>NC_134643.1:184957299-185267612 GCF_030463565.1 Pelecanus crispus
TGTTATTTACTGAGCTGCTGAAAAGCCCTCAATGACACTTCTTCACATTGTTCACTATACTGTTTGTTTCCTACTACCCAAATGCTTTGTCAATAGTTAAAAACTGAACTCAATATGAAAGTGGCGTGTCAGAACAGTTGTGAGTTTCACAGATCTAATACTTCTGTTCCAGTTTCAAAATAGGATTGTACAGTTTCTAGAAATGACTGACAGGAAACTTCTGTTTATAGCCTGGTGCAGAAGCAGCAAACCTCATCATGGTCCATTTCCTTTCAAATTGTTCAGGAAAATAAAAGCTGAAAAATGCGAAGGAAATGCTAAAGAAGCAATTTTTCACTCTACTAATAATGTTCTACACACACAAAGCCAAATGCTGCATTTTATGTCTGTGAGTGTAACTCAAATTCAGACTTGTAAAGGGTATGAGGGAAAAAGATTTAAACATAGGTCTTGGTTTAATTTAGAACTGATTGCTCATTAATCTTTGGAATAGTTACCCAAGCTGTCTTCCAACTGCAGGGGAGGCAATTGGCTGCTAGCATCAAACCCTGCTGTGCAGTATTCATTTCTTCTTTGGTACAATATTTAGCCTTTTGTTCAATGTTTACATACAGAAAATTATTGAGAAAAAATTGCTTAATGAGCTAGTATAGTTGGATCAAAGGAGTTAGACATTCAGTGTCTGCAAGTGGGTAGCCGGTGTGAACCCACTTGAGTTGTTAGATGTAAAGCATAATTATTTCACACTTTTGATTTGGTGAGGCAGAAACCTCTGACTCCATGGAAACAGAGGAACTGCTTGAGTTGCTGATTCAAAACCAGGGATAAGATGTGCAAAGACTAGATTTAATTGTGAATTATTACTTTGTGCCTTCTATGAACCACAAGAATTCGATTTTTGTCTTCTGCGGGATAAAGAAGCAACACTTTGTAGCTATGGACTGAAAGATTCTTTGGGATGGTAAAGCCTGTTTTAGCTTTTGGCTTTTCCTGGTGGCTATATCAGCTGGCAATGTGGTATTGATGAACTCTGATGTGTCCTTTCCACTAAGCAGGAAAAGAATTGGCAAGAGTGATTTCCAATCAGAACACATTGTATGTTTGCCTGAGCAGGTGGGAACCTTTCTTTTGGCTTGTTTAAAAAAGGCAGGCTATTTGGTGACCCATATAATTCTTTCTGCATTGACTGAGATTCTTTAGTTTGAGTGACAAAGGCTGAGTTCTTTGAAGGTCACATAAAGTGTTGAATAGTGTAATGTTGGTCACATTAGAAACCAGACCACGAACTATCCTTCTGAGAGCAGAGCTGCTAACTGACCAATTCCACTGGTGACCTTGGTTCAATATCACTTTTTTTAGTTTAAAAGTATCACGGAACAGCCCAAATTCATTAGCCTTTACCTTCTGACTTGGCACAGAAATAAAATACAACAGAAAAATAGTATTATAATGTGTGTTGAATGACAAAAATTCTGGTTTTAGATGGGTATCTCAGATGAAAGAATAGTTCTGAACAATGCAAAAATGTCAATATAAAACTGTTGTTAGTGAATTGTCAATCAGAATGGTATTTATTTTTGAGAAATAAATGCATTTAAATGTTAGCATTATTATGATTAGAAAGCAGCATACTAGTAAAGCCTAAATAAAGAATATATATGAATTTCAAGACTGCTGGCCTCCAAGTAATTTCAAGGAGCCTGAGGACAAGGACTTTTCACGTTATGTTCCTTTTTATATCCCTATTCTGGCAGCAAAGGACAAATTGAGTAATGGGAAACTCATGCCAGTCAAAAACATTTTATTTAGTGTAATCCCTTGTCAGGCTAATGTAAAAGCATGTATCTTATTTTAATGGGACTGCCACTGATCTGTCAAATAAAGAGAGTAAGTTGTGCAGCTTAAACATGTTAGTCTTTCTGTCTTGAAAAGACACCCAAATGTGAGCTATGGCTGCTGTCTACAGCCATATAACCAAAACATCTGACAGTGGTCAGAGAAATTAAAACAGATGTTCTACCATGTAATCAAGTCAGAAATAAAAGTTTTACTTGTTGTGAGCCCTATTATTGTAGAGTAAAAAATTTTAAAGGAAGAAATATTCCATAAGGGTATAAACCAGAATAATTGTAAGAGTTACTTTCAACATATATATGGAATTTTAGTTACTATTACATCAGCATAGATCTATGAATTCTCTAGAGAGATATTACATTGCATTAGTTGTCTGTCTATCCCACTTGACATATGACACACCTTTTTGAGAAATAAATAACAAATTTGGGTTTCACTGGTGAAATGTTTAATCAATTTTTTCCTGCCAATTCTGCAAATTTAAAAAATTTCCCTTTAAAAATAATCATGGGACATTCTCTTCTTTGCTGATAATAGTGATAACAAAATTGTACGTATGTATGAAACATAGCTTCCGCACCACAGTCATGGAATGTTTTTTGTATATTTATATATATTTACAGTCATTGTATATAGTAAAATATGTATAGTCTCATATGGTATGAAATACAGCTGTTTTCAATGGAAAAGTTGAAATTTCTGTAATCGTTATATTAGTGAAAGCCAAAAGCTTCTGTCTGAAAGCTTGTTCCCATTGTAACGCATTTTCTGTGGGAAATACATTAGAATGTTTAATCTGGTGTGGGGGTATCATGTTGCAGTCTCTTCCCTCAGTGTTGGCTTTGAAGGAAAGTGAGAAGCTTACGCGTAAGAAGCAAATCTGACTGCTTCGGCCCATTTGTTAAGACAGGGTGTCTCGCAAGCTAGCTGTTGAGCACCTTATCGATGGCACAAACAGACAATCTCTTCTCTCATCTGTCTCATTCCAAATAGTGTCCTATTATCTTTGAGCCTTATTATGCTCCTACCATGTTTAGCTTCTTATAATTTAATTCTTCTAGTCCTAATGGCTAGCACCAATTTAGAAAATAAAATATTGAGATATCTGTTTTTCCTTCTAAATCTTTGCCGGCACACCAGCCAGATCCTTTTCTCTATGTCGTGGTTTAAACCCAGCCAGCAACTAAGCACACACAGCCACTTGCTCATTCCGCCTACCCAAGTGGGATGGGGGAGAGAATCGGAGGAGTAAGAGTGAGAAAACTCCTGGGTTGAGATAAGAACAGTTTAATAATTGAAATAAAGTAAAATAGTAATGATAATAACAACAATAAATAATGATGATGATAATAATAATAATAATATACGAAGCAAGTGATGCACAATGCAATTGCTCACCACCTGCCGACCAATACCCAGACAGTTCCTGAGCAGCAATCGCTGCTCCCCGGCCAACCCCCCCCAGTTTCTATACTGAGCATGACGTCATATGGTATGGAATAGCCCTTTGGTCAGTTTGGATCAACTGTTCTGGCTGTGCTCCCTCCCAGTTTCTTGTGCACTTGGCAGAGCATGGGGAGCTGAAAAGTCCTTGACTAGCATAAGCAGTACTCAGCAACAACTAAACCATCAGTGTGTTATCAACATTCTTCTCCTACTAAATCCAAAAGACAGCACTATGCCTGCTGCTAGGAAGAAAATTAACTCTATTCCAGCCGAAACCAGGACACACTACTATTCCTAAAGCATTACTATTTTATGCTTTTACCCATGGCTGTCAGGGTAAATGCATAAAGCCATGCTTGCAGGTATTATAAATACATCTGAAAACAAGCTAAGCCCTTATTTTAAAGTACTGTAACTTTACCAGCCCAGAGGTATAATGGCAATAATGGGATAGCCTTTAGAGATCACATATTTGGGTGCTTCTCTTGTTCTGTGATCATTGAGAAGTGACACGATACCTTCACCCAGTGAATTATTTCAATTTGCAGGTGTGTCCACATGATCTTAGTTAAATATGAGAACTCTTGTGCAAAGACCTATTTTAAATTAAAACATGAATTATTTTCATGGTTTTGGACATTCCCAAACTAGTAGTATGGGATCCTTTTTTTTTTTTTTTTTTTTTTTTTAAATAAATCATTGATTGTTTTCCTGACCAGACATAAAAAGGGGCATCCCAGATAGGATGGAAACAAAGGACATCTGTCAAAAGTATTTTTGAAGATAAGATTAGAACAATTAACAGGGAAAAGCTGGTGGGTCAAAGGCTTCAATGTGGTGATTCAACTGCATGAAGTCTCCCTGTGCTAAGGAGACAAAGTAATAACTTTAACCTATTAAATAGTTAGGCATGCTTTTTAAAAATTTTACTGGGCTGTTGCAGATCAGAAGTGAATTTTTGAGTGTGATGTTCTTGACTATCTCATGTCCCAAGCAGCCACTCTATAGAGTTACTGTCATGACTGTTTCTCACCACAGCTTGACAACCTCATTTCATCCTTCATTTTTATAATCAGTGCTTCAACTCCCATTGCTTGGCTTCTGACTGTGCTTCTTCATGTGCCTGATTGAGCCAGTGACCCCTGGTCTTCAAAAGTGTTGCTGCTTAGATGGGATATTTCATTGTTTATCTCACTTGAAAGAATGACTCTCAGTGTTAACAAAGTCTGTGTTGACTGGAGATCGGTGTCAAGCATCATTTCAGTGTTATGATTACAGGGAGGACCATTCTACCACTCTTCTCCGTGGACAGCATTTCTCTGCTGTACTCAACATTACAATATTTCTACAAATAATCAATATATCAAATATGGAAGCAACATTTTAATCTAAACCACCAATCTTATTCTAACTTGGATTAATATCCAAATATTGATGAGTAGAAATAGGTGAAACTGTAGAACCAGTCACAATAAAGGTATTCGTCAGGTATCACAAAAGACCCGGCATGCAAGTAATGCTATTATTCTCTCTTAGTAGATGGATTAAGCCAAGGAACATTTCATAGAACATGCAATCAACAATAGTAATGACTAATCATGAAGAAGTGGCAAATGGAATATGGCCTCTGGTTATTAACTAAACAGCACAGGCTGTTTAGTTTCTGTTTTCTCATTAATATCTTAAGCAATAAAATGTAGAATAGCAGCTGAACCTACCACTTTGGGAATTATCAATAGTTTTAATCATAGCAGATAAAGAAGTCCCTCAGCTTTGCCTCAGGGTCCATTACTTTCCTAAGAAGGACAAAGCTGCTAATATAAATGCCTCTGTCTCAGGTCTTCCTACTTAATTGTAACCACTATGTACCATATGTATTCTACTGTCTCCAGCTAGGCGTTATTAATACAGAAGCTCCGCATGTATTATCCATTGAATTGCACTTCTTCAGGGAAATAGAAATTAAATTATTACATACTTCCTTAGGTTAGTAATAAATGAGAAAGAGAAAAGAGAAGTAATCTTTGTTGATACACTAATTCCTTTTAAAACAGGGGGATTCAAATCGCATTAGGTTGACATGTAAAGAATTCTCATAATATTAAAAAGATATTTTCTCAGCCTTAGCAAGGATCAGTTAATTTCTTTTAATACCATCCTGTTTTGCCAGATATTATATTCAGTTTAGAAACAGAACATTCAGCTAGCCCCACAGAATACAGGAATAAAAAATCATAAATTATATAATCCACCAGATACCCCTGATTAACCAGGAAATCTTAAAAAAAAAAAAAAAATGGAGTGCAAAAAGGAACATTAAGTGTCTTTTACTCCAAGCACAGAATTCTGGGTTTGAATTGGTGCTGGCGTTTTGGCACACAAAAAGCTTTCAAGACAAAAAAGTTGTCTTGTGAGGTTAGATGTCTGTCTTCTCAGTTAGTATTGGAAAGTGATGGACTGTATCTTTGCCTGCAACTTGCATTTTAAATGTCTATATTTCATTTTAAGAAGGAGTCAACTGTATTGGTTCTTAACTATAAGGCTTTTTAACATGAAATGCTGAAGTATTTATTACCAGCCTGTGTAATAGATCAATTAATTTGCACAGAACTTTGGAGGACTTGCTTAGAGTCAGATTGTACTTTGTATTGTGAATTTTAAGGAGTATGTGCTCATACTAATCCAAAGGATGACTCTCCCACAATTCATAAAATTATGACCTGCACAGAAGCACCCATTCAGATGCAGGGCTGACTAGATACTCAATAAATTTGCAGTGCTTATGCTTTTGGAAGGTCTTTCCTTTAAAAAAATTACTCAAAATGAGTTAAATCTGCTGCAAATGTGCAGCATTATATGTGCTCTACAGTAATTAACACGTCAATGAGTATACATATATACAATGTATTATTTGTACATATTTTATATACATTCTATGTACTTATATATACATATATATATACATGCATACAAACTCATCTATTTTATGCAATTGACAGGTAGATAAAAATACATTCTTCTTGTGAGTTAACCTGGTAGGGAAGAGTGGGCCCCTGTGAACCTCATGAAGTTTACCAAGGTCAAGTGCAAGGTCCTGCACCTGGCTTGGGGCATTCTGCAATATCAATACAGACTCGGGGATGAATGAACTGAGAGCAGCCCTGTGGAGAAGGACTTGGGGATACTGGTGGATGAAAAATTGGACATGAGCTGGCAATGTGCAGTTGCAGCCCAGAAAGCCAATCGCATTCTGGGCTGCATAAACTGGCAACATGGCCAGCAGGTCAAGGGAGGTGATTCTCCCCCTCTACTCTGCTCTCATGAGGCCCCACCTGGAGCATCCAGCACTGGGGTCCCCCGTACAAGAAAGACATGGACCTGTTAGAGTGGGTCCAGAGGAAAGCCATGGAAAGGCCTAATCAAGGGGCTGGAAAACCTGCAAAGAAAACCTGAGACAGATGGGTTTGTTCAGCCTGGTGAAGAGAAAGCTCCAGGAAGACCCTATTGCAGTGTGGTGGGTTGACCTTGGCTGTCCTCCAGTTGTTCACCAAGGCACTCCCCTCCTCAACGGGACAGTTGGAGAAAATAGGATGAAAAACTTGTGGGTTGAGATAAAGGCAGTTTAACAAAGAACAGCAAAGGCTGCATGCAGAAGTAAAGAAAATAAAAAATATTTGTTCTCTTGTTCCCATCAGCAGGTGATGTCCAACCACTTCCTGGGAAGTAGGGCCTTAGTAAATGTAGCAGTTGCTTCAGAAGACAAACACCTTAATAATGAATGCCTGCCCTTCTATTCCCCCTGCCGTCCCCACCTTCTTCTCCTTTCTGTTAGGTTTTATTGCTGAGTACATCATACAGTATGCAATATCCCTTTGGTCAGCTTGGGAAACTGTGTCCCCTCCCAGCCTCTTGTCAGCCCCAAGCCTACTGGCCTTGGCTAGGGGTAAGGTTGGAGAGGCAGCCTTGGTGCTGTGTGAGCACTTCTCAGCAGTAGCCAAAACATTATTGTGTTATCAACACCCTTACAGCTACAAATATAAAGCACAGCATTATGAGGGCTTCTAGGGGAAATGTTAACTCTGTCCCAGCCAGACCCAATACATGCGGCCTTTAAGTATATGAAAAAGGCTTATAAGAAAGGTGGTGAAAGACTTTTTACCAAGGCCTGTAGTGACAGAACAAGGGGAACAGGTTTTAAACTGAAAGAGGGTTGGTTTAGATTGAACATGAGGAAGAAATTTTTATGATGAGAGTGGTGAGACACTGGAACAGGTTGCACAGAGAAGTTGTGGATTTTTTTTTTTCTGGAATTTTCCCTCTCTTCATCTTAGTAGTTTTGTGCTAATTATATTGCTTCACTCAATGGCAAGAAAAAGATGTTAATTTGTGATATCACAGGATGGTGAGTTCTGCTCCTTTCAAGATAGCATCCAACAGTTGGTATTTCTCATTGCAATGACTATATCTGTTCTCTCATAGAGGGTGGTTTCCATTTCAGTCAATGTGATCCCAGTTCATATACGCATTATTTCAGAAAGCATACTTTGACCAAATTGGATCTGTTCTTGCAGTTTTGCTCTCTGTACAGTGTCTGAGTCTAATCTTAAAGATGCATCTCAGCCAGCAGTGCAGACACATCCAGAGTCTGTATCTTCTCTAAGAGTGAAACTGAACAAATGATCATGATCCATGCCCTATTAACATAGAAACTTTTCTAATTTTAGTAAATCAATAGCAAGGCATGACCCAGGTTTTGTTTACAGAACAGTACAGGCTCAATTAACAAAGACAGATATTACTGCTGTCCTGTAACGCTTCTTTAAACCTGTCTTATTTGAGGGATACTTCTCTTTCAGTTCTACACATAGAAACTTGTAAAGGCTTGAGTGTTTTTTCCTTCTTTTTTTCCTTCTTATACATCTTTGTGCTTCTGATTTTTCTTCCCCTCCCCCCCCCCCCCCCACTGGGAGAAAATTAATTGTTTCATGAGGGAGTAGGTTAGATCCTTGCAAAAACTTAAAAATGGAATTCCGCAAGTCGTTGTTCTGTCCAACCATGTGAGTGTAAAAGTACAGAAGTACAATGGAGCATCAGGTCCAGAACGTTAAGGCTGAAATATCTGCTTCTTATTAGCAGAGATTTAATGTCATACTCAACTTTTTTTCATATTTTAGGCTTGAAAGAAGAGCAATGAATTTATTTTTTGCTATTGTTTTTTCCAAATTACAGTAACTTCTAAAATGCAAAGTAATATGTTGTAACTTGATTGAAATAAAAACATGTAATTCCATTAATAGAGGGCTCCTGGTTTGCTTAAGGATATGCAGTAGCAAAAGCCACTTAGGCAATTACAAATTGTTATTTACTGGATACAAGCAGTAGAGAAAGTCTCTTGTAGCACCAAGTTCTTAAAATTAAATCTACAGTTTATTAAATTAAGTCCGCATATGATTAGATACTTTTATTTCATTATGAAGCTGTGAGAGAAACTTCTTCTTTGAACTTTGTGGGAGGGGTGCTAGAAATCCTGACTTCTACAATTTCAAGGACAAAACAAAGCATAATCTTTTCATTTTCAGGATATTTTTAAGCTAAAGAGGGTCACATCATTTCTATGCTGACATCCTTCCTATTGTTTTCATTAAAGAAAGAAGAATGAGAGTCTGAGAAATCTTGAGCTGCACCTGATAAGAAATTTTTAAAAGATGACCCCAACCTGTGGAGGATGATATATGAAATCATGGTTTTCATTATCAGACTTAGTGCTGACTCTGTTGGTTTTGATTGATATACCTGGAGCTTATAGGCTTCTTTTTTTTTTTTTTTTTTCTAAAGCAATGAGCAAGGGCATTGGAATTTTACTGGAGAACAAAGTTATGTAAAAGACATCCAGGTACAGGAACAGGTTATCACCGAAAACAAAAGGGCTACAGAGAAAAAATATTCATGCTTTTTAAATTACTATGTAAACTCTAAATTTTAAACAAAACTTTAGGGAGACCAATATTGAAAAAAAGAACAATTTATTTTTCATACACAATGACTGAATGTAAGATATTTGATTCCCATCTACATATCTGCCACTGCAAGCAAAAAGATAATAAAAAACTCCCTTAAAATCCCAGAAAAAAAAATCCCAAATGCATAAAATGCAAGAAAATATAGTATAGTATTTATATTTACTCATATTGGTATAAGTGTGGTGCCTAAACTGACAATATTGTGCATATCTCTTCTACTGGGGTTACAAAATTCTATGACTGCTGTTTAAGATACTGAAGATGTCTAAACTGAGTTGACAGCAAAATATGTCCTACATTAAGCTGTAGTTTAAATTTCATAGGCAGTTAACCCATCCCGCTATCAATGTCCAGGCAAATGACAGTGTAATTTGTCTCTCATTTTCAAAAGTCTAATTTGTCAGAGTAATATTTCTCTGTTAAAAAAAAAAAAAGGAAAAAAAAAAGATCCTGTAGTTTTAGCTTGTGCCAAATTCAGACTAGAGAGGGAGAAGGTTACTTTAGAGAGCTAAGAGAACAAAATGATTAATGTATTTTTACAAAATGGAATTAATATTTGAGAGTAAAAATATTTATGGAAAACGTGATAGGAACATGTACCATAGTAGTATTTCCTGTAGTCAACAGTATAGTCCTGTTTGCTGGTAGTTCTTGTGCAAGTTAAATTATGGAGGAACATAACACTCTAAAAGAAAGATGATACTGTGACTCACCTATCAGGGTCCAAAATATATTATTAATATTTTGTTGTCTTGTGATACTTAGATTCACAAGTGCTGATATATATGACACCTATTACTAAGCATCATAGCAGCTGAGGTGAAGAACCTTATATTAGAGTTTTCATCCTCATCTACTTGCTGTAAAAATATCCACTTTACTGCAGAACCTGTTGGAAATGAGCAATGAGGACAATTAAGCCAGATGCAGAATGAAACTACTACTACAGCCAGCACATGTTATCATGCATCAATTGCACTGCAGTAACAGACAACAAACTTTAAACTTATGGATTTACCTGCATTTGCTGTGGGCTAAGAACATGCAGATGGTTACTTACCACGCAGATGTGTTGACTTGCCTGTGTTTGTAAAACCTCCTTTCCTTGATCTTATGCCTTAGTCCCAAGCCCTATTGCACCAGTAAGAGTTAAGGTGCATATACCCACCTGAAAAAGAAAAGAAGGGGATAAGGGAGATGTGGAAAGATGAAGAATGGAAAAGAGGTTCTTCTGATGAGTGGGTTCTAAATCTCTTATTTACTTATACCCATTTGTGCCTATGTCTGAATATCATGTGCATAGTGGCTTTTAGACACCAAGCCAGTACTAATTCTGTAGTTAACATATGCTGTGCAATGATAGCTTCATGCTGTAAGTTGAAAGCTAATAAACCACAATCTGAGCTACTGAATTTTGGGAAAATACTGTAGACATCAGTTGCATTCTACATGTGCATACAGTGTCACTTGTATTACAGTAAATTTCAATATGAATACAAGATTCATAGTGTATTTTTAGTATGTGCAAAATTTTATACTTTTGAGAGGTTCAAGTTTCATCAAATTGGTATGTGGAAATTGCTGCTCTGAAATATCACTGCTAATAATTAGACTATTGTATAAATTGTTTTGTGCAACTGTCTCTTCCTAGCATAGATTCTAAATAGTGCCCATAATTGCAGTGCTAAGCATAGTAGAAAATAGTCATTATACAGTAGTGATATGAGTGAGGAATTGGTGATCTTGAAGAAACTGAAGATATGTTCTTGACACCTCAATTAAACATCAGTTATCTTTTAGATCACTAGAATAATGAAATGAACCATTCTTCTAGTGCTTTTTTTGTTTTTTAATTGCTGCAGTTGTTTGCGACAATTTCTTAAAAATAAACAGACATACATTCAGCTTTGTATTTTTATTCAGGTTTTTTTGTATGCACGAGTTTTCAAAAGGCAGACTAAGTACACAGTCCAGGAAACTTATTTCAATAAGTTTTTGGATTTTTTTCTGGTGTGTTTTTTTGTTGAAGCAAGCTATACTGAACTGTATTCAATATTGGGTAGTACAAGTTTCAACTTTATTGTAAACTGTAGTCTGGTAGATAAATAAAAGGTTTGGGGACCATAATAAGGTAGCTTGCTTGATGGTTGGCTACTAATATGAAATTGTCTCCGGATTGGAAAATCTATTCTATTCCTTTTAATGTAATTGAGTAAGTAATTTTGCTAATTTTTAAACAAAATCTCTCAAACAATGTTCCTTCTAATACCAAAGTCACAATCCATAGATTTGTAATCTCATAACGGTTTGTATGCAGGAGTTTAGACAGATCTGTGTATAATACATCTTCTTTCTGCTACAGAACAATTTGCTCAGGCAAAATATGTTTTATTAGCAGGGTTTAGGGAATTTGGCTGGTTCATTAATCCCCATCTATTGCTTTTTGCATGAAGCTGACTCTTGCTTATGTTTTCATTAGGCATGATCATTCCACCATATTCCAAGGAAGGGGAAGCCTCTTCTGATTCAAATCACAGCTCTCTCCAGTCCTAGTAGAAAAATGAGTTTTTAGAGATATATCAGGTATCTTTTTTTTTTAAGTTCTTATGTGAATTCATACATTATTTATTGTAATACTAGAAGCATTATAAAAAATAATACATAAAACCAAACAGACCTTGTTTAGGACAGTCAATATGATTCTGAACTGAGCAATTGGTGCATGGCTTCTGTGAGTTCTCATGTAACTCTTCGCACAGATGAGTCCCAGCCACTTCATACATACTTTGTTCTACCCTTTTGTAAAAGCCATAATACTAATTTCAATAGCTTAACTTATTTGGGTGGTGTTTTTTCTTAAGGTAAAAGAGAGACATTTTTGTACAAAGGAGAGTGCACTACTTTTTCATTAGTTTCCTATTTGGTATTTCAGAAAATTACATTATAAATCTGACTCAGCTGGAAATCTATACTTTTTTGTCACATTTATAACATTGGAGAAAAAATATGTTGTATTAGAATAAATGTTTTATACACCCTGGAATAGGTTGATCTACAATAATTTACACTTCTTAAATTCAGCTGTTATCCATGGAACAAGACATACTAAACCTTATTTGTACTAAGTGAAAGGACATAAGCACCACGACAGTGTGACCCTTCCTATCTGTTAGATGACTATTTAAAACACCTCTGTATTGTTCTCTGATTCTCTGCATTGATCGTAAAGGATGCTAGCACCACTACTGCACATTTAAACATGTAACTTTTAAGAGTTTACAGATAAGTGAGACGATTCTTTCTTTATGTCCTAAATTAACATTTTAAAATAATAAAACTGCTGTAACATATCTGAGAAATCAGACAATCCATATGTTCATTAATTTCATTTTCAATTTACAGATTTGCAAAATGGCATGTATTAATTTTCCTTCATAGAAAAAAAGTATTTCTCAATTTAATCTGACCATGAAGTATACCAAGAGACAAAACAGAACCATCCAAAAAGATATAATAATGTTTTTATCAAGGGTGATAGATTTTTTTCTTTTTTTACATGATCTGGTTTAACTTAATTGCAAAAACAACAACAACAACAACAACAACAACAACAAAAGAGTTCTTGATACAAACCTCAAAGAAAAATGATCCCTTCTTTTTCCTATTTTTTGTAAAGGAACTTGCTGGGCCCTTCAAAATTTATGTTAGGGTTGTTGTAGATATGACAAAGATGTGTTAAGTATGTAAAACATTGATAAATTGTGTCTTTATAATACCTGGGTACACAGCTTGCTTCACCACTGGCTTTGAACATAGTATCTTCTCTGGGGCTTCTAAAGGATTGGAAATAGAAGATGATTCCATAAATCTGAGAAAGTGTGTCCATTATGAAAGACTATTTATGAAATTCAGAAACCCTGAATCACCTTATGTTTTATGAAATTCTAATCCTTTTGTAACTTTTTTTTTTTCCTTGTTGCAAGATAAAGCATGGTCCTGTGCTGATCATCTCTGAATCAACTGGAAAGAAATTATAAGTAGACGCATGATAAACAAGTAATCTTTCTTCCAAGTACCTATCTTCAGATACTTTATGCTTAGCACTAAAATGAGAGAATTAATTTGTCTGGCATGTGAAATGGGCATTTAATAGCTAGACGTTGTTGCTTTTATTATCTCACCTTGGAGATGAATAATCTGTTGGGATTTCAGGTACACGCAGAGTACAAGAGAATGTACTAAAGATTTAGGGAAAAAGCCTTAGCCATTACTCAGGGACAATTCATGATGCCAGGGGATAAAAAATTCAGTCACACTACTGATACTTGTATCCTCTTCAACTCTTTTCTCTTTCTTTTAAGTAGGATTTTTGATCCATGAGGAACCATGAACAATTTCTTTGTTCTTGTTATGAATATAAATTAATGGAAAAAAAAGTGTCTCTAATGACAGATAAGTTTTAGTATTGCATTCTCTGCATTGACAGAATTGATTAAAATTTCTTTCCCAGAATTCATCCCTGGAAGATTATAGTTTTTGGATATAATTTGGGTAAACATAATTAAACAATAATTAAATATTTCTAGCTGGGCTGTTCATCAAAAAGAAGCAGAGATAAAACATGTGTTTTCTGCAATTAGTAGTTTGAGTTCATCCTTTCATAATTTGGTTCTGACACCTGCTTAGGCAGAAGCCAAGTTTAATCTAGAAGTAATTTTCCTACACAGTACTTTGCACTGGGAAGAAAAGCATGAGGCCAGGACCTTCCTTCATATAGATGAGAAGCCTAGGAAGACAAATACTGTTACGTCATACAAGGAAGGTAAGCATGAATGTCATAGCTTTAAACACCAGCCTGTCTGGCATTTTAAAATCTTAGAAAAGCAGAACTCGTATGTATGATAGATCAAAGACAAAGCAGATCATTAATTTAATAGAAGCTGGAAATTTCTGTAAAAATAGGAAGGTAATCTAGAAGAAAAGTCTTGCTGATTATGCTGTCTTACTGGGTTGAAATTCTACCTGCAAATTGAATGCTATGTAATCATACTGGGTCCTTCATTAAAAAATGAAGTAAAATTTCTTTATACAGGACAAGTTGACCCAAAAGGCTCCTAGACTAGTTTTCAGTGCTTGTCATAGCCTTCTTGATTGAACAAGAGAAACTGAAAATCCACACTTTAATATTAGGAGAAATGTCTCACTGCTTAAGTCAGAAGTCCCAAACCAAGGGTCAGAATTTGTACTTTAATCATGCTTTTGGCTGATGTGTTCTTGACTTTTGTTTTTTAATTCAAAGTTGGGATTTTACCCTAGAGATGAGGGGGCCAGTACTCACCGAAGGCAACAACTATTCATTATAGCCAGTGGTTCTCATTTAAATCCAGTACCAGCCTGAGCCTTGAATATGTCATATATTTTCCTGATTTTCAAAAAAAGTTTCCACTTCCACTGTCTTTTTACTAGCAATTATTTTATATCCCGCCTCAACCTTTACACCTTATCTATTGTAAAGCAAGGAGGAACCCCATAAAGTATGTTCAGAAGTATCTTTAACATACAACACAAAGTTATCTTACACAGAGAGAAAGAAATGTTGTGCTAATAAATTTTAAAGGGGGAAGCCCTTCTACACATAGAAAGTTGGATATCTGAGATGATTGTAATATTTAGAAAAATATGTGAATGTATAAACATGTGCATTTTTATTTGCTTTTGTGTCTCATAGTTTTTTTATTTTTCTGATTTCACAATTTTATAAAATGCGTATTTTATTAGTATTTTGACTACTTCATGATGACAGTAATGAAAAGAGGGAAGATATTAAATATTACCTATTGTCTCAGTGTCCTGTGAGAGCAGTCCTTGGGGGACAGCCATGAACTGAGCATTTTCCCAAATCCCTCTGCCTCCCCTTTGTTCTGCTGCCCAGATAGGGTTGGTCTGAGGCTGTCTGGAACTTTGTAGCTTATACATCTCTTGATAGCTTTGCCCGTGTTGGCACCTGCAGTATCTGGCTCACTCTTTCTCTGTGTGAATATATATGGCTTTGAGACACTCCCAAAATGTAATGTATTTATATCTAATAAAATTTACTCTGAGTAGAATTTAGTAATATGACATTAAAAACTACAAAATCCTATGCTAGATTCCCAGTGTTAGAGCAAGCATATTAAGAATAAAACAAGAAATCTCTAAATAAAATCAAGCACTGTTAATGAACCAAATTTCAAGTCTGTGAGCCATTCAATAATTTGGCTGCAACTACACGAAAAAGAATTTCCCTCATGAGGAAGAATCCTTTACTTCTTTGTCCTGGATCAGTGCATTTTCTCACTTCTTGTATTCAGAGGAAATGTTGTCTAGGGGGGAATTTAACATTTTTTCTTTATTTACTCAGACATTTTTGGTTCCAGAGTGGGTAAACCCTGAAGTGAATCTATAAATGGGAAGTTGAGTTAAGTTGCAAGACGTTACATCTGTGTGAGCATTTAACTGGATTTTAGTTATTACTGTAATCGCTTATTCGCAAAAGTAATTCACCTTAATTTCAAAGGCTGCTACCCGCGGAAATGCTCACCACTGCAAGGAAGTTCAGATGGTCCAAACTTAATCTTTTCCACAATTTATTGTCATTTTATCTGAACAGCAGATAGGGGATCAGTCTGGATGTTTAGTTTGCTAGAAGTGATCCATGTTACAGAAGGCATTTAGCTAGCCAAAACAATAAAAAGCATGCTGCAAAACAAGGAAAAGAATATCTGTGTACAAAAGTTCCAGATAAATGATTATTTGACTGTCCAGCCCTGATAAATAGACATCCTGAATTTTTGAAACTGAAAAAAAATCTTCTACTACTTAAGTACATTTTGCCTTGAGGAACTTCAGTCAGTTTGAAGCTGAAATGCAGTCCAGGAATGAATATTTAATTTCACTTTCCTTGTAAGTGAAGTTGAATCACTTCTACAAGTCTGTGGGTGACAGTTTCAAATTTCAGCTCAGGCAGGCAATCATCAGAGAATAACATTACAGCAGGGCAAAAAGTTGGTGACTCAGTAATGACATTTTAATATTACAGAGCAGTAGTAAAGAGATCTGCAGTCCCTTGTGAAAGCTTCTGTTGACTTATTAATCAATATCATCATAACAAGCAGCATATGTAAAATCGTAGAAAGAGCCAGTGCCTGAGGATAATGGAGAAATGCATTCCTCACATTTTCCTGGGTTTGCAGTTTATGGTTTTTCTTTATAAATGATTCAGAACAGTACTATTTCAACCTGCAGCCCAGATATGAGCCTCGAAGGCCCTGTGATCCACCCCTGGGACTTTTACACTTGCGGTCAGAATTAGGGTCAGATCAGAACATGGCTGACCACAATATTGTTGCAATTAGTAGAGTGGAACCTGCTAACACTGGTCTTCACCACTATCTTCATAGGCTGAAACCTGTCGCAAATGCAGGTTTGTGCATCCTACTGATTATGTTAGTTTATCGTGAATGAGTGACATTACACAGTTTGATTTAGTAGCAGTTTAGAAGTTACTTGTGGCAAATCACAGGATTTGATTGTGATATTATAATAGCACTCAGTCATCAGTGATTAACAAAGTGATTAGGCAAAATTGATCAAAACAGTGACTTAGTTACAGGTTCAAAGATGGCAAGGTTCTCTCTATTACTACATGGAAGTGCATAAAGGGAAATTAAGTTACACTGAGTTGGAATGATTCATAGAGAGATCGTGGGTGCAGAGGATAAGGATGACCCTCCTGTTGAGTCACGAGATTCAAAATAGACCCCCTTGCTTTCTAAGCTCCTTTTCAGAGAGGAGTCTAGGTGCGGCTAGGTCCAATCTTAGTCTCAGACTTGGTCAACGGTTTATAGGAATAAAGATAATGCAGCAGCATAAGACTCACTTTGTAATGAAATCTTACATCGACAGACTACTTAAACTAATTCACACATGCAGACACACAGAGACGAATGCGCATATATATAAATATATATATATATATATATAAAGGTATACCTGTTAAAAATTCCCCTCGAGTTCAGTGACATATTCATGTTGAGTTTCTCAACAGGTGAGGGTTGAGCCTCAAGGAGTGAAGGGTTTCAGCCCAGGCTCCACCATTGGTCTTCGGTGATGGACCTCTGATTTTAGCAAACTTTGAGAGTTTGCTGGCTCTGAGAGGCATCTTGCTCAGAGGGAGATGCTGGTGCAGGCCACTGCAGTCCAGAGAGCTCAAAGAGCCTCACTTAGGACCACTGTTTATAGGATTGTGAGTTGATTGGCTTTAGTCATCAGTAAATTTCCATTTGAGCCACAATTTGGGTTGGTAATTGCTGGAATTCCAGTAACAATGATACCACTCTATTTCAAGGCTGTCAGGGGTAGCTGTTTGTTCTCGCTCCCCTCCTTAGCAATAATAAGGAGTTTCTGATAAGGACAGGACCACACTTCAGCCACGTAGGAGTTTCTGGTACAATTAAGGGGTGCTTAACTGACCAACTCACTACACAAAGGCCACAGTCTGGAATTCCTGAAATCATAAAGCGGTTGAAGAGAGAGGATAAAAAAAAGGGGGAGGGAGGGCAGGAGGGTGCACCACCAAAAACCCTCATTAACCATGTCTGCATCCAAGATCCAGAAAAGGGTTTGGTTCAAAGGAAAGGGACCTGTAATTCCGGGCAAAAAAGAGAAATGACAATGAATTAAATGGAGTTGAAGCAGAGTGAGAACGTAACCTTAATTTTAAAACCTTGCATGGGCTTGCAATATTTCATTGTGAGGTAACATAAATAAACGACAAAACTAAGTCCTGATGGTGCAGTATCCAGTATCATGGCATAAATCTGACACTGGCAAGGTGTTATGGCAAAATAATTATATGACCTCTTAGTTATTCAGTTGCAATGTTGCACTGTGTCCTGAACAATCACAAAAGTGCATAAATAATTTTTATTTGTGTTTAATAAAATAACAATGAGCTGTGAGCTGTTAAAAATATTTCTGTCTAAAACAATGAAAACTCAATAAATTATATTTTAAAATTGATTTAGAAATTCCTCTTTGAAAATTTTCAGATTAGAATCTCACTTATTGCCTGCTTAGCTCCATTTGGTTTTGCAAACAGTATCTTGTCTGTATACAGATAATTGCATATAGGTAAGGGTGTGTGTGTGTGTGTGTGTTGTGGGAGTAAACTTATCTGCAATTTTCTTTAATATTTTCCAGAGGATAGCTTGTCTGCTTTTCCTGTAATAAGATGAGCAGCTTTACCATCTGCATTTCAGCAATTAGTAGGAGGAATGAAAAAGAGGACTAAAGACCAGAAAGTAAAAAAGGACAAATTAGTATTTAAAATAGTGAGCTTCATACTAATAGATTTGTTCATATTAGTTTGCTTCCTAGTCATATGTGATAGAAAAAATAGTAAATACTAGGCTTATATACATGGGAGAGGGAGCATCATCCCTCTTTCACTACTTTGAAGGGTAATAAAATGTGCTAGTTTTTTTCTAATTGATTCGAGTAGATTGATTCCTGTAGCTCACTGAGATCAGTTGATCTCCTCATACATTCCAAACCCAAATATTAAGTGCTTTGCTGGATATGGCCCTTATCACTTAGCAGAGTCTTCATAGTCATAAAAACAGAACTTTGAAATCAGCAGTCGGGTCTTAATAAAAAAAAACCACCTTAACAAACTTCCCCCTAGTAATTGTCGTTGTGATTTTAAACCAGTTTTTGAATCATTTTTTGTTTTAATATAGATCTATGAAATACTCAGTTAGAGAAGACTTCTAATGTATGCAGTAAAAGAGTGTTTGCTGGCTCACTCAATGATAAGGTTGCTTCCTAATTAACATACCAGATGTAGATGACTGTCAATACAATAGATCTTGCATGCTTCACAATAAGGGAAAATGCACGTTACTGGAAAGGGAAACGGAGCAGAAATGAAATACTAGTGTTAATTTTAATACATTTTAACAAACTTAGGGAACAGCAGTCTTCAGTATACAACATCCTCTTTTGATTTTAAAAGAGGCTTCAACATAGCATTAGTTTTAACTCTAGCATAGAGGTGAATACCTAAGTAAATCTAGGGAGGCTTTTAAATATTATCATTGATGTGACTTATAATTCCCTTTGGTATTTCTTACTAAATCCTGCTGGTCAATTTTTTACTTCAAAAAGTCAAGTTTCCTCTTAATAAGTGTATTGATATCATGCTCTATGTTACCTCTCTGAAGGGTAAGTGCCTAAATAAAGAAAACAAAATGGAATACTATTTTTTCCAAAGGGGTGAAGGAAGGCAGAGGCTTCTTGACATAGTAATAATTAAACAGTCAGAAAAGAGTGAATACTATTTGCACTGAAGTAAACATATCAAAATATTGGTAATATATCCTTTAAGTATGTACTGCAGGGATATTGGTAAAATATGATTTTAGAATGAAGTAATAAAGCACATAATTATTTAGACTTTTGATCTTCAGTATGCTTCTACACATTTTCTTCTACTGAGGCATAACTAAGAGGAGCTTCAAACAATATTCTGTACCTTCAGAAACCTTGTTGCTATGAGGAAATTTGTGTAAATATTAACATTTATTGGGACTATGCTGTTGCAACTGGAAATTCATCATTCAAGTCTCCTTTGCCTTCAGATCAAAAAGTATATGCTATTAGACTTTTTATTTTTTGTTTCTTTCTTTTGTTTTACTTTGCCACCTTATTTATTTTTATTTTCGAGTCAGGTATATGTAACTTTTGCACACACTATGTAAGTGTCCTTAACAATGTAGAAATCTGTTGCCATTTCCTCATTATATGTCTTGTTGGATTGCTTGAAAATGGCTTTTTAAGCTTCTGTCATGAAGTATTTGGGAATCAAATCCAAGTTGTGTGCATGTCAGATAAACCTCCACCATTTCGGAGGCTGTGGGTTTGTAGGTGACAGGTGAACTCCTGCATACAATTTTTTTACCTTAATGTTTATGATAGTCTGTCCTCTTAAGGTTTTTAGCTTTTACTGATAGAAAGTTGTTGTGCCTCAATGAATACAGTCCATTTATGTTGGATTAGGAACTGCAATATCTGAACATATTTCAAAAACAAATTAATAATGCAGATATCATCCAGATATTGATCCTTATCCCATTAAAACTCTTGATGTAATTCTCACTGTTTTCAGTTGAGGAATACTAACGATAATTCTTGTTTTGATCCATATTTTTGCACAAGAAAGGATGGATCAGTAAGAAACAAGCAAATCTTTTAGACACCTTGCCCCCCCCCGCCCCGAAAAAAAAAAAAAGAGTGAGCTTATGCAAATGGGACTATTGCCAGAAAAGTGTTTAATTCATAGCTAGTCTCTTTAATTGAATTTCATTTTTCTACCCAAGGGAAGTACATGGGGTAGCTACATATTGCATGTTTGCATTATATCAACATAGAATCATAGAATTATTTAGGTTGGAAAAGACCTTTAAGATCATCAGGTCCAACTGTTAACCTAACACTGCCAAGTCCACCACTAAACCATGTCCCTAAGTGCCACATCTACACGTCTTTTAAATACCTCCAGGGATGGGGACTCAACCACTTCCCTGAGCAGCCTGTTCCAATGCTTGGCAACCCTTTCCATGAAGAAATTTTTCCAAATATCCAATCTAAACCTCTCCTGGCACAACTTGACTCCATTTCCTCTTGCCCTATCACTTGTTATTTGGCAGAAGAGACAGACACCCACCTTACTACAACCTCCTTCCAGGTAGCTGTAGAGTACGATAAGGTCTCCCCTCAGCCTCCTCTTCTCCAGGCTAAGCAACCCCAGTTCCGTCAGCCGCTTCTCATAAGACTTGTACTCTAGACACTTCACCAGCTTTGTTGCTCTTTTTATATATATATATATATATATATATATGTATATACACACACACATATGTGTCTCTTTCACCTATAACTAGCCGTTTTGTTCTTCCACCAAATCCCCAAGTACACCCAGGATTATCCTTAATATTTTCTCTAATCTGGAAGATACTACTATTAAGTAGTATTTTACAAAAAGACCTTAATGTAAAAATGATGTTACCCGGTGTTCCTCGTAGTGCAGAAGTCTATCATAGAATCATAGAATCATAGAATCATCTAGGTTGGAAAAGACCTTTAAGATCATCCAGTCCAACCATTAACCTACACTACCAAGCCCACTCTAGACTAATCAAGGGTAGGCCAGACTAAACCATATCCCGAAGTGCCACATCTACCCGTTTTTTAAACGCCTCCAGGGATGGTGACTCCACCACCTCTCTGGGCAGCCTCTTCCAATGCCTGACCACCCTTTCCGTAAAGAAATTTTTCCTAATTTCCAGTCTAAACCTCCCCTGGCGCAGCTTAAGCCCATTTCCTCTTGTCCTATCGCTAGCTACTTGGGAGAAGAGCCCAACAGCCACCTCACTACAACCTCCTTTCAGGGAGTTGTAGAGAGCGATAAGGTCTCCCCTCAGCCTCCTCTTTTCCAGGCTAAACAACCCCAGTTCCCTCAGCCGCTCCTCATAAGACTTGTTCTCCAGACCCTTCACCAGCTTCGTTGCCCGCCTCTGAACACACTCCAGCACCTCAATGTCTTTCCTGTAGTGAGGGGCCCAAAACTGGACACAGTATTCCATGTGCGGCCTCACCAGCGCCGAGTACAGGCGGACAATCACCTCCCTGCTCCTGCTGGCCACAGCATTCCTGATACAAGCATACATTCCTGATACATATTCTATAACATGGAATATGACTCTCAGTATCCAAGATATGTCTTAAACCATACTAAATTTTATTTTTATTTTTTTTAAGCAAGGAATGTGCATTTCCTCACTAAAACTGGAAGCAAGAAAAATCATTACCACATTATACTAAATAGTTAATATTCTTAATTTGCATGCATCTGTTATCATGAAACTGAGTTAAATTAAAAATTATAGGAAACACATAATGATCTGAAAGCTTAAGTAATTATTCTGGAGAATTTTATGTTGCTTTCAGAAGAAGATTCTCAGTCCAGTATTAATTTAACAACTTTAGCTATAGTCTGATAGCAGTAACAATATAGAACATATGCAACATTCAGTAGATTTACATTTTTCAAATGGAATGTCACTTATTTCTTGTCAAAATGAGAAAATTGTGTATCTGCCCTGCAAAGCTGTGGATTATGTCTGTAAGACAGCTATAAACAAATTCATAACAGCCTCTATCCCAATTTTGGTTGATTTAAAGGCAGTTCTGGAGTGCAAAGTAACTGGTCTGCTCCTGTAGTTGCCTTGAGGTTTTGCATTTCTGTAAGTGCCCAGACCTACTAAGAGCCCCACAGCAAGCATTACTGTGTCTGTAGTAACGATGTTTTGCTTTACGGCTGGCAGTCATGTTGGGAAAAGCAAAGGAAATGAAAATCTGTTGTGCACTATGGGGAGGTGAACAGTTCGTTTCCATAATCTCTTGACCTCCCAATCTCATCTCGTGTTTTCAGCCTTTTCAGAGCAATTTATGTTTTCCAGGCATTTGCATAGCTGCTCTCCTGCAAAGCCACTATCCCTCGTTTCTGATCTGGATGTGTTCTGCTAGTTTGAGCACTAAACATTTTAAAATTTACTAATTCTGACAAGCAACTGGTGATATTATGATGGAAAGTATATTTTTAAAGCTATTAAGTACTTACGGCATGTATTTCCTATATTTCACTTATCATTTGACAGGAGAGTAATTGCAAAATGAACATTCAGATTGGCTTGAGGACACCATAAGCTAAAACAGCTGTGGGTGGGAAGAAAGACAGGCTTGGTGGTACACGCTTTGTAGTATGTCAAAATAATAAATAAATAAAGTTTGCCATGCTGACAGAATGCACAAGGTAGCAATGGTACTTTCTTGTTAAATATTCCTGCCTGACCTTTTATAACACTTGCCATATGACAGGTTAATTCCTGATACCTGGGTAAGTGAAATCACCTTTTGGAGTATCAGTTGGAATATGTGCTATTCATTGACTGTTGAGTAGGCCGCATAGCAGCTCTATCCCACCCTATATCCTTTAATTAATTTTCTAAAATTGGTGTTTATTAGATGACTTATGCTTAAATTTAAACATAAGCTTAAGTATTTTGTTAGATCTTCATCACAAATATTTATCAATTATATTTTATTATAGTATATAATAGAAATTTCACAAATATTTATGAATAGTATTTGCTGTAAGCCTTCATTTAATAACAGTTTGTGAATACATATGTTTTTTACATGGCCAGCTTTATTTTCAGAAAACTTGGTTAAGAGTGTTAGACTGTACAAAGGAAAGAAAATTGTAGACAGTCCCTTGAGTTGCCCAGAAAAGAAGACTCAGAAACCTCTATAAGCAGTCAATCCCAAGCTTCTTTTTAGCTTGAATATTAGGTTTTGCAGAAAATATTTCTTAAATCAAATATTTTGAAATGACTATAGCGCAAAGTATTGGTGTATGACTTATGTATCTCTTACCTAAATGTAAATTTTGTTATTTTGCCAGTTTTAGTGTCAAATGTAAACTCAGAAAATATTGTTTCTTTTAATTTTGGGTCTGAATAGTTCAGCTCCTTTTAATGAGGTGGGCTATTTGCCTCATTAATGTAATTGCATTTCTCTTCTGCATTATTATCTTCAGCACTAGGCTATTTTCCAGCAACAATTGTTATACAAGTCACACTAATTTGTACGTTTTCACTGCCCTAATATTCCACTGAGATACTACTTTAATTAAAACATGACCTTATTATTCATAACTAAATGTGAAGCATAACCTTTTATCCTCAAGGAGTGTCAACAAAGGTTGCATCTTAGTTCTGCATCAGATCAATGACTGTCATGCAGGATGAAGCTCCTATCGCCTGTGAATGGCACCCGATGGTAATTTATAACATTACCTGCCAACTCATCTATCTTTAGAGACACACTGCAGTCATTCTCAACCTGCCTTAGATGCTTTCATTTAGCACTGCCTAACCATCACTCCCCAATGATAGTCAGGAGACAATTCATAAAATCAGAGTGAATTACCATGTTTATGTGTGTCTGAGTATGAAAGGCAGTAAGCAAGTCTCCGAAGGCTGAAATAAGTTTGTATACGCTGTACCATCAATTTATTTTGTTATTGTACCCAGAGGGGAACCACTTTTGTTTTAAAAGGTGAGCAGTTCTGCTTCAGAGTTAGGGGACTGTGAAGCAAAACTGAATGGTCAGATATATCTCAGAGGAAGAGTGAATGGAACACCCTGCAATAAAAATATCTAGCCTCAGGTCAGCATAAAAATTCATTACCGTGGCAACTGAATATGCTGTAAGAAAAATAACTAATGAAATAACCAAATGAACTGTATACTGTCATATATGATTGTTAAGTAAGGATTTTTTTTCCCTAACAATAGAGACTTTTCCAAGAGTTAAAGCTATGGACTGAAAACCCTTAACTTGTCCATAAAGGATATCACTGTCCGCATCACTGTACATGGTCTGTTCAACAGCTAGTTCCAACAGGCAAAACAGCTTTATGCAAAGCATCCTTGTGCATTGACCCACATGAAGTTCTTTGGGCTCCTGTTCTCCACTCAACCTCGGCATTTGATGGGTCCTGTTGGGGTGGAAGGAATAAGGACGATGGAAGAGGAAAGGCTACACAGGAAAATGTAGAAGCTGTTTTAAGAGTGTTGCTGGATTCAGATGACCACTGTGATTTTGTCCTTGTTGGAGTTGGACATCTTTACAGGGAATTATTTTGTTTTACTTTTATGTCACAGCCAAGCTAAAAACAAAAGTACCCTTCTCGAGCTAATACTGTTAAAAAAGGTCATTTAATGAAATAATTTTGTTTGCTTGTTTTGCTCATTGTTTAGTACCAATTGATTACTCTCACAAAATTTAATAGGACTAGTTCTAATCAAAAGGTCAACTGACAATTACTGTTACTCTCTGGTAGTGTTTAACTCAGATGGTAGAACACATGCAGCTATGGAGCCAAACATTTCAGTAACTTGCAGCAGTAAAGGTATTCTAAATTTTTTTTGAGTACTCACCATTTCTGTGAGGATCATCTAGAACTAGATGATATTTTGCTTTTTTGTAGCAAAATGAAACAATATTACAGAAACTTCAGATGTATAAATTTGTAAGGGAATAAAGTTTTAATATTGGAGGAGTCAGTATTATTAGATGGCTCAGTAAATGGCATGTTGTAGAATATATAAACCATCTTTAAATTGACTGAAACTACAGAAAGAATATGTACTAATAAAAAAATCTGATTTTCTACTACAAATTAAATTAGTTTTCATAAAAATCCATGAATTTTAAAATCAAGTTTCAAAGACCCAGTGAAAGAAACATTACATTCCAAATAATTTAAAAAAAAAAAAAAGTTACTATTTCTGTCCATCTCAGAAAATGGAAAACATTCTAATTCAAAGCAGTAATTCACATCACAATATGCATTACACCAGCTATGCAAGGAGCTATTTCAAAATCTCCCAAAGTATTGCTCTTTTGCCCTTCTGCCTCTAATTTTTGCAAAGATCGGTCACTGGCACTTCATTTCTTACACAGCCTCCCACTATTGTAAAGCATGCAATCGTATTAGTATAACATCACTCCCTTACAAAAACAAAACAAAACAAAACCAAAACAAAACAAAATCCTTACGTGGGTATACATCGATAAAAAGGAGAAATGGTGTACTCTAATAATTAGTATTTTGATTGTACAGCTTAGTAATGCTTTGTTGAGTTCCTTATGCAGAAGTTAAAAAAAAAAAAAAACCCACAACCCAGGTTAATTCTGCTGTGAGGATGACCTATGGATTAGTGTTATGCCCCATAACACTGAACTTTGTCATTGCCTTTGCTTAGTTTTCTTTTAATCTTCAAAACATAACTTACCTGGAATGTTTCACATTCCTTTTATTGAATCTGTTTCATACTAGTTTGCCAGTTAAGAAGGAAAGCATTTTTTCTTCCTTCAAGGCAGAGAGTTTTCTAAATCTTAACAGTATGTCATTTTGAGAATGTACTTCAGAGCAGAAAAAAAAAATAGTAATAAAGCATGTTCATGTCCTAAGAGCTGGCTTTAAAAGTGCTATGCCAAGTTCCATAGATGTTTTTTAGTGAACTCATGAATTTTACTTAATTTCTAAATGAAAAATACATATATAATTCCTGGCTTTATGGCCTTTAATGATCAGTTTGAGGTTTAATTTTGGCGGTGAAGATGTCATATCCTAACATTAACCTAGGGTTCCATTCTTGACTAGAGTCTTTGAGAATGCTGCAGTAAAATAGTCAGGAAGAATAATAAATAGCTGCTAAAGAAAGTTTAGCCTCCAGTCCATCAGGATTTACAGGTCCTTTTCAGCAGAGCTGCTACCAAGCCAGTCCATCTGTACCAGCACAGGAGGTTCTGCCTTTGCAGATGTAGGTCTATGACTTCGTAGTTTTTTTAAATTCCCTGACATTCCTGGAAGCCCATTCTTCCAGCCTGTAGAAATCCTTCTGAATGATAGTCATGTCTTCCTACATATTGATTACACCCCTCAGTCTGGTGTCATCCACAAACTTGATGAGAATGTAGTTCTTGTTTGGACTTACTGTTGTTTACCTGTGACAGATTGTAATTAAGCCATAATCATTTGTGCAAAAAAGCAACCTTTATAGGGGGTGTGTGTGTATGTTTGTCTGTATTTTAGAATGGCTTGGTTGTTTGAGGTAACTGTAACAAGCATAGAATATTTAGGATGCAACGTTTATTTTACTACATTTTTTTTTTCTCGATAATTTTTAGAAATTGTAAGGATCATGAGACTTCCAACATACACCATTCAAGTTGAAGTCACACATTGTAATGCAGCTTTTCCACTTACACAGCAGAAATTAGTGATTTACAGGTCAGCCATCCTTTTCCCTAGACTAAAATGTTGGTCTATTACAGACACCAACTAGCACCTTACCTAAGCTTTTTGTTTGCTTGTTTGTTAGAGCATGAATCTATGAACACGTAAAATGGTTTTCTTCTGAGTTACCAGAGAACTCAGGAGCAGATAATACCCCTTTTTTGATATAAAGTACCTTTGTTCTTTTTTGCTCACTAGATCTTGCCTAAATATAGTATATCAGTGATTTTAACATTCTACTCATGCAAACCTTCCCACCAGGTCTCAGTAATAGTGGCTAGATCATAAAAGAGCAATTCCAATTCCAATTTTTCTTTTTTATTACCCAGGCTTCTAAAGCATTCATACATAGGCAACTAAAGCATTTCTGTTCAAGCTTCTTGGTGCCTTGATTAATTGTATTCTTGACGTCTTGATTTTGTGCTAAATGAATACTCATTAGTTTCTTCTTGGTAGTTGTTAGTTCAGTGTCCTTTCACTGTCTGAGTCAGCTGACTCTCCACAAGTTCCATGAATTCAGAAGGCACTTGTACTAAGATGGACCGTCACCAATAAATTCTTGCACAATCACTAGAGAAGCATAAATAATCTTGGGTTTATGCTGTGGATAACATTTATTTTAGTAATGTAAGTCAGGCATCTGGTCTAAGCTGCTCTATAGGCTTTCTATAGTCAGTGGAGAAAGGTATCTCCATTCTCCAAATTTAGAGGCACTCTTAAGACAGAATGAGTAATCACCTGGAATCTCTCTGCTGGTTTAGCCTGGATAAAACCTTGTTACCTGGAATACCATCTCTCGTGTTCAGGGGTAGGTCTTATTTAATGATTAGGTGAGTGATTTTCTGGAAATGGTTATTTCTTTCCATTCACTAGACATTCCAGCACATTGCTGACATTCCTAAGTGAAGACAGTTGAATCCCACCCAAAGAAAAAAAAAAAAACAAACAAAATCCATCCTATTATCTCTCTGTTAATGCAGGTTACTCTTTCTAGCTTCAGTAATGAGTCCCTGAAAAAAATATTTTTCTTTTTTTCCCCAACTCATTAAGTTCTTTCTGTTTGTGAGCAGCCATGGTTATCCTGCAAGACTACCCAGGCATCTGTTTTCTGTTGTTTTCTGTTCCTTCCCACAAAATAGGATTTATTTGCTATAGGAGGACCTTCTCCACATGTGGAATTTTCCCTGGACCTCTAAACCTGTGCTTCTCTTGTCTTGTTCATTCTTATCTCCCCCCGTCATCTAGAATGTTTCCATATCTTCTGACCTGTAGGGTTAAGTTGGCACACCATTCCTCTTGTTTCCACTCTTTGTTCAGTATAAAGTGGGTATAATTCTTAAATAAGATTATCAAACTCTCCTCCTCTGTGGTGTTCTTTTTTTATTAGAAGATTCACACTAACCGT
Source organism: Pelecanus crispus (assembly GCF_030463565.1). Taxonomy (NCBI): domain Eukaryota; kingdom Metazoa; phylum Chordata; class Aves; order Pelecaniformes; family Pelecanidae; genus Pelecanus; species Pelecanus crispus. The sequence goes on from NC_134643.1 coordinate 184,985,993, forward strand.
AACCTCTGCAAACCACTCAGCTTTATTTTGCAACATGGCCACCTGTTTGTACAAAGAAAGGTCCTTTTGATTTCAGAAAAGAATTAAAATAGAGTATCAAAACCTCTTGTAGGTCATATCCTCTGTTTCAGTGCTGCCTGGTGCTGTATGAAGCAAATGACCATACCTAGAAAATATATCTTCCTCTCTTAGACACTTTATTTGCCTGTTCTTAATAGAAAGTGTTCTGCATCTCAGATTTCATAGGTGTCATTTCTGTAACCACTTACCAGCTTCAAATCTTAAATAAGATCGTGCACCAGGGTTACTCTGATTTTACATTTAAATCACTTTTTTTTTTTTTTTTCTAGTATCTACTGCTTTGTAACATTTCTTCCAGCCTTTGGGGAGCAGGGAGAGGGGGGCATGTACTGTGATTAAATTAAAACTTATGATGTAATTAAAGAATTGGTTATTGCAGTCTAGTGTCATAGTAAGGAAAAATACCTGGCACTCCATTTCAATGGCTACACTGGTTGACTTCATTGTGTCTATGTTAAAAATTGTTTGTGGAAAAAAATGTTAGTTTTTAAATGCCCTGGAACAAGATATTTAAAATAGATTCTCCTGCTCTGCACTAGTTCTAAGTCAGCTGACAGCATACTGAGAAGAAATTGCATTGAGTCAGCACCCACTATGGGCCTTTGTAACACTTTGTTTTCAAGTAAATGGTTGGAGTCTCCTGAAATAAAGAATTTATGAAGAAAGAAAACCTAATAACCTGTTTTGCAAGGACTGAAATTCAATCTTGTAAGTTCATTCTGTGACTCAGTTTCCCCATCCATAAACTGAAGATATAATTATATGTCCATTTAAAACTTATTGAATTATGTTGCTATGGGAGAGCCAAGCATTATTGTCATCCCTATTACTGTTACATTTATAGATTGTAATCTGCATACTGACTCATGGTATGAAAGCAATTACTTTACACATTGTCCCATGACTGAAAGCACAGTATAGTATTAAAGGCAAACATGTACAATTACAGATTGCCAGCATACCAAAAAAAAAAAAAAAAAGAAAAAAAAAGAAAAAACCCAACCCACCAAACCCTAGAAAAGTCCTTTGTTGTGGATAATATATGACTCAAAGTTTGCTTTTCTCCTGATAGCTCAATGCTGGAGCTTTACTAGTCTCCAGAGGAAATGAAGATCTGCATTTAAATAAAGACATTAATAACTAGAGCTAGGTTTTATTTTGCAAGGATGGTTAGTGTTGTAAGGTATTTTGTATAGGAGAGCATGTGAAGTGAATACCGATCAGCATTCCAAAATATTCTGAGGAGTTCATCTTTTGTCATTTATCACATCTTGTACACTAAATTATAGCTTATATTGTAGGGAATCTAATAAATGCATTATTCAGGAGTTGGTAGTGGAATTCTGTTAAATCAATTCAAGTTTAACTTTAGTGTGTATTGCTAGGACTGTTCATACACTAAAAGGCAGCATATGTTTGTTAAGGTTTGCCACCATTACATAAGAGAAACAGAAAAAAAAAAAAGAAAAAAAAGAAGAAAAGAAACACCCAGAAAAACAATTTTATTGGTGGAAGCAGGCAGTTGTGTAATTTGCTCTTGGAATAAATGTTTAATGTGAAATGAGACTAACAGTCTTCTGAAGATTAAGTAAAGGTTAGGTTAAGGAGACTTTTGGGCATTATGCAAACAAGAATTTAGTGTGAGGGACAAGCAAGAAGGTTTGCAGTGATACAGGGCTATAGGGTGGTGAGCAGTGGTCAGATCCCTGTACCATACTTCCATGATTATCTTTTTTAGTGGGAAATCCTCAAGAAGTGTGACATCTTTCTGAGTGTTAATGGGATGCACTAAATTATAATTTCCAACTTTACATCTGATCACTTTACTTAATAGTGCAGGACATTGGGCTGCACTTTGGCCCCATTGCAAGTTACAAAGTAAAGAACCAAAGTCCTCTTTGCTGTCAGCTAAATCTTGTTTCATACTTCATCGTTGACATTTTTGAAATTCCTGTGCCTTTATACCCTTCTGTAACTGTAAGTCTTTTTTTTTTTTTTTTAATAGTACTTTGAAATCATCATTTTTTAAGGTGGCCATGAAAGATGTCATTTCTGGTTTTAGACTGCATAACTCTGCTCTGTCCAACAAAAAGTACTGCTAGGGATTTAATTCTCAACAAGACACAGTCAGCATATTCTCTCCTAATTTTGCTTACAAATACTATTTCTATCTGTGTGAACTGGGAAACTGAGAACTGGGAATGATCCAAAACCAAATTGTTTATGTTCTGTCAACTTACTATGCCTTTTTATTTCTCATTGTTTAAACTATATAAATCTTTTCAAAGCTTTGCTGTTTAAGATTGATTTCTCAAGGCAGTGTCCAGCAGTGCAAGTACACTGAGGCGATCATGCTTCGTGCTGTGTTTAATCTGCTTTAGCACGTACCAAAATGTGGCTGTGTGAAATAGTTGACTCGGCTCCTCATGAATTCCCCTGGCTCTGGCTGGGCTGGCTTGGAGGTCAGCAAGGGTCCTTTTTTTTAGTGGGTGGAGATGCTCTTACTGATGTTTTCACCCTCCAACAGTGGTTGCTGCCTGTCAGGTGAAAGATTAAGCAGGTGATGATGGTCTTTGCCCCTAAGTTTCCTCTTCCAGCTGCAGAGGCCGGTGCAGGAGCAGGTGGCTCCCTGCCTTCTCAGCACCACTTCTCCTTGTTTCAAGTGAGAGTTGGCTAAGAGGAAGGGAATGGTGCAAATTTTCCTGTATTTTGATTTCAAATCCCATGTGCAGTACCAGAAATATCTGGAAAAGACTGTGAAAAAATATAGTATTTTAATACTGAACGCAGGGTTTAGATCATAACATAGGAAATAAATTATATAAGAAACCTGTATTTTAAACAAAGTAATAAAATTTCTGAGGAACCCCATCCATCACGACCTTGCTTAATAGGTATTTTTCCATAGAAGTAGGAATGGAGATACCCGTAAGCTAAGACAGATACTAATACAGTTTAGTAGACTAGTATATTTAGACCAGTATATCTGGTTTCAGGTGAGTTTAACTTATATACCATTCGTGTTTCTCAGGCAAATACTACTCCAACACATATTAATTGCAGTCATGATCAATTCCTGGGCTTGCATACGTCAGTAAGTGCAGAATCAGGCCCCGTCTTTGGCCTGGCCTTGTCCTGGTAGAGACAGCTCTAGTGGAAGCTAACTTTAGATAGTAATTCTTTTTTTTATTCTCTAACATTTTGCCACTATTAGAATTGTGACAAAAAATGGATTAAAGAATATTGTCACTTTAGTGGTTGAAGTGGTAGCTAAAGTAGATTAACACTCATTCACGCATGAGGGGGAAGAACGGCTGGATGTATTTGAAGCTTTGTCTTTTTTAAGTTATGATGCCTCTCTTCTCTAGTGAACCTGTAAGTAAAAGAGTACCATGCCCCAGCAACCTCTGATGTGTAATATTCATAAATAAAATGACACACAAAAAAAGATCTTTGTCGTATTTTCACCTTATATTATTATGCTCTCAATAGTTGTTTCTGCAGTACTTTTATTGTGAGAAAACATAATGTGCTTTTGTCAAAGCACAATGTTTCTTTGTGCTGAAAACAGGTATATTGCTGTCCTCATTAAAACAAATTAAATTGTCAACCATGACTATATATCTAATTATTTAATTTGCTGGTTTTTTTCTAAGGAGATGTGGTGAATGGAAATTATTTAGTAGTCTGACTGAAATGTTGCATTCCAGGCTTTCAGTATTCGATATACACTGATCTATGCCCATGTAAAGACAGTATTTTCTTGGCTTTATTGTTCTTTCTGTTATAGCAAGGACTCTTGGGGTCAGACCCTTTGCCTGCATAAATCAACAGAGCTCAGCTCACTCTCAGGCACCAACTTAATTTCATTAGGCATTTCTCTTATAAATACTGCTGGTTAAAATATGTTTATAAAATGCGTTGAAAATATTTGAATATTTTCTCAACAGAGTAAAAGTAGCCTAACTTTTTCCATTGAAAGACCAAACCCCCCTGCCACTGCCTTATTTTGTAACTGAAAATGATGAACAACCAGCAGTAAGAAAGCAAAGTTAAGGAGGGAGTGGGGGACAAAAAACAAGAAAAAATGAGAATTAATGGGAAAATGTTCAATGGAGGAAATATTCTGAAATGCAAATACTGAATATCTTGTGAGCAAAGAGGAAATAAAGATATACCATTTCTGTAATGACAAACTACATCGGGGCAAGAGTTTATCAGCTGAGATCTGGCTCAGTGTACTTACTGACAAGCCTTATGTTTTGTTTTCTAGTATACAACTAGAGCTGTAAGAACTGATTGTTCAAGAAAAAGGGGTTTTTTTGTTAGAAAACACAAGTTCAGCAAAATCATATTTTGTTCAGAAACTTGTCAGCTCCAGTGAAGATTGTCTCAAAAAATATTTCCCACATCCATCGATCATTTTCGGAAAAGAGGGAGGACATACCTGCTCTGTAGCATTCAGTAACTGGCATTCACGGGGATATTGATAAAAGTTCATGGCCCTGCCTTGCCTCATTAGCGTAAGAGACTTGAGCATAGGCCTCCTGGGGATGCACGGCTCCATTCCCCGCTGGCCCCTTCTCAACACTTTGTCGTACTGGAGTGGACATAGTGTTCTCCCTGTTCTCGGGAAACTTTGAAAGGCCTTTGTTTGTTCAACTGTGGTATGAGAAAGCTTATGAAAACTTACAAAGTACACCTTGATGAGAAAATGATTTCCTGGGCAGCTGTACTTGTGGTGAAGTCTCGTTTACTGCCACGGTTAACGGTATGTCCCTATCTCAGATTGGAGCTTGCTCTCAGTAAGTGATCAATATGCCTCAGATTCTTAGAAAAGAAGTTTAGAGTTTTGGCTCTAATATGAAAAATATTTATTTCCCTCTTGTTACTTCGTGTAATTTTGTGATCTGCTAAATGCAAATTGCTCCTCATTACATTATTTTGGTAGCTTGTTTTCTCCTCTTCGTCCACATGTTTATTTATAAACAGATTGCTATATATGATAGCAATTACAGTGTCAGTAAGAATAATAATCCAGCAAAGCAAAGCCAATAATCATTGTGAAGAAGTATATAGGAAGGGCTAAATTAATACCAGAAAATCGTAGTCATGATACAGTGAAAAAATACCCACTTAGGATACTGTGCTTATGACAAAGTCTTTCAAGCGTTAATAACAACATGCTCACAGCAAGAATATTTGATAGTTGAAGGAAAGGAGTACTAAATACCTATTATTATAGCAATGCATATTATTAATGAACATAATAAAATATGTGAATTAGTAATGCAAAGGATAATAGCATATGAGGAAAACTTAATGCTAATAGTCTTGCAGGGGAGGAGGTGGAAGCCCCATTGCTTGAGTTATTTAAAACAGGAGAAAATGCAACATTTTAAAGAAACAGCCTGTTCTGCAGGTTTTTGCACTAGACCAAATGCTACACTGCTCTTGCAAAATCAGACAGAAGTGGATAGTGAATTTAGCATATGATGATGGCAGTGTGAGCCAGGTGCTGAGTGCATAGCATCACATAGCTAAGCTGATTTTTTGAGAATATCCTCAATGAGTCCCAAACGTACTGAGATGCAGAAGATTTTTTTAAATTTTAGTTTGTCAGTGCTAATGACCAGACAGTGAAAAAAGACAAGCTTTCCCAGTGACTGTACGCATGTCAATTCTGAACTACCCTTAAAGTGCTTCTTTTGCTCCAGTGACTGTACGGAGAAGACAGAGCAACTGAAATGCATTTCTTTAAAATTATCTGAGTGCTTTATGTATCCAGCATAGTTTGGAATTTGGAAGCAGTTTCAGGCCCTTATAAATCTTCGTTATTTGACAAAGGATGAAAGGGACAGTACCTATGGAGACATATGTACTATGCTTCTGTTGCTGTGTGGGAATAACACAGGAAAGAAAATTGGTCATCAGATTGTATGGGCTTCCAACACACATTTTCTCTCCTTTTGTGTGATAATATATTTGATGCTGTTTCCTAGGGAAAAGTGGTACAGAATACTAATTTTTCACAGGTTCTCAGGGAGTATAATGAATAGCATTAGATGGGGCTTGCATACTCAAATATATGCTTACTTTGTAATATAGTCAATTTGTATTAAATTACTAGTTTTCAAAACAATTTTGTTTCAGCTTGAACTGACATTTTCAGAGTCAAGGTAATTTAAATTTACCAACTTGACTGCACTTCTTAATTCAAGTGCGCGTTTGAAAAGATTGAAAAAGCTGTTACAATAGCTTAACTCTAGCTCAACAATTTGAAAGCCAAGAGTAATGGGGAGTTGAAGTCATTCCTTTCTCAGCACAGCCTGCTAAAATAATCTAAGGATTAAATCTAGTATTTTGGAGGTACACCAAAAAAACCAGAACTGATAATTTTGCTGCCCATCCAATTCTTCAGTGCGACAACTGGACTTCTAGGCTCTTCCAGTAAAACATAAGTAAGCTCCTAGTGCATCCACAGGAAAACTGTGGGAAGGTTTTTTTTTTTTGTTTGGTTGTTTGGGTTTTTTTACTTTAATCAGGAGGAAGACTGAAAAACAGAAGAAAAAAGCCCAAACCTTTTTCTTACACCCATATTTTTCCAGACTGTCCTGATCACATCCAAATGGGATTTTTGTAAGGAAGCTGAGAAAACAAAAACCTATATTTAAAATTGCTGTAACTCTGGTTTGCAGCATCATTAGATGTCTACAGGTTTCTAGATGTTAAAAAAAAATCTAGAAATGGGTTTGATAGAATACTAGACTCAGGGAAAATCTATCAGGATCCTTTTTGCAGGCTGTACTTGCATTCTCTGATCTGTTAGGCAGTGTTCTCAATCTATAGTACAGAGGGAAATTCCTGTCTTTAATATAGCTCACACTCACTGAATATTGATAAAGTAAAGTGGGAAGAAAGAGAAGGAACATAATATGTTGTTGCAGATTCTTCTTACAGAGTCTCATTGCCCATGGATCTGCCAAGGTAGGGGACTATAGCTTTAGGACTGATGCTAATCCATTCTCATTATCTTTCTCTTCACTTTCAAGTCTTGTAAAGCATACATATATTAATTATGTATTTTCTGTTTTTTAAAATTAAAATTTAAAATATATATTATTTATTTTCTGATTTAAAAAAATAAAACACTATTGTTGTTTTTCCAAAGTTACTGCTTGATGATTTTAAAAGTTGACTTCAACCCAAATAAAGGTGAGGTGTACTGATAAATGAGCTGTGTGTGACTTCATAGTGAATTATTCATTGGTATACATGAAGTAAGACGTCCTTACTACTTTTCAGAATTCTGGCTCTTGCATCAAGATCAAAGCAAACATAATTGGAATGATGCTAACAATGCTATAAAATATAGAAAACTGAGATGGAGAGCCCACTCCCTTCAGGTTGTAGCAGAACAAATCTTGAAAAATAAGTGCTTTCACAGCTACCTAAAAAACAAATATAGGAAGCTCTATGGAATATTTTGACAGTCTGTTTATCAGAAATTCAGTGTGTCTGGGAGGAATTCAGGAAATCTATTTACATTCCTGCTAACTTTAACACATTAAAGATTTGCAATATATAAACATATGTGTGGTGAAAAGAAGCTGTGCAGTTTAATAGTGTTTCTCTTTCTTTTACCCTACAGTTATGTATTTTCTATCCATCACAAAAAAATGGAGAATTAATTTGGAGTTATTCTGGTCTGAAATACCTGTTTTTTGTGGACTTCTATCCTTCTGCTTGAGAATCTCAGAAGCATTAATGAATTTACTTATCAAATCTTCACGAGAAGTGTTATTGATTTTTCAGCAGATATCACCTGTAGCATGAAAAGATTTGAGTCCATATTTGTCTTTGGTGTAAATTGCAAGAAAACCTATGAAGTTTGCCCAAAGAAATTTCTAGACTTACCAGAAACATGGACCCAGATATTTAATCTCTCTCACTAAGGAGAGATCTGTCTCTCTTTGGCTATTTCACAGTTGAGATGCAATGCAAGAGTGAATCCCATTTCATGGGTTAGGCTACACACTCTAGTCATGTCCTGACTTTATTCTGGGATGAATTCTGAGCTATTTGTTCTCACTCCTTAATGAGTAGACTTGGTTTTCTAGGTTAAAAGAAACTGTGTTGCTCTTCTGCATGTTCCCTGAGAGGAATGATTGGGAAACCAGGTGTATAGACCAGTGTTGAAGAGCAGCTGTCATGTAGATTATAAAATCTGCATATCCTTCTTGATTTCTGTGATGATTTTTTTTTTCTTGTTGTTGATAGAAGGTAAGCTGAGAAACATACCATTGTCAAACTTGATCTATGTAGGAAAAGACACCAAAATGTTTCATGGTATCTTTTGCTTTGATATTGTCACTGATTTAAGATTAACTGCATTTGTGTGCCATCTGGAGACAGAAATCTCTCTGCAAATCTGTCAGAAGGCAGCAATACCTTTGGGAAGTAAGTTAGGGTTAGAGCAAAATTAATGAGTCAGAGACTATGCTCTTGCAAGTCTCTGGACACTAAATCTTTCCTGAGGTGCACATCAGAGGACAAAATTTGACCCTTAGCAACAAATCTGAATAAACATAAAGGATGTGAGAGTGTTCAGTTATTTTCTTCTCATAATATAGCTGGGTTTGTTTAAATTAAAAACACGAAGAATAAAAATACATTCCTAAATATTTAGGGTTTTTGTTAGGACTTCTTACTTAAAAAATAAATCGTCTCCACTTTTGTGAAAGGGACTTTGAGTTTGACCTACTACAGTGGTCTCAGTTAACACTAAGTATGCTGCTGGGTCTCAGAACTTATGTTATCATTCGAGATTTTCTGTGTCTGTCTTCTGTGACTTGCTTCCACTGTAACATAGGGACAGTCAGTGTTTCCTTGGTGTTTTAAAAAGACAGAAATCCTATTTTGTTTGCACAGTAAAAGAGCAGTGAAAACTTGCAAGCAGAAACATGTCTTTCAGTTAAAAATTCATTTGTTCACTGAAAACTGTTACTTTTTAAATATTTACAGTACTTCCCTGAAATACTTTCTTATATGATTCAATCCTATGTCTCCCTCGTCTCTGTGGTTTAGATCTTCCTTGGTCCTAATAGGGCAGTATGAACATCTTTTTTGCCTCTTGCCTTACTTTTATGCATCTCTAACATACTTCTAGTGTAAATTTATGCCTGGGTTTATCCATCTGATTTAATGCAACTACTTGAAGCACTGAAATTAGGGCCACAATTACCTATTTTTTCCTTTATGAAGAAATAGGCATTTCCAGAAGAAATTTATCCTCTGGAAGGTGTCTCTTTCTTTTCATAGAGGTCTACAGGAACTTACCATGTTTTCAGTAATTACCTGAAGTTAAGCTGGCTAAACTGAGCCTTCATCCCTATGCAAAGTGACTGTGGATGGGCAGATTTGGAGATTTAGTTTGAAAAGAGAAGTAGCAATGCAAGTTTCTGCACAGTGCCTATCCAGCGTGCAACAATCCTGAGGCCACAGCTATGCATGAGGCCGTGACTATGCATGGCTAAGCACCGAATGCTTGCTCATTCAGTGCTTGACACTACTGCTCAGGCTGCCAAGAAATGTCACGATTCTTCTGGATGTTTTATAAGAAAGACAGGCTTAGCCACAAGGAAGTTAACTAAGACAACTCCATTTCAAGATGAGAGAAAAAGAAAGCATCAAAGAATTAACTTCAGTCCGATGAATAGTGGACTATTGCTAAGCCAATGCAAATGTCAACTTCTGCACCAGAACTATTTAATTTGAATGTGTGCATTCAATCAGTTTAGTGTTATTCTGTGTTTTGTCAAATGACTGAGAAAATCTTATGTAAATGGGTTGGTGAAGAATGAGTGTGGGAAGTTATGAACAGACAGTGATTTGGGAAGCAGCACTGAGATTTTAAGTCCAGGAAAAAAAAGAAAAAAAAAAAAAGTTGTTATTTCGTCTGGTTTTATTCATAACAAAACTTGTGGGAGTTCTTTGAACGGACCTTTAAGAAGAGTAGCCAAGGATTGTCCATCTTTTAAGAAAAAATGTTGAATATTAATTTTGTTTAAAAAGTTCAATAATGAAGTACAATTATCAACAAAAGTCTGGTTTTAGTTAATACCCTTGCTGCTTAAAAAGCTGTATAAAATATCATGCCTTATTTCTAATTCTGATTTGTCTTTATTGTTGTTTCTAACTTCAAGGAGTCCTTCTGTCCAACAGCAAAGAACAAATAATGTGTTTTGATAACAAAGGCTAAAAAGAAAAAAAAGAAAAAAAAAAATCCTTCAGAATGGAATGGAAACATGAAAGAGAGAGCCTGGAGCACAATCAACATGAATACAAAGTGTCAGTAAAGTTGTACTTTTCATCAGATTAAAAAGTATAGATATCAAGGTATTTATGTACACCTCATTAATGAGGCAGAGCTGGAACATTGCCCCTCTTCCAATTTCACAGAATTTAAGTATCAGCAAAATGAACCCTGGAGAATAGCTGTGTTAACTTTGTAACCAGTCTTCCATGTCTTTGTATATAGTTAGATTTTATTTCAAAACCTCTCAATTTTACAAACATTAGAAAAATCACCCAGGAAAGCCTCCAGGTAGTCCCCCCTTAACTGTTGTAGACAACTCATTCTGCCCTTGCTTTTGAACAGAACCCTTCCCAAAACAATCCCCTTACAACTTAGCAGCACAGCATTCTGTTTTATGCTAGCCTATCAATAAGCTAACATGTATCAAAACTGCAGAATGCCTGTTCACACTTGTGATCACAAAATATGTCTATCGCGTTCAAATTTTCCTAAGATGTTATGTAAAACTGTATGTGTGCTTCAAAATTTCCCCGATCTGAACTGATATGTATCAAATCACTGCAGCAGGCATGTTAAAACCTTACCTTGGGCCACTACAGTTTACTGAGTAGATTTCATCCTGCCTAATTATTACTAGGACTGTAATTCCACAGAATCAAGAATTTTTGGAGCTCTTCTAGGTGACCATTTGAATAAACAGTTGTAGTGTTTATTTCTTTTTTCCTTAATATGTTTTGCACAAAGCTTTTTTTATCCACATTTACCCATGTTGGTGGATAATTCACTTTAGGTAACATGGAAAATACAGAAAATTCACCTTATCACATAGGATTTCTTTCATATTCTTTTTCTGGGGATATATAGTAGGAAAATGTGTTGAAGTGATAGCCTATTTTATTAACAAAAATAGGTACCACAGAAATAAATTAATTTTATTCTTTTTCATCTAAACATGGCATAAGGCTGTTCCTCCTTATAAAGGCTGGAAAGCTGACCTCAGTCTTTCAGATCTGTGGTCTGTCACATGTGACTTTTTTAGGGACTTCACTCCTAAATGAAATTGCAAGGATTTTATTCATTGCAGTAAACCACAAACCCATTGTTGTGGACAGTTAAGTGTTTTGTAAGTAATGATAACTTCTGAAGTTTTTTTTTTTTTAAATGAGTGTAAGCTCTATAATTGGCAGACTTAAAGTACAACTTACCATTGTGCAGCTGTAAAATGACTGCAGTGAATTCTGTCTCTCAATTATGTATTACTAGCTTCTGTTTACAGAATGTTTTTAATCTACATCTACTAAGATGGCAGGAAAATAAAGTGAATGTGACTTTTTTGTTTAATTTTGCTTATTTCTTGGTTCTGCTCAGAATTAATAATTATTACCAAGGGAAGGGAGGGAAAAAATCCTTCTTTTTCTTAACTACCTTTTCCATTTTATAGGTTTAATAACCTTTCTAGTTAATCAGAGAAAGGTGAGTGCCTTCATTACATTATGACTGTGCAGCTAGTACTTTTTTTTTTTTTTTTAATATTTAGTTGCTTTTACCAATTTTAGTACACATAATAAATATACAGGTATACATGTGCATTCCAGCACCACACTGAAACATGGAAATACACTGTGGGAAATATTAATAATTATAAGGCTAGCTCTGTGAAGAGACAGTGGCTCACTTAAAGAATCCTTGTTCCCCAAGTATCTAGTTATCCTTTGTAAGTTTGGTACATTACCTATGCCCCAGAAGGAAGAAGAAGTAGTTTTTAAAGAATGTGATTCACAAGCACTTTAAATATATTTTTATTTATTTATTTATTAGCTTATTGTGCCCTTGGCATTTTCTACTGAGTAGCTTGAGTGCACAGATTTACTTGGGGAAAGAAGAGAGAGGAGCAATAAACCTGGTGAATTTAGACTGCTATTTAGCTTGGGCTTGCATTGAGCACTGAGAGGAGTGTCCTTTAAACCTCACCTTTTCAAGAATGTTGTCACTCTCACTGGATTCATAGGTGAACATATCCTGGAAACAGAGATTCAAGCCAATCTCTTCACACAAAATACAGAATAACAAGGTTCTGCACATTTTTGTCTAACAGTTCACTGATTAAAGAACCATTCACCATATAAGGAAATTTTCTTTAGATCCTTTTAGTGCTTGATGAAACTTGAATGCATGTTTCCTACAAGACTGCATCAAGTACTAGGCTATAGATATATTCTGAATAAAGACTATCTCAATCTTTTCTTCTTTCTCTGCTGTACTGGTATGATGTATTTAAATATTGGAATGGAAAAAAAAGATGAGGCAGGATCTTATTTCAGAAACTGAAGAGGCTGAAGACTTCTCCACAAAGATGATATATATGGTTTGCAATCTTTTTCTCTTTTTCTCCTGAAAATGGATCACTGCACAGATAGAAATGTAGAAGAACTAGGAAGATGGCAAAACTGAAAAACATATGATTCCAGTCCCAGCTCCCAGGACTGGCTTTCTGAAGTCAACGATTTTTGTATAAAACACATAAACACTCCTGGAGGCTGTGACAAGAATTTTAAAATAAACACCCTGGACAGGCCAGCAGATTCTCTCAAGCTCTTTATCCTGCCTGTGATGAGAGACGGCCACTTGAAATCGGAATTTCACCTTCCCCTGCAGGACCATAGCAAACTTCTTTTCTCCCTTTTGGTGCTTTCATGATTCCTTAAGGCCTAGTCATACAAGAGGCGCTTATAGCAGGCCTCACCCCTTTTTTTATGGCTTTCCTCTGCAATTGACAAAAAGGTTTTGTTAACATTCTTTGTGGAAATGGCTTTAATTGTTGTTCGTGCTGAATGTGGTAGATATCTCTAAATCTACTGAAAGAGAAGCCATGCAAGAGGCATAAGTACAATATGATCTTCGATCTGCTTTCAGATTGGAAGAAGCAATTTTTCCCATGATGGTGAATTAACATGCATGATGACCAGGCTTCTGCATGTCTCGTGGGACACCCACTGCCAATGCCTGGAGTTACATTTGAAATTTAGTGTTCTGATGGATTTGGCCTCAACAGTTGCATTGGGGCGCCCTACACAATTCCTATTGCCATTGCTGTCATCCTTAGACAGGCTTTGAGCACAGATTTCCATGATTTCGAAGTGGAAGGCAGGCATGAATCAACAGGAGATATTCCCTGGCAGGGACTCCTACTTCTGCACATGAACTAATTTTGATATACAGGCAGTTACAGGGTCTGAAGTGGAGGCGTTGATGTAAGGTAGGTGCTTCCAGGATTTGACAACAGAAGGCATTTTCAAAATCCTGTCTTCAGCTCCAAAGTAGGAGATCAGCATCTCTTCCCTGAGTCTTATTTTGGATCTAGCTTATTATTCTTTTATAGCTGATGGAACTTTTCTCGTTTACACCAGCTGAAGATTTGCATTAAATATGCACATAGTTTGGACCATTACATGCTTTCACAATAAATGTTCACCTAAGCATAGCATTTATTTAGCACACTATGGCTCATAGAAAAATATGGGTCCCGGCATTAATTACTTACTATTGAACAGCTGTAATAATTGCCTTCTAACTGTGAGTGTAACTGAGTGAAAGTGATGGCTGTACCTCTCTAGCTACTGTGTTATTTTGGGTTGAACTTGATTAGTAAAACAGATCCTAATGCAAGAACTGTGCATTTACAGGTTGCTCCCACATGCCTTGAGGGCTACCACTCAAGCAAACAGAATATTGACGTTGGTAACACTGACAACAGAACAAGTTTTAAATGGGTTGAAAATGATGACATGAGAATAGGAGCTTCCAGGAGGGGTATGTTGTGGTTGGAGTGCAGAGAGAAAAATAGGGTTGAAGAAACTGGAGATGCTGGCTTTCCTTTCTAAGTCAGCAGCGCTTCAGAAAACAAATGTCCTCTGGGAATTCCTCATTCTGAACCTTGGCTTAACTATCAGCATTGAAATTCTCTCTTTCCTGAACTTTTTTTCCTAACTCTGCCTGCCATCATCTCTTATAGTCACTACATTAGAAGGGTACTCTTGCCAATCAGTCTGTATTTGAAAACTATAGATTACTCCCCTGTATGGTTTCCTTGGGTTAAAATCACTTCAGGCAGCTAAAGCCTTTCAGGTATTATTAGAATCATAGAAGCATAGAATCGTTTAGGTTGGAAAAGACCTTTAAGAACATCCAGTCCAACCACTAACCTAACATTACCAAGTCTACCGCTAAACCAATTAAGGGTAAAGTAATAATTTCATGTTTCCTGGCTTGGTGGCTGCATTATTTTTTAATGAAAGTAAAAACTAGGAATCGTTAAGGTTGGAAAGGGTCTCTAAGATCATCAGTCCAACCATCAACCCAACACCACCATGCCTACTAAACCATGTCCCAGAATGCCACATTTACCCATTTTTTGAACACCTGCAGGGATGGTGACTCCACCACCTCTCTGGGCAGCCTCTTCCAATGCTTCATCACTCTTTCCATGAAGAAATTTTTCCTAATATCCAATCTAAACCTCCCCTGGTGCAGCTTGAGCCCATTTCTTCTCATCCTATCGCTAACTACTTGGGAGAAGAGACCAACATCCACCTCACTACAACCTTCTTGCAGATAGTTGTAGAGAGTGATAAGGTCTCCCCTCAGACTCCTCTTCTCCAGGCTAAACAACCCCAGTTCACTCAGCACCTCCTCATAAGACCTGTGCTCCAGACCCTTCACCAGCCTTGTTGCCCTTCTCTGAACACGCTCCAGCACCTCAATGCCCTTCTTGTAGTGAGGGGCCCAAAACTGGACACAGTATTCCATGTGCGGCCTCACCAGCGCCGAGTACAGGGGGACAATCACCTCCCTGCTCCTGCTGGCCACACTATTCCTGATCCAAGCCAGGATGCTGTTGGCCTTCTTGGCCACCTGGGCACACTGCTGGCTCACGTTCAGCTGGCTGTCTACTAACACCCCCAGGTCCTTTTTGGCCAGGCAGCTTTCCAGCCACTCTTCCCCAAGCCTGTAACATTGCATGGGGTTGTTGTGACCCAAGTGCAGGACCCGGCACTTAGCCTTGTTGAACCTCACACAGTTGGCTTCAGCCTAGTGATCCAGCCTGTCCAGATCCCTCTGTAGAGACATCTACCGTCAGGCAGATCGACACTCCCACCCAATTTGGTGTCATCTGAAAACTTTCTGAGGGTGCACTCGATCCCCTCTTTCACACCATAAAGAAAGCTATTAAACAGAACTGGCCCCAGTACAGAGCCCTGGGGAACACTACTTCTGACCAGCCACCAACTGGATTGTACTCCATTCACCACAACTCTTCGGGCCCGACCATCCAGGCAGTTTTTAACCCAGCGAAGTGTATACCTGTCCAAGCCATGAGTAGCCAGTTTCTCCAGGGGAATGCTGTGGGAAATAGTGTCAAAGGCTTTACTGAAGTCTAGGTAGACAACATCCACAACCTTTCTCTCATCCACTAAGCAGACCACCTTGTCATAGAAGGAGATCAGGTTAGTCAAGCAGGACCTGCCTTTCATGAACCCATGCTGACTGGGCCTGATCACCTGGTTGTTCTGTACGTGCCACATGATTGCACTCAAGATGATCTGCTCCATAACCTTCCCTGTCACCAAAGTCAGACTGACAGGCCTGTAGTTCCCAGGATCCTCCTTCTGGCCCTTTTTGTAGATGGGCATCATGTTTGCTAACTTACAGTCAACTGGGACCTGGCCGGTTAGCCAGGACTGCTGATAAAAGATTGAAAGTGGCTTGGTGAGCACTTCCACCAGCTCCCTCAGTACACTCTCAGGTGGATCACATCTGGCTCCATAGACTTGTGTGTGTCTAAGTGGTGTAGCTGTTTGCTAACCATTTCCCCTTGGATTATGGGAGCTTCATTCTGCTCTCTGTCCCTGTCTTCTAGCTCAGGGGCCTGGGTAACCCAGAGAACAACTGTTCTTACCATTAAAGACTGAGGCAAAGGTGGCATTAAGTACCTCAGCCTTTTCCTCATCCTTTCTTGCTATTTTTCCCCCTGCATCCAATAAAGGATGGAGATTGTCCTTAGCCATCCTTTTGTTGTAAAAGATTTATAGAAACATTTTTTACTTTTACAGTAGTAGCCAGATTAAGTTCTAGTTGGGCTTTGGCCCTTCTAATTTTCTCCCTGCATAGCCTCATGACATCTTTGTAGACCTCCTGGGTTGCTTGCTTCTTCTTCCAGAGGTTATAAACTCTGTTTTTTTCCTGACTTCCAGCCAAAGCTCTCTGTTCAGACAGGCCAGTCGTCTCCCCCACTGGCTCATCTTTTGGCACATGGGGATGGCCTGCTCCTGTGCCTTGAAGATTTCCTTCTTGAAGAATGTCCATCCTTCCTGGACTCTGTTTCCCTTCAGGACTGCCTCCCAAGGGACTCTGCCAACCAGGCTCCTCCTAAACAGGCCAAAATGTGCCCTCCAGAAGTCCAAGGCAGCAGTTCTGCTGACCCCCCTCCTTACTTCTCCAAGAATTGAAAACTCTTATAATTTCATGATTGCTATACCCAAGCTGGCCTCCAACCATCACATCACTCACAAGTCCTTCTCTGTTCACAAAGAACAGGTCCAGCAGGGTGCCTTCCCTAGTTGTCTCACTTACCAGCTGTGTCAGGAAGTTATCTTGCACACACTCCAGGAACATCCTAGACTGTTTCCTCTCTGTTGTATGGTATTTCCAGCAGACATCGGGTAAGTTGAAGTCCCCCATGAGAACAATGACTTGCGATTGTCAGACTTCTCCCAGCTGCTAATAGAATTTTTCTTCTGCCTCTTCATCCTGGTTGAGTGGTCTATAACACACTCATACCATGATATCTGCCTTGTTGGCCTTCCCCCTGATTCTTACCCATAAACACTCAACCCTATCGTCACCATCAGTAAGTTCTAGACAGTCAAAACTCTCCCTAATGTACAGAGCTACCCCACTGCCTCTGCTTCCTTGCCTATCCCTTCTGAAGAGTTTATAGCCATCCATTGCAGCACTCCAGTTATGCGAGTCATCCCATCATGTTTCTGTGATGGCAACTATATCATAGTTTCCCTGCTGCACAATGGCTTAGCCAGCTCCTCCTGTTTGCTGCCCATGCTGCATGCATTGGTGTAGATGCACTTCAGTTGGGCTATTGATCCTGCCACCTTTTTGTGGGGAGAAGCTCTAATTCCTACGTGACCACTCTCAGGCACTTCCATGGTTTCTGATGCATCTATAACTCTTGTGTCTTTGCTGCTGCATGGATCTCCATCCCCTACCTCCACTGAGACGGCAGACCAGAGGACCTCGCTAGCACACTGCTCCTCAAAACACTGGCATGCTGCCCCCAGGCTTATCCCTAGTGAGCCTTGTTTTATCCTAGAAGCATTCAAGGTCAGGCTGGACAGGGCTCTGAGCAGCCTGATCTAGTTAAAGCTGTCCCTGCTCACTGCAGGGGAGTTGGGCTAGATGACCTCTGAAGGTCCCTTCCAACCCAAAGCATTCTATGATTCTATGATCCCTTTCCCCTTTCAAATCTAGTTTAAAGCTCTTTCAATCAGCCGTGCTAACTTCTGTGCAAATATCCTTTCCCCACTTTGAGACAAGCGTACCCTGTCTGTCACCGGCAGGCCTGGTGTCATGTAGACTGACCCATGATAAAAAAACCCAAAATTCTGCTGGTGACACGAGGCTCTGAGCTGGCTCCGAGTATTGATCTGCTGGCTCTTCCTGTGTCTTCCCTCATCATTCCCTGCAACTCCAAGGACAGAGGAGAACACTACTTGTGCTCCTGATCCCTTAACCAGTGATCCCAAGGCCCTGAAGTCTCTTTTGATTGCCCTTGGACTTCTTGTTGCAACTTCATTGCTGCCTACCTGAAAAATCAATAGTGGATAGTAGTCTGAGGGCTGTACCAGGGTAGGAAGATTTCTCTTCACACCTTTAACCTGGGCCCCAGGGAGGCAGCAGACTTCCCTAAGTAGATCTGGTCTGTATATTCAGCCTTCTGTTCCCTTCAGAAAGGAGTCTCCTATGACAATGTCTTCAAGTCATACAGTATACTATTAATTATTTTATTTGCCTTTTCATCCATTCCTCTCTGCTCTTGCGGACTTGCTGACATCTGTACTTAGTGGCATGACACACAGCCTTCCCTGGAGCAGAGCCCTTTGAGCATGTGCATTATTGTGTTGCTCAGCTGGATGCAATCTATTGCTCTAGGTCAGCCCATCCGTCTAGCAGCCACTTAAATAAGACTGATTCACTTCTACTCAGGACGCAGCAGGACCCCAAATTTGTGCTGGCAGCATTGTCAGTACTAAGCAGAGAAAGCTGTCCAACAAAAAGTTTGAAGATCAGGATGCTTTCCTGCTACTCCTTACTGTCAGCTACAGTAATTGAGGGGTATTGCTAAATATTTCCCTGCATTAGTCTAAAAATGTCAGGGTTTTGACAATAGATGTTACAAGTCATTGTCTGAAGCAAAGACTATTCAGATTATTGTTGGTAGTTTGGAGATACTGAACCAAGCATGATTTACATAAGAGAGTATATACTAAGAGAGTTCTTTAAGTTGATCTAAGAAATGCAGTCCTAGTATGTATAAGCCATGCCACTGTTATGGGGAGGGCACATTGGCTGTTCATCTGCTGTGCAAAATGGAGTCGTGCTTCTGGCAAGTCACAGTTTGCTCAGTGCAAATGGTCTTCAGATAATGTTCCAGAGTGAATCAAAGTTTTGTCATATTTTTTCTGTTGATGCAGTTTTATTGTGTTGAAGTGGCTTTTCAATTCAAATGAGATAAGTACTTACTTCTCTCTTACCTCCTGTTCAGCAGAAGGGTGGAAAGAAGCAAAGTAAAATGGTAACCAATCCACAGAAATTGAGAGTAAGTTTTCTATTGCAATTTATAAACAAAGAAATCAGAGTTCATCTAAAATGAATAATCTTATTTTTATGCTTACGTCTCTCAGAGGCATGAAAGCAGGGTAATAAGTAATGATGTTCCCTTTCTGTGATATTATAGCTTAATTATCTTGTTACCGCTTAGTAATGCCATGGATAACATTTGAATGAGTCATCAAATCTGTTTCAGTTTCCATGTGGTAATCTATAGGAAGAGAGCTAGTAATGTTGCAAGAACAAGTTAAAACCTGATTATGTGCCTGCATGTCCTGGTTTTGGCTAGGATAGAGTTAATTTTCTTCCTAGTAGCAGGCATAGTGCTGTGTTTTGGATTTAGTAGGAGAATGTTCATAACTGATGTTTTAGTTGTTGCTGAGTACTGCTTGTGCTAGTCAAGGACTTTTCAGCTTCCCATGCTCTGCCAGGCGCACAAGAAACTGGGAGGGGGCACAGCCAGAATAGTTGATCCAAACTGACCAAAGGGCTATTCCATACCATATGACGTCATGCTCAGTATATAAACTGCGGGGGGGTTGGCCGGGGAGCAGCGATGGCTGCTCGGGAACTGTCTGGGAATTGGTCAGCGGGTAGTGAGCAATTGCATTGTGCATCACTTGCTTTGTATAGTATTATTACTTTTATTATTATTATATTGTTGTTATTATCATTACTATTTTACTTTATTTCAATTATTAAACTGTTCTTCTCTCAACCCAGGAGTGTTTCTCACTCTTACTCCTCTGATTCTCTCCCCCATCCCATCGGGGTTGGGGGAGTGAGCGAGCGGCTGTGTGGTGCTTAGTTGCTGGCTGAGGCTAAACCACAAGACCGCCACATCAGTTTTTGGTAAAGTCTCATCAGAATGGTAGGAAGATGTAGTGCCTATTCTGTACTGTCTGCATTTCAGTGATGGGATCATAGAATCATAGAATCATAGAATCATCTAGGTTGGAAAAGACCTTTAAGATCATCCAGTCCAACCATTAACCTACACTACCAAGCCCACTCTAGACTAATCAAGGGTAGACCAGACTAAACCATATCCCGAAGTGCCACATCTACCCGTTTTTTAAACGCCTCCAGGGATGGTGACTCCACCACCTGTCTGGGCAGCCTCTTCCAATGCCTGACCACCCTTTCCGTAAAGAAATTTTTTCCTAATTTCCAGTCTAAACCTCCCCTGGCGCAGCTTAAGCCCATTTCCTCTTGTCCTATCGCTAGCTACTTGGGAGAAGAGACCAACACCCACCTCACTACAACCTCCTTTCAGGTAGTTGTAGAGAGCGATAAGGTCTCCCCTCAGCCTCCTCTTTTCCAGGCTAAACAACCCCAGTTCCCTCAGCAGCTCCTCATAAGACTTGTTCTCCAGACCCTTCACCAGCTTCGTTGCCCGCCTCTGAACACGCTCCAGCACCTCAATGTCTTTCTTGTAGTGAGGGGCCCAAAACTGGACACAGCATTCCAGGTGCGGCCTCACCAGCGCCGAGTACAGGCGGACAATCACCTCCCTGCTCCTGCTGGCCACACTATTCCTGATCCAAGCCAGGATGCTGTTGGCCTTCTTGGCCACCTGGGCACACTGCTGGCTCATGTTCAGCCGGCTATCTACTAACACCCCCAGGTCCTTTTTGGCCAGGCAGCTTTCCAGCCACTCTTCCCCAAGCCTGTAGCGTTGCATGGGGTTGTTGTGACCGAAGTGCAGGACCCGGCACTTGGCCTTGTTGAACCTCATACAGTTGGCCACGGCCCATCGATCCAGCCTGTCCAGGTCCCTCTGCAGGGCCATCCTACCCTCGAGCAGATCGACACTCCCACCCAATTTGGTGTCGTCTGCAAAGTTACTGAGGGTGCACTCGATCCCCTCATCCAGATCATTGATAAAGATATTGAACAAGACTGGCCCCAAAACAGAGCCCTGGGGAACACCGCTCGTGACCGGCCGCCAACTGGAGCCGGCTCATTGTCAGGACCAGGGCAAAAAAGACTCTCCATAGTCTCAGTATTTCTTCAACAACATACTTCCATTGAGGATGGTGGATATTCTGGAATTCCTGTATCTTCCTCTGTGCCATAAAGAAACATCGCACAACAGTGTTAAGAAGCCAAACATCACAAACCAGTCGGAAATTTGTTAGAAAATATATACTCTAACAGTTGTATTAAATTAAAAGAAAATGGAAAAGCTCCAAGTTTATGCTGAGTACTCTGTTGTCTCCCAACAAAACTGTATTTTAAAATGGGTAAATGCCATAAAACTGAATTTTCAACTTCCTGTATCTCTGGCAGATGACCAGAAAATAATTTTTGTCATAAGCATGCAAGCTTCTGAATCTTTCACTGAACTTCACCAAGGGCAAATAACATCTATCAAAGTATTTTCATGCTTCCATAGCTGTGCAACTAAACAGAACTCTTTTACAATATTAGCCCATGCAAACCAAAATTATCAATATTCTGTAAGTAGAAGGAAAAAGATATTATTGGTCTCCATGTTTGAGTGAATCCATGTGTGAGGAGGTGTTGCAAAAGCATTTGATTTTCTGACTCAAGTCTGTGTTTTCTTTCAGTAAATCAATTGCTTCACCAATCAATACAATAATCAGAAATTTCAGAATGATCAATTTCTTTTCATATGCTTGGCTATTTAATTTAGGTTTATAACTTCTTTATCAACAGGAGAATAGAGTTTGCAAACACTTTAATTTTCCTTAACAGTTATTGCTTCCTCTTGATCCTGCAGTCCTTACTGAAGCTAAACACCCATTCTCACTAAAATAAGGGTTACAGACCCCTCTGTCCTTGCTAACAATTTTATCCAGTGAAAAGGACTGGTTGCACAATGCAAAACCTCTAAACTATGGCTAAGAAACCTTGAATTATCTTAATTCTGCCACTGACTATTATGAGACTTAGAACAACTTATTTAACTACTTTTTCCATTTATCTTTCCATTCTTTGACTCTTTTGTGTATGTAGGTAATAATAGCCAATGGCTTGTCTCCTCACAAGTTTCCAAAAAAATCTTGGATACCTGGTCTCAGTCAAGAACTCTGGAGACATACTATCATACAAAGAAATAATAAATCAAATCTACAGGAGGCTTGATAAATAACAAGAGTTTATTTTTATGAGCATCAAATAAATTAGACTTGCAGTCCTCTTGGAGAAATCTGCATCAAAACAAGAGTCTTTTGCCTGTTAGCTGATTATCTTTAATTTCTTCTCAGTCTTCTTTTTTATTATTTTTCTGCTTAACAAATATAGTTTTTTATCCACTCACTCCCACCTGCAGTCAGACAGAGATTGAGGAAAAGTTCTTTACCGCTGCACTTAACTATCCTTCCAGCAGCACGTATTCTTTAAGACCTGTGTTTACTGACAACACAGTAAGCAAATGCTGTGGAGGTTAAGCAGAGAAGTTAAACAAAAAGTAATCCTCCTACATATTCTTCCAAGGACGCTGCCAGCAGATTACCAGAACAGGAGGATGGGAGTCTGACATTCAGCGAGTAAGTGTTCTCCGGTTCAGTCAAACTGAAAGATACACAGAAAATATCCTTCCCCCCTCCCCCCCCCCCCCCGCTTCACAAGTATACCCATGCTTTTTATTGGCATTTTGCATATGGTAGTTACTTCTCTCTAACAAACAATGTTTATGATTTGTTATGTCTGTGGAGGACAACTATTGATTGAGGTGTATTAAGGCATAGTATATTTACTTCTGATGCTAATCTGAGGGAAAAAATGCATTCTGTTACATAAATCATAGAATCGTTCAGGTTGGAAAAGACCTTTAAGATCACCCAGTCCAACCATTAACCTACACTACCAAGTCCACTCTAAACCAGTCAAGGGTAGACTAGACTAAACCATGTCCCAAAGTGCCACATCTACCCGTTTTTTGAACACCTCCAGGGATGGTGACTCCACCACCTCTCTGGGCAGCCTCTTCCAATGCTTGACTACCCTTTCCATGAAGAAATTTTTCCTAATTTCCATCCTAAACCTCCCCTGGCGCAGCTTGAGCCCATTTCCTCTTGTCCTATCGCTAGCTACTTGGGAGAAGAGACCAACACCCACCTCACTACAACCTCCTTTCAGGGAGTTGTAGAGAGCGATAAGGTCTCCCCTCAGACTCCTCTTCTCCAGGCTAAACAACCCCAGTTCACTCAGCACCTCCTCATAAGGCCTGTGCTCCAGACCCTTCACCAGCCTTGTTGCCCTTCTCTGGACATGCTCCAGCACCTCAATGTCTTTCTTGTAGTGATGGGCCCAAAACTGGACACAGTATTCCATGTGCGGCCTCACCAGCGCCGAGTACAGGGGGACAATCACCTCCCTGCTCCTGCTGGCCACACTATTCCTGATACAAGCCAGGATGCTGTTGGCCTTCTTGGCCACCTGGGCACGCTGCTGGCTCATGTTCAGCCGGCTGTCAACCAGCACCCCCAGGTCCTTTTTGGCCATGCAGCTTTCCAGCCACTCTTCCCCAAGCCTGTAGCGTTGCAGGGGGCTGTTGTGACCCAAGTGCAGGACCCAGCACTTGGCCTTGTTGAACCTCATACAGTTGGCCTCGGCCCATCGGTCCAGCCTGTCCAGGTCCCTCTGCAGGGCCATCCTACCCTCGAGCAGATCAATGCTCCCACCCAACTTGGTGTCATCTGCAAACTTACTGAGGGTGCACTCAATCCCCACATCCAGATCATCGATAAAGATATTGAACAAGACTGGCCCTAAAACAGAGCCCTGGGGAACACCGCTCATGACTGGCTGCCAACCGGATTTAACTCCATTCACCACCACTCTCTGGGCTTGGCCACCCAACCAGTTTTTTACCCAGCGAAGACTACGCCCGTCCAAACCATGAGCTGTCAGCTTCCCAAGGAGAATGTTATAGGAGATGGTGTCAAAAGCTTTGCTAAAGTCCAGGTAAATGACATCCACAGCCTTTCCTTCATCCACCAGGCGGGTCACCAGGTCATAGAAGGAGATCAGGTTGGTCAAACAGGACCTGCCTTTCATGAACCCATGCTGGCTGGGCCTGATCCCCTGGTTGACCTGCACTTGCCTGTTGAGTTCACTCAAGATGAACCTCTCCATAATCTTTCCTGGCACTGAGGTCAGGCTGACAGGCCTGTAGTTCCCCGGGTCCTCCTTCCAACCCTTGTTGTAGATGGGCGTCACATTGGCATGATCCTGAAATACAGATCATAGGATTAATAAGCCAGATGACCAATGCATTATTGATTCTTTCATTCTCCAAATTCTTTAGCAGAATAAAGCACTATTTCATAGTAATGTCATGGTACGATGGTTCAGTTACAGGACCTCTTAATTTAGTACAATAGGACAGAATATACTTTGAGGAAAACGAACATCTTGTGTTTGTAGTTTGGCCTTAACTTGTTAAAATGCTTAGTTCTAAATTGCTTTCATAAAAATAAAAGACTCTGTGTAAAAGACAGAAGAAGAAGAATTATAAAGGAAGAAATGTATATTGTTATCCATTTCATTACTAGTATTTATGGTGAATATTTGAAGCAAGGTATCTGCTACCTTGAGGACACTTATGTAAAGTGCCTGTGTAAAAAAGACTTATTAGAATACTTAGTCCTTATTAGTATACTTAGCTCTGCTAAGCACTGCATTGCAAAACAATAGGACCTTCAACTAAAGTTATTCATAATAACCAACAGTCAGAGACAGAATACTTTGTCTGTTTCTAGGAAATTAATAAACAGGCTGTTGTTAACCAAGGAAGAGGTAATTATTTCAACAAGTGGGGAAATTGTAGCACTCTGCCACTGAATCTCAAAGGAATAAATCCAGATGCATAAGTAAAAGTTCTTCATTTTTAAGTCTGCTGTAGCAACATATGAAAACTCATTAACAGAGGGGAAGGAAAAAGGAGACCGAATACCTTAACAGTTACTTCTTTTCTAAATACTTCTTTTCTTACAAATGATTATGAAGGCATGCATTGATGCATTTTGAATCTCTTTTCCTAGCACTAATTACTTGCATCTTTAATTACTAACCAAATCAGCCCAGTGCTTACATATGAAATTTAAGTCAAACCCTTTTAGAAAAGTATAACTTTCAAATGTTTGCATTTATTTTAAAATATTAGTAAATTATTACTTTTTCAAAGAAAAGGGTTTTAGTATTAACTTCGTGATGAATCTCTGTGTAAGTGGTAATTAAGATACCATGTAAGTGGTAAGGAATTATCTTCATTTTCACATCTATTAGAATGAATTTGCTCTGACTATCTCTAATATTACTGACTCTCATTGTGGAGTAGATATTTGTCTTTCTTTAGGCAAAGCCCACACAAGTGAACTGTGAGAGAGGAGGATATAGAAAATAAATTAATCATCATATATATTTTTTAAAAATTAAAATTATCTCATCCTTGATTCAAACAATTACCTTAGCATTATTCAATAAACCTTTCCTCACTGGCAGTACTATTACATTGAACAGGGTTTTCAGCTAGACAACACATTTTTCTCTAATGCTGTTTTGTATCATCACCATATCATCTCATGCAAGAGTGGGTAATGGAAATTAATATTGTAGTGATACCCAGTGACACTAATTGGACTAGCTTACTTCACTGTTATTGAGGAAAGAGGATTGTCTAAAGTTTGTTTAGAGGACCTGCAGGAGAAACAAATACAATGCACGGTGTATGCATTTGTCTGAACTACTAATAATTTACTTGGCTTTGCAGAACATTATTAAAATACTTAAGTATATGGTGCATAAAATTACATTTTGTATAAATTGAAGAGAAACAAAAAGAACCAAAGGAGTAACGAGAAAGACTTAAAAGTGGAGGTGTGGGAAGATGAGTAGATGATCATAACATGAGGAAAAAAAATCCATATCAGCTTGAGTGACGCACACTTAAAAGTAGCTTTGCTCATTGTAATAGCTGTCTTGAAAATGCTTGCCAATTTACAGAAGATTTACTAGTTATATTTAAATTTGTCTTTTCCATTTGTCATAGTCAAGAATTAAATAATCTTCCCTGCATACAGCTAAAGGGATTACTTAATAAGATACTAGATAGACCATTTTATTTGCTACTGATTTTATCATCAGCTAAATCATGCCTGCAGATAACCCAGCTGAATTATAGTTTGTGTAAAGTAAACATGTCTCCAGTCAGTGATATCCATACGGTCATGTAAGTGGCCTTCTGGGACTTGAAATGGCTCTTAAGGTAATATACTTCTTTTAAATGTACATGTACATACTGTGTATTTGAGTTTAGTCTCAAGCTGTTAATAGGATCTTTTATTAGTTCATAGTCTTTGCAGAAAAAAAGCTATTATGCATTTGTTTTAAGACAGGTGCTGGGAATACTTGTGTGTGTAATGGCATATAGTATTATTTTTTCATAAGGTGTGAGTGAAATAGCTCCAGGTTTTCTTACCCAGAGGCCTTTTCTCAAGGTACGGGAACTGTTTCATTCCTCGCTGAGATTATAGTAATGTTAATGGGGAATGAGATATCCCTCACCTCCCATCTTCCCCAAAAAGTGGTAGGTTTTTGAATTTGGTTCCTTTCAGCAAATATTTGGAAGAAAGGCTGTAGGCTGGGTCTCAGAATTCCAGAGGCTCACAGGAGCCAAGCTGTGTCTATTTCCAAGTCACACAATTTTTTGTTCTGTTTTTTTGGGTTGCTTCCCCCTACTCCCCCTAGATTTTGTTTACTTTTAATGACTTTGTGACTCTACCAACATTTTCCTGTAGTAACTGAGCTTTGTAAAAGCTAGGCTTTTATTTTGGTCTGAGTTTATGCTTGAACTAAAGAGGATGAGAGATTGTGCACATATCCACTCCAGTGCACAGCCCCTAGGAAACTTGCATAAAAGTGAAGATACTGGAACTTGGAGTAAATAAAAAAATCAGAAAACCAGATTAACCTCCCGTGACTGTTAAGCCTCAGGGAACTAGGTCACAAAGAGGCAGAGCTATTGTCATTGAAGTAATGGTGTTACATACTGTAAATATAGACCAATGGGACCGTAAAAATGGCTGCCCATTGCAAATACCCCCTGTACTGCAATTGTGAAGAGGTTAGATGTAGACTTGCCTTTCGATCTGATTGTGTGACTATATGTACAGCATAATTGGAGATGATCAAATTTAGCACAAAAGATGATTCATAGTTCACAGTTCATGCATTTTGGAGTTTTTATGTGTGAAACAGAAAGCTGCTGCTTTCTAAATGTTAAATATACGAGCAAGGGCTAAGTGCACTGTTACAGTATGCATTTCTGGTAGTAGCTGGAAACATCTGCTTTGTGTCTCTTGGAATAAGAATGCCAGAGCTGGTCTTGCACTAGTGCTCAGACTGTCACACTGTATAGAGCTAAAAGATGATGTCCTGGCAGGAAGGATGATAGACACCAAAAACATCACGTGTGCATTATCTTTTGAACTTACTGATTTCCTGTCAATGAACTCACACTTCACGGATTTGGAACTGCTTTTAGAATGAGTTCACATGCTTATCAGAGTTGACAAAGGACAGGGGAATGAAAAATAATTCCCTGCTGTTTCCTTGATTTGCTTTCCTATCCCTTGCGTTAAGATTTCATGGGATCAATGTGGAAATAGGGCTTTCTTTGAGACTACAAACAAATTAACAAACCACTGAAAGAATGAAAACTAATGCTTTCAGTAAAGTACTTGATTTCTTTTAAAGAAATAATTATGTAAGTTATTTTTAATACCAGTTAGTTTTAACGTTACTTAAGCTCAGTAATTCTGCAGAAAATACATTCCTAACTTGCTAACCTATCAAGCATATCTTGTTGAATTATTGACTATTACTTGCTGCAAATATGTTTGAGCCTTACATGAACATTGCAGGTTCATCATATCACCACATGCTCAGCATCTGGGGTGGGGCAGATTCACTACTTCTAATTATTCCTCAAACCTTTTCCATTCTGGGCCAATTTTTTATAATTCAGTATAACAATTTCTTTTCTTAGCTTAATCACTGGATATAGGAATCTTCTACATTTTACCAATAAAGCCTTAGGAGAGCACATTTAAGAATAGCATGATATTATCTGTATTTACAGTGTGAGTTTTGTCTTTCGAAGAGCAAAGGATTAGGTGGGAAAATAAAATATTTTTAAGTCTTCTTGAAGTACTGATCCTAAGAACGGCCTTCTAATGATCGTATAGCTTTACTTGAGTGTGGGTATTTTTACTCCAGTAAAATAAAAGCAGGATGCACTGTACCATTCTTATTTTGCAGCAGTTCAGGTAAGTAGTGAATCAAGCTCTTCTTAGCACATAAAAAAATGTTTTCTTCACTCCTGCAATTAGTGTTAAGAGAAAGTCATATCATCTATTCTGGACAGCTATCTCAAAATGAAAGAATTGTCCTCTGGAAATACCCCACTGGATACAGAGTGAGTCTGAGAGTGTACTGAATAGTAGATACACAGCTTTTAGGTGGATAAAGCTAAGGGAGATGCATCTCACTTTTGTTTTTCTCTCACAAAAAGTCACAGCAACCATGGTATAAACAAACTTGCCTCTTCTTTATGGTATGCTCACAAACATCATATTTGACATGCTCAGCTGATAAGTGGTAACTCATTAAGCCAAAGTTTTTTAGTTACCTCTTCATTTTTTCCCTTCTCTTTCCTTCCCTACACTTCCCTCCCTTCCTGAAAAAAGGTTGCTGTGCCTCTCACCCCTGCCTGATATTTTCCCTATTTAAAACAAAACAAAACAAAACAAAAAAACAACAAAACCCATTAGCCAGAAGCTGCCTCTGCAGTGAATTCAGTGGTGTCCATGTATCAGACATGCCTATCGGATAAGGTCCCTTAGGGATCTCAGGTGCAGGTCCATTTCTGACTTTCAAATGGGCTTCAGGTGTGAAACAGATACTGAAATGCTCAGATTAAGTAAAGTAGCCTCTAGCATAGCCCCTGGATCTGAGTAACAGCAGAACTTAGAGCAGCTATAAGCTTTCCTAGCAAAGCCTGTCAGTACCTGGATATTAATCAGATTTCTACGTTTCTCCTGTTTAAGGTACATTCTATTTCCACCAGACTTTATGCAGTAACTATTTGTTTGGTCTACCTTTGCCTAAATTTTCTATCTTTGAAATATGGATTTTAATGTTTCATTACTGACGAAGATATTGCAAGGCTAAAACTATTAAATAGTCTAAAGCAATCTGGGTCTATGGTGACAGAAGTCAGCTATTTCTTAGCTTGTAATACCTGGTTAAAAGAAACCATTTATATTTTACTCTGATGTATTTGTCTTAGCTGCATGAAAGGAATAGAAAAGCCTGCATGTGACCCTCAGATACTGTGTCTGAGTGGCATAACTGAAGGATACTTATATGAGGGCTGGAGTTTTTGCAGCAACAATTACAAATAAAACATTTTCATTGATTTACTACTTTTCCAATAATAAAAATGTTATCTATTGAATTTTGGGGTGGAGTGAAGGCCAGTTCTTCATAAACTACTTTGCAATTTATGCTGTTATTTTGTAAACACAATGCTCTTGTTCATATTTGTAAGCTAGTGGTTTTGGGAAAGACTGGAGTGATAATCTATGCTCAAATACTTTTGCACTGATCTTGTCTGCTGGGCATAGGAATGTGTGTTCCTATGAGTTTATATTTAGAACATAAAGAGCTAGCCTTCAGGAGGTCTGAAAAAGAGAAGTTATATTCAGTATTAGCATGCATAAGTGAAATACAATTATGTATCTAGCGCTATATTACTAAGACCAAAAGAGTACAAATCACAACATGATGGAGATGCTGTTCATTAAAGAAAGAGAAAGAAGTGAAGGGATAAGGAAAGAAGATGCACCTGGCTGGGACAGAGTTAATTTTCTTTACAGTGGCTCATATGGTGCTGTGTTTTAGACTGTAGACCAAAACAATACTGATAAGACACTTATGTTCTAGCTTTACTAGCATCAAGGTCTTCTCTGTTTCTCACTGTGACCCCCCTAGTGTAAAGACTAGAGGTTGCCCAATAGGTTGGGAGCTGACACAACCGTGCAGATGACCGGAACTAACCAGAGATACTCCATACCACACAGCATCATGCTTAGTAATAAAAGGGAAAAGAGGAGGTTTTAGGAAGGTTATCCATCTTTTGCTTGGGAACTTGCTGGGCATCTGTCTACCCTTGGGAGGTGGTGAATGATTACCCTTGCATCACTCGTTTTGTTCTGTTTTCATCTCTCTTCTTCCACTTATCCTTCACTTACTATTTTTTTTTTTTTTTAATCTAGACACCTAAGTTTTCTTGCTTTTATTCTTCCTTTCCTCTTCCCCCATCCCACTTGGGGGGTGGGAGGGAAGTGAGCAAGCATCTGTGTGGTGCTTAGCTGGCCACCAGGGTTTATCAACAACAGAAGGGAATGGGAAAGGGAAGGGAAAAATTAATGCTGATTTCTGATGCTCATTATGCTAGGGTATATGGATTATTCATTTGTAGCATATTAATTAAATTGTGAGTGAAAAAAATGAAAAAGGGCAGTGAATTACACTGGTTGTTAGCAGGTACTTCAAGATTACAATTTCAAGGAAGAAAAAAAGTCTGGTTTTGAGAAAGCATAGCTTTGTACTCTGAGTTATACAGAACTATGTTAATCTTGAAACTGTAACTGTTCCATTGTGTAAAGGATTGAATTATGAAACTGCTTTTACAGTCCTTACTATTTTCAGGTTCTTTTGACTACTTAATAACACCACAAAGCAGTTATCATTTTTGAAATTATTGAGCTCCATGGCTATCCATGTAGTTGCTCTTAGAAAAGCAGATCATATTCCTATTCAAATACCTGCTGCCCCTTTTTATATGTAAACTAAACTTAGGAGGTTTCACTGAGAGGAACAGAAGTTCTTGTAATTTATCCCTAATATACAAACAGACATTTCTTTTTGAACTGCATTAAAAAGATTGTCTTCAGAGTTTAATTTCTTTATATTAGGCTCCTGTCCTCTGACAGGAAACTGGATAAATGATAGAAACTGAAGATAGGCTTGTATGATAGACGAAACAAGAAGTGTGACCTTCAGTGGCAGCCTGCAAGACAAGATTTTTAAACTATTTTTCTTTAAACAATATTACTTTACTGTACTTCTAGATGAAATCTGTTAGCTTATTTGCAATGGACAACTAGTTTGAAACAAAAGCAAATAGGAACTAATCCTTTCTAATACATTGCTGCCTCCACAAATAGCCCTTGCTAGTATCTATCTACTGCTTCCTTAAATAACTCTATCTTTTTTCATAGTCCTATTTCCAGACATTGATTTCCCTTTGGCTACCATACTCCATTGGTTGTCTTGGTCAAGTTTATTTTTCTTCAGTCCCATTTATGCCTCTTTAACCAATTTCTTTAAAGTGCCCTTATGTCGTGGTTTAGCCCCAGCCAGCAGCTAGGCACCACGCAGCCGCTCGCTCACTCCCCCAACCCCAATGGGACGGGGGAGAGAATCGGAGGAGTAAGAGTGAGAAACACTCCTGGGTTGAGAGAAGAACAGTTTAATAATTAAAATAAAGTAAAATAGTAATGATAATAACAACAATATAATAATGATAATAACAATAATATACAAAGCAAGTGATGCACAATGCAATTGCTCACCACCCGCCAACCAATACCCAGACAGTTCCCAAGCAGCGATCGCTGCTCCCCAGCCAACCCCCCGCAGTTTATATACTGAGCATGACGTCATATGGTATGGAATAGCCCTTTGGTCAGTTTGGATCAACTATTGTGGCTGTGCCCCCTCCCAGCTTCTTGTGCACCTGGCAGAGCATGGGAAGCTGAAAAGTCCTTGACTAGCATAAGCAGTACTTAGCAACAACTAAACCATCAGAATGTTATCAACATTCTTCTCCTACTAAATCCAAAACACAGCACTATGTCAGCTACTAGGAAGAAAATTAACTCTATCCCAGCCAAAACCAGGACACCTTATCTGAACTAAATATGAATTTGTCTATATTGCTGAGAGACAGCATATATAAATTTTCCTTTTTTATTTAACTTTAAGGTTTTTAAATGGTCTGTATAACTCTTTCCCCTTAACCCACAGACAGACCTGACTAGGATTTTTTCTTGCAGTATTACTTCTCCTATATGTTGTAAACAACAAAAGCCTTCATGGCATTCTATGCCTTCAGAATCAAGAAAGTACTTTATCAGTGCAAGCTATACTCACAGGAAGCAGAACCTTATTGTCTGGAAAGGACCACTGGGGGTTCTGTGTCTGACCCCTGCTCAGGGGAGGTCCAGTTAGAGAGAGTTGCTTAGGGACATGTCCAGTTGCATTTTTAAGCTGCGCCAGGGGAGTTTTAGGTTGGAAATTAGGAAAAATTTCTTTACGGAAAGGGTGGTCAAGAATTGGAACAAGCTGCCCAGACAGGTGGTGGAGTCACCATCCCTGGAAGTATTCAAGAAATGGGTAGATGTGACACTTTGGGACATGGTTTAGTCTAGTCTACCCTTGATTGGCTTAGAGTAGACTTAGTAGTGTAGGTGAATGGTTGGACTGGATGATCTTAAAGGTCTTTTCCAACCTAAACGATTCTATGATTCTATGATTTTAAATGTCCTGATGTCCCTATGGAGACCCCACAGTCCGTCTGAGTAATGTCCTCCAGTGTTTGCCTGCTCTTGTGGTAAAAAAAACTTACATCCGTTCAGAACCTCCCATTCTTCAATTTGTGTCCATTGCCTCCAGACCAGTCACCATGTACCTCCAAGAAGACTGGCTCCATCTTCTCTGTGCCCTCCCACAAGGTATGTGAAGACAGCAATGAAGCGTCCCCTGAGCCTTCTCCTCTTAAGGCTGGAAAGACCTCACAGCCTCTCCTTGCACACCATGTGCTCCGTCCCCCTCAACAAATTGATGACCTTTGCTGGACCCACTCAATGCACCAGTGTCTTCCTTGTGCTGCGGAGCCCAAAATTGGGCACAGCACTTGAAATGTAGTCTCACAACTGCCAACCAGAGGATTGCTTTCCTGGATTTGCTAACTACACTCCTGCTAATGCATCCTAGGTTGCAGTTGTCTCTCTTTGCTGCAAGGGTACACTCCTGACTCACGTTCAATCCTTCAGATACTTTTCTGTCAAGCTGCTTTCTATCCAGCCAGCGCACAGCCTATAGTATTGCATGGGGTTATTCCTTCCCAGATGCAGCATTTTACACTTTGCTGAACTTCATGATGTTGCTGTCAGCCCATTCCCCACACCTGTCCAGGTCCCTCTGAATAGCAGCCCTGCCCTCAAGCATATCATCGGTTCCTCCCAATTTTGTATCATCTGCAAATATGCTGAGTATCCTCTCCCCCATCCTCCAGGTTGTTAATAAAGTCATTGAACAGTATTTGCCCCAATAATATTGCCACTTGGCTTTTTTACTGCTGATCACCACTCTGTAAGACCAACTAGTCCAGCCAATTTTTCTCTCACCATATTGTTAACTTATATTTTTAAGTTATCCAGTCCATAGCTCATGTATTTGGCTATAAGAATACTATCAGAGACTGTGTCAGATGCCTCACTAAAGTCAAAGTATGCCACATCCACCATTCTCCCCTAATGCACACAGCCAGTTCTCTCATCATAGAAGGCAGTCAGGTTGGTCAGGCACAATTTGCCCATAAGGGGAACTCAGTGATTACCATGTTTCCTGTCATGATGCAAATGGCTGGTCTGAGACTGGCTTTTTTGTAGGCTAAATTGTGGAAAGGAGTGTTCTTCTGTGCAAAGAGCAGAGGGGTGAAAGAGGTATTTGGTTCCAGATATCTTCTGGGTGAGCATCATGACGCAGAAGGATCACTTGTCAGTTTTCAGTCCATTTAGGTATGATACAGGTCACGATAAAGGCTTACATTAATTTGAGTCTCCTGTTCCCACTCAAGGATCTTCAGTAGAGATTAGTCAACCCTATGAATAGGTGCCTCTACTCTAAACCAGGCGATGTACTTTGCCTTTTTTCCGCCCAGTTACACATCTTGTCATATTTATCTCACCTAACTTTACCTTGTTACCTAGATTACCTCTTTAGAGTAGGCTTTTCTAGGTTATGGTTCTATTAATTTATTACAAACAGCTACCTGGTAGTGAAATCAGATCATGCTCTAAAATACTAGTTCTTACTGAGTGTAAAGAACTCTGTCTTAGATGTAGATTTAGTCAGATAAATCTCACGTACAAACATTTCTTTTGAATTTCCCCAAGATATTTCTATTAAAATTCAGTTCTATTAAGTGGATAGCAGAAAGTATAAATCTAGATTTTCCTCACTTCTAAAATATTCCAGTCCAGAGGTCCTTGAAGATTTTGTATAGCTTATAGTACATTGTGTCTCACACTAATAAATATATGATTGAGTTTCCTTCTGGTACTATTAGCTGTGTTTTATTTGCAACATCTGAACAATCTGTTTCCTTTTGCTGCTGCTAGCCATTGTTTAGGTATTTTGGAAACATGTCACTTTTTTAAGGGATCCAATTTTGCCTGAGTCAAAAATAATGGAGTTTTGCTATTGCCTTTGATAAATGCAGAATCAGGTCTTCAGTCTTCTTACTCTAATGTGATTCTAATTATTTTGCACTGTTGTCCTTCTTCTGTGCTTTCCCTTGCAACATTAAACTTAATTTCTTAATTACCCAACATTTGCAAATTATGAGGCAAATCTGGAACTCATTTTATTTCCTTTGCTGCTTGCTCTGTGTCCTCCCTCTTAAAAAATGGAGTGATAAGAGTATGACTATTTTTTGCTAAACTTTGTGTCCTTTATTAAAGTCTGCTGTATAGTGGTCCCCTTATAGTCTTGTCAGTTTACCTTGGACAAATTACTTTACTCTAGCTTTGCCCTGATTCAGAAAGATACTTAGGGTTACAACTATCTGCAGTTCTGTTAGGAATAATAGTGAATTTAATGAAACTGCTCATGATGAAGGTTAGGGTTGTCTGTAATTACTATTTGGTAGTAGGGGCTGCTTTTAGAATAATCTATTACAAGCATAAAAGCATCTGTGAAATACTGTAAATACTGGAATAGCCATGTACCTAAAGCAAAAATGGCACATCTAAAAAAGTAAGCCATGAACAATGAAAGTCATTTAAATGCAGAATTCCATCCTTTGCATGTATTTCTTGAAATATTGCTGAGCACCACATTTCCACTGAGGAGGGGACTGCTGTCAATCTGAGATTAGCTACAAAGAATATTTTTGAAAGAGTATTCAAAGTCAGATATTGAAAAAGCCAACCAAACAAACTGTTTTCTGCAAGAAGTCAA
Organism: Pelecanus crispus; assembly: GCF_030463565.1. NCBI lineage: Eukaryota > Metazoa > Chordata > Aves > Pelecaniformes > Pelecanidae > Pelecanus > Pelecanus crispus. Next base: position 185,021,637 of record NC_134643.1, read on the forward strand.
TTTTTTTTATAGGTTTTCTCCATGTCTGCTTTATTCATGGTGTTCTTCTTGATACTGTCAACAATAATGTCAGTTGTAATGCAGATATCTGTCCAACAGGAAGTGAACTGAGACCATAGGATCAATTTTCATAAGCAATTGGATAGCCATCAGTCAGTAATGATGTTTCATTTGGACATATTAATGAACTGGATCTCATACAAACTAATGGTCTGTCAGAAGTTGAAAGGTCGTAGCCCTTTTACCAGTCTTTATACCCATTAGTACTCTGAAATGTTTTATTTCATTTTCCTTCTGTTTTTTTCTCTCAACTTATTATTTTTTTGTAGTATTCCTTTTTAACTGTCTTCTAAGCCTCGTCCTAAAGCTTTATTTTTCACATGATATTTTTTATTCCATGTTTATATTGTATCAGGCACATTTAGGTCCTCAAATTTGACTGGATCTCTTGGGCATTAAACTAATAAAACTAATAGTAAATAACAACTTAATCTCCAGGCAAAATTAGACCTGAAAATGGAAGTAGCAATGCTTGCTTCTCCACAATCATCAGAATGATTCTTTAACTGCTCATAGCCTCTGGATGCACCATCCTGGAGGTTCAGATCTCAGATTACATTTGGAAGATTTCCAGGTTTGGAGTCTTGTCTCTGCAGCAGGAGTTCCTCGATGCTCCAAGAATCCTTACTGTAACAGCAATGCTGAAGAGCATGATTTAAGCCAAGGATTTTGGGCATCTTCTTCCAAGAACAGAGAGCAATGAGGATCTGGCAGCCCTGCAGCCATGAGTCTGGGACTTGAGGAATCCTGTTGCAGGGTCTTCCGCCTGCCAGCATCTGCCTACAGCCCTGTAGCTCAAACTCTGCCCTTCACCTGGTATTTCCTGGCTGCAGAGCATGTTCATGGTGTGCACTCACTGATCATTTATACTCCATAAACCAGAATAATGTTTACACTTCCCATAGTATTTTTAGGAAACTGACTTCTGACTATATTCTGGCCTGCTCCATTACCTCTGGTATGAATTTTACTAGTCGTAAACTTTATATAATATCAAATTTGAAAAATTATAGATTTGCAACATTTTGATGCTTTTCTTTTGTCCTTTCTTGCTAACTTCTACAGTAATTACTAGAAGAAAAAAGTTGCATTATTATGCAATATTTTGTTGTTTCCTGTTATTGACCACATGCCTTACTGTGAGGGTCATAGTTTCAAAGATGAGTCTCTGATTTTGGGTATGTACAGCTATAGTTGTTCATGTAACAAAAATGCTTGCAGTCAGATGTGTACACAAGGCTTATAGGCTGAAAATTCAAGTTTGAGCCAAAGCTGCCAAATTTGTCATCTTAGAGTCTCATCAAATATGCATTCTTTGTCTCCATTCAACCTTATCCCATGTCTTTCTCATGTGCAAAATTAACTCCATGCAATGTGCTCTTGGTTATTCTCTTCTCCCTTCTCTCACCCCTAAGTCTATCTAGAGCTTCCAGAAATACTTACTGTAAATGTACCACCATCCTCTGAATTAAGCTGTGCTGTGGTAAATGTAGGCATATATAGTAATTTCCAGCTCCCTTCTTTTCAAGTTTAATTCATATTCTAAACATGCGTCAATCAACTCTTGAATTTGCCACTAAAATAAGGATTAAGTATTCATTTGGCATGCTTATTATACGCTGGCTACTGCTATGCTAGGGAAACCAGCTGGACTGTGGAATAAAAATCTCATATTGGATTTTCCCAAGGACCTTTTCTTTAAAGAAACAAACAGAAATAATCAGGAAAAAAATAATAATAGCAATACAAATGTTTATAGCATGAGTTGGAAAACATGCTTGTCCTTGCTGCTGGAATCACTTACCCTCACATTTAAACCTACTGGTTTTGGAGATACATGATTTATTTTGGCATGAAGTTCCTAAGACCTGCAGCAGTGTGAGTTGCTCGCATTAGCACATGAAACTGGCTAAAGGTCTCAGTGTTATACAGCAGATGTGTCTTAACTGTAGTTCATTGTATTTCATTCCTTTTATAGAAATCTTCTAATTCACAACACTCTTACCTGAAAAAAACAACCAGCCAACCAAAAAAGGCCACCCCAAAACACTCTCAAAAGACCCAGCTGTTAGAAGAGGGCACTGCAATTTCTTTCCTTGTGGAAGCTTTCCAATAGTTAAAGCTCATTTTTTGTATGCCTCTGAGCTACAGTATGTAAGTCAGTCCTACTAAGATATAATTAGAAGTGTAGGATAATTCTAATGCTGTTTTACAACTGATGAAATCTGCTTCAGCTCTGTCTACCACCTGATTACCATGGAAACCATTGCTGCCCAACAGAGTAATTCTGATCAAAAGGAATTATTGTTAAACTTCCCAGTGTAGAGTGGCTAGAGGTTTGCACAGTTTATGTTAAAGTTTCTGGTACAGGCGGAAAGGTTCAGTAAGGGTAAATACTAATACTTAATGTGTTAGAGAGCAAGAGCGTTTACTTATGAGACAAGTACAACTGGCTGTCCAAAAATCAGATATTAGCAGATTGCAATATCAGCTGTGCACCATCCAGGAATTGGACATAAATAAAGGTAGTTTTCTGGATGGTGGGGAGCTACAGAAAAAGCTGACATGAGAAAATTAACTGTCTGTTTCAAGAACAGTCAAATACTAGTTTAAAACCTGGTGCTGGAAGGAAAAAATAGTAAGAATGTTGTACACAGGTTAGCACTTAGGTAAATAGCTATTTTTGCTGAAACACACTCAGAAAATATGTTTTTGTTTTTCTTTTACTTTAAATATGTTTGATATACAGAGACAATAGCAATGGTTTGTAATAAGCATTGAAATCTAAATATTTTACAGAGGTTTGAGAGGAGGTCATAGAACATTATATCAAACTTCTGCTTTTAGAACAAACAGCATTTCTTGTTTATAGTAAGAATGTCAAGGCAGAAGAGAGGCCACCATTTTCCAGGAATTCCATATCTCTTGAAACAGGTGCAAACTGAGCAGCATTTGCTGTTTCTAGATTTGAGAAGTTTCTCAGTTCACAAATTGATGTTTATACCAGACACCAATGTCACCAAAAACATGACACTTGTACATTAAACCTGTGCAATTCCAATTTCCCCACGGTTCATATTCCAGAAGGGCTAAAAAGAAAGGATCCAAAAAGTCAGCAAACATTACAAAGCTGGAGTGAGGGAACATTGAGTAAGGGAACTGTATGGAAAATAGTTGTAATAATTTTGTTCTGCTTTATGCAGAACAAAAAGGTATTTTTACCTTTTTATCAGTACATAACTGTTATTTTACCTCTTTTCTCTCTCCTTTAATGGGGGAAAGACAATTAGGCACTTAGTTCCCAGTGAACTCAGTTACAATGAAATACATAGATATTTAGCAATTAGTTGTCTCAGTCAAGCTATTCTTCCAGGCTGTTTCTGTAGACAATGAAGATAGGTACCTTCAGACAGTGATTTAGCTCCCTTTCAAAATGGTGTAATTAACCTACATTTCAAAGTGGATTTTTATTTCCTGTAACTATAAAGGCAACATGGTTGATAGGTTCAACTTGCTTTTAGAATACTAACCTAGGTGAATGAATCTTGCACTTGAGGAACTTCACAAATGACTGAGTGACTTGGTGGTTGACCACTTGTCTTTGTCTGATATTGTCTCGATGACTTTTTAAAAAGTACAGGCCACACTGGTTTAAGTATTTGACTGCTTATAGTTTTCTACATAGAACAGATTGGAAGATTAATATCAGGCTGGGATGGAAAGCTGTTGGGAATAACAGGGAATGGATCATTGTTAGTATAGCAACATACTAAAGCCATACTAACAGGAGGGTTGTTTTGGGGTTTGCTTTTTGCCTTTTTTGTGTGTGTGTGTGTGACTGGGTTAATATTGACTATATAAACACAGTTATTTTCCTGGTTTTCATAAAAATAAAAAATGAAGATTTTGCCTAGTCTAATGATTTGGAAGATGAGAGGAAGTACTGATAGGTTGGAAGCCAAAAACATGGAGGGACTCTGGAACTCATAGTTGTACTTTATAATATCAGACTCTCAGTCTCCCAATGGGAAATAAACCAGGACTTCTTTCTTACTGTCTTCACCCTTGGTGACCAATTAAGAGTCTTTTTGGTTCCAGCTGAAGATTTGGCAGGTCTACTGTTTTGGCCACAATGTGGTGAGGAGTGTAATGAAATTTAAAGTTAAATTAGAGTTCAGCACCTGTGGCTGGCTTGGCTCTGTGTTCACATTTGACACTAAGCCAAGGCAGAGCCAGAGTGAGAATGTTCTAATGTGTTTCTTGGCAGTCAAAGTCACCTTAAATATCAGGTAATACATTTATCTTTTCTCATTTATATAGTTAGCTCCAATGCTTTGACTTCCATCTTGCTCAAAGAGACAAACTAGGACCTTGGCATGTTTTTATTACTACAGGTTTGGCTGCAGGAGTTATGCAGATTGAAGAGAAATTTACTTTCTAAATGGCAAAGATGAACCCATAGCAGTTATTGAACTTTATTGTGAGGCACAGTGTTGTTGTTTTCTTAAAATCTTTTTTGATGTCCTATTTGAATGGGAAATGATTTTTCTATTCTGTGAAGTCTTCAAGATTTTTTAAGTTTTGTGGTCTGTATTTAATAAAACTGAGATTTTTCAAACTCCTCAAGAAGAAAGTGAGACCTGTTTCCCCAGAGTAACCATTTTCATGAGGGCTATTATACTTTCAGAGATAGGGAAATACCTCTTTTTCAAAATTGCCATGAATGAGGCCAAGCAGATGCTCAGAGCTGGCTCTCTAGAGTAAGTAAATTAAATCCATTTGTTGACTCTTTTGGGTTGGGTTTCTCTCAGTCTCATTGTGGTTGTCCCTCTTTGAACATTTTATTAAATAGACACTGGAACAGGATCTTAAATGTAGTTATTCTTTTCAGGAGGGAGTACTCTAAATCCTTCATTTTATATAAATCAATATGCCAAAAAAATGAAGTAGGTACACTTAGAGAGCAAAAAGGGATGGTATTTATCTTACAGGCAACATCTAGGTCTGAGCTACCTATCTAGACTCTGATTACAGGCTAGAGAAGAAAAAGGCAGTTCTAGATGTAATTTGTCTTATCCTAAAGCAGATATCTAAGAGATCAAATAAATTTCATGCTAACAGCATCTGTTTCTCTCCATTGATTATAAAGGAAACTAGACTGATTAGCTCTGTTGCCTACATTGCAATTTTGTTTAAAGTAGATAAGATTAATTGTACCCATGTTGTCTCTATGGTCTAATGTTTTGACTATTCATCTGGAAACAGATGGGGAGACTCAGCCCCCTTGAAAAGACTGTAATGGGACCACAAAATGATGCTGATACTTTACAGGGAGATTGGATTAGCAGTAGAAAATGACTGGGGTAGGCAAGTATACTAACTTGAGCAAGGTGTGGTACTGAAGGAAAGTATTTAGACTACACATTTAGGAAAACACAGTACCTTTAATTTTCTCTTAGTGAAATACACATAATTCTTGAAAAAGTTTCTAAAGATAAAACTATGCCATTTTATTACTTACTTTCTTAACTGTTACTCTTATTTTCTTATCAAATTTATATATATACAAAGCCTATTAAACATAGTTAAATTTTTGTTCTTTGCATACCTCTATTGCTTTCAATTTTAAAGATGATTACATTACAGAAATTGTATGTGAGTAGTAATAGATTTATACAATACTGTCATTTGACAGTATCAAAATAAACCACTGATATTAGTGGAATACATGCATATAAGTATTTATGAATGTATATATTCAACCACACACTACATAGCTAAATGTATACTTATGCAGGCATAGGTATATGTATGCATATCTGTTATCTTTCCTTCTTATAAATGGGACCTATGGTACTAGTCAAGACAAATGTTCTCATATCACAGTAGAAAGATTACAGGTCACATGCTTATTTTTCATGATTATATAATTTTCATCTTCAACTCAATGTATTTTTAAATGGGGGTTGTTTTTTGGTTGTTTATTTGAGGTTTTGGTGAGGGATTTTATATTCTGGTTTTTAATCCATTGATTTCCATGTTACTGCTAGGAAATAATATATAGTATCTGTTGCATCTCCTACTTCAAGGCATTTCTTAGGAAAATAAATGGTAAACCCCAAATTAACAAACCCTATCTAACTGGAGGAAACAAAGGCACTATAAACTTATTTAAATAGGAAATCTGGGCACTATAATGTAAGTCATGCCTAAAATGTGTGTTGAGGCACAGCTCTGCTTTCATTCGTATGCAAATATTATGTATTTGAAAGGGAAGGAATCATAGGTGGTTTATTACCTATTAAGATTTATCTGTCCTATTATAGCTACAGTCCAGAGACTGGAATGCTACAGAGATCTATTAACACAGCTGACTAAAAAAAGAAATAAATTTAGAACCAAAACTTAGATAATGGGTCACTGCCACGGTTTTCAAGACTGTAGTTTGATTTGCAACACTGTACCTCTATTACAGCTCCTGCTGAAAAAATACTGCAGTGAAATTTTGCCTCTAGAAAAAAGAAGTGCAATTCTTGCTATTCAGGAGTAGAGAGCTGAGACCAGATTGTGCTTTAGAAAATCATAGCAGTCGTTTTTTCTACCCTTGTTCCAAAAGGAATGTAAACTATGCCGGTTGTGGATAATGGATTCATTACTTCTTTCTGCACTAACTCAGTTGTACCAGCCATTTCAGGGTGACAGCTGAGTAAAAACCCTGACTGTGTCTCCATCCACTCATTCCCACCTCTCCCAAATTTTCAGAAAGAGTTGAAGCCCATAGAAATAGCTCTTACAAATGCCTTTGGCTTCATTGTACACTTTTCTGGCCTGTATGCTAACACAGGTAATAGCAGATAGCAGTCTTGTCTGTAGATTCAAAAGATGAATACAGTTCATTCCATGAATTCAGTCACAGGCAGAGGGGTACCTGTGCTGAGCTTATGCCTAGCTAAATAAATTTGATGTACATGCTGAGTGCAATAGGCATTCCACAGACAATTTTTCTGCGGACACATGCGATCCCCTGTGAAATTTGTGTTGACTAAGGAAATGCACCTTATGAAGCACCAAGAATTTACTGATTGTTTAATCAATATTTGAACTATGTAGTCAAAATAAAACCAAAGTTATTATTAGTTAAATTACAGTGCTACTAACACCTATAGACAGTTTTATTAACATACCGCTAACTCCCAGTAATAAAACTGAGCACTGATGCATACAAACTTTCTCATATCCATCTGCTTTTGCTGATGTTGTGGTCACCCTCCCAGTGTTCTGCTGGAACCTGAGGTGAACAGCACCGCTTTCGCTCAAGGAGAGTGGGAGGCCATTCGCATTGTGCACCATTTGCATTACAGAATGACATAATACGTCCTCATACGCAGTTACGAGAACTCCCTCTTTGGCAATTTCCCCTCAGCTTTCTTAATGAGTAGAGATGTGTTTGTGTGAGGAAATTTAGCAGCTTCTATCTTTTACAAAATGTTGTTTCATTTTAAATTTGTGTTAATTCAACTTGGAATATTTTTCTTATCCAAATGAATAAACCACAGCTGTAAAGCCATGTTTATATCCTTTGTCAATGATTGTATCAGCTCCAGCATATTTGTTAAGATATTATGCTAGCAAGGTAGTCAGTTATCAGAGAGCAGCCAGCTGGAAATACAGGAAAAGGACTGAGGACGTCATCACCCCTTGATGCAATAGTCATACATCAATGGACATACTCCAGGAATCTGAGTTATTACAGTAGCTACACTGTGAACAGAGGATGCTAAGACTGCCTTTTGTTTGATTGTTGTAAGAAATGTACTCATCTGTCATCATATTAATGATATGAGGGAAATATCGCTAGTAGAAAAGCTTTCTGTGATCTAGTGTAATAAAATATAAGCCTGTATACTTAGGAAGTTACTTAAACAGTGAGACTTTTATATCATGTCTTTGGCCTGCCTTTTGTCTTAATGATTTCATTTGAACTAATATGATCTGAAAGTTTCTTGACAGTATATGATCTGAGAGCTTTACTGTGCTAGTGAAAAAGGAAGAAGCTAATCTCATGAAAGTTGTTAATAAGTCTTAAAGTATTATCAACGTTTTAACATATTATTCACTTTTGTATGCTATTAGGGAGAGGGGAGTTGGCTAATATGATAAGAAGCCAATTAATATGATACAGAAGCAAGTATATGATAAGACCTTTGTTCAGAATATTGCTGGTTTAATAAAACCTCCAGCACAGTCATTTAATACCTTGTTCATTGCAACTGTGATAGTTTTTTTTAGTGTCCACCATAGATGAACATAGGGATTTGTTTGTTGCTGTTTATACAGCTTGTAGCATTATAAGCAATGAGGTAACAATTTGGAAAACATTAGATTACCTCTTTCTCTGAGAACATTTCAATTTCCATCCCACTGCTAAAACTCATGGGTAAGTAACACTTTTTAATTGTATTTGAAACATTCAGCTGAAATGTTATTCCTTCCATCATTTTTTGTGTGACCATTTGGCATATTACAAATATCATCCCCCTAAAGTACAAATATTTTACAATTTATCCTGGAGTGAAAGAAGGGTCTGATTGCATGCTTCTTTCATGAACCTCATGATAAACTTGTTTTTGAGAGATATGGAGCTCAAGTGGTTCAAATAATATGCATATTTATAGACACTGAGTATGCTTCAGTAAACACATGAGCTTGAACACATTCTTTAAATACAAATCTGAAAAAATCTTATGTACTACTAGGTGTTCTTATATTCATGTTCAGCAGTCTATACCTTGCCAAATAGTTTATCAATAAATAAGAACAAAAATAATCAAATGTTTCTTTTTTTATTGATTCTATTGTCCTATGCAGTGTGGTGTTTCAGTGTTTTCTAAGTACATCATTAATACTCCTACTAGAGTTTAACAGTGGTGAAATTTAAAAGGTTAGGTTGATGGATTTTCCTTTATTTTTTAGTCTCTCTCATGTTCTGCTGCTTAACATTTTATTATACATAATGGCTAATTTCTCCTTACTATAGATATTTGTTTCCTCATATATTGTTAAGCCATATTAGAGTTCTGTATTTTAAAACATGCAATAAATCCTACTTTGAAGCAATGTTGAAACTATTTTGACAGACATTTGCCATTTTTGACTGTGATTTATCTGGGATCTCCAAAAGTTTGTCATGTTGTGTCACCGTAAAACTATAGTATGTAAGACAATATATATTTCCATTTTTGATTTTTTCCCAAAAAGTCAAGTCTGTTAAAGGCTGCATTAAAAAAAAAAAAAAAAAAAAAAAAAAAGTGGAATATTTAAACAAAGAGATAGTTAAAGAGGAATACAACAAAAAAAGAGGAAACAAGCAGTGCAGAGCAGGTGAAAAAGGAAGCGTGATGCTATCTCATAACACAGACAAGACATTAAAAAGGAATGAACAGTGGAAAGTTGAAAGCTAATGAAAGAAAATGAAAATTGCTCTTTCCATACAGAAAGTGCATTTTGTTTAATTTCTTTCTGATCATAAGTTTGGCACCCTGTGCTGGAAGAGAGGACAACTAGCAGATGCTGCCTTCTAAGGCATGTTCAAATATGTTCTCAGCTTGAATTCAGAAGACACAGATGACTTGATTTTAAAACTGGGGGGAAAAGATGCAGCAAGATTTAAAATCTGGGTGACAGCAGTTAAGGGAAGCTAATCATATTTTTAGTTAACAATTTTTTGAATTGGTTGCCAAAAGGAAGTTGTTAAACACTCATTTTCTTTTTCAAAGCAAAGAATTAAAGCCTCCACCAATGTGTTTCTTTTCTTACATCCCCTCTCCCCACAAATAAGATGAAGCAGCCCTTTCTGAAATAGATGCTGAGCTCAAGGAGCCTTGAGATTGAAGTATTGCTATGTGTATTTTAGTTCTATTTTAACTACACTACCTTAAATATTTTCTTTTAAATTGTTCTTTTGTGATTTTGCATTTTCAGTTCACTAGGTTCTATTCTAAACATCACTGAGCTTGTAATTGTTTGAGGCACAAATAATAAAAGCTAATTTGTTGACATTCCCTGGAACACCAAGGAATCCAGCCGAGACTTAATGGATTTCTCTATCTCCTCCTTAAGAGGCAGTTTCTAGTTTAATTCCTTCTCTGGCAAAGTATGTTTCACTGATGCATAAATTCGGGGATCTAAAGGTTATGAATATAGCTCTTTGCTGTCCTATTTATTCATCCAGGGTCATGAAGGCTCAGCCTGAGATACTGATCTCTTTTTTTTAATCTTTAAGACAAAAATAGAGAATACAGTAAACAGAATGAATTATTTTCTCTCTGTAAATGACAAACACTATTAAAAATTTGATAGGTACTATGAGTGGGACCTATCAAATAATCAAAATACCTGACTATTTTCATGTTAAATCTGCAAAATGTGAAAAGCTAATCTAAATGGACTTCTTCCTCTGGATCGTCCAAATAATTGTGTTTTTCTGAACTTGCTGTCTTCTATATTCTTTTTTAAAAAATTTCCTTGATAAATGCATACATTATTTAGCTCACAAGCTGCTTAATAGTATTATTCAACAACATAATTACTAGCTCTGATTGCTATAATGATATTTCTCCTGGATCGGCTCAAAGTCATTTACTTATTTTAGTTGCTGCATTTCATAATGCTCTAAAATTCTAAGCATGAAGTGGATTTTTTAAAAAATATATATAATGTGTCTAGTTGGGCCTGATGTAACTCTAAGAGAAAATTGTAAGAGAAAATGATAATGTCTTAGTGACTGATCTTTAAATGCTTTCAATCACTGACACTGTAACTATCACTGATTCTGTGATTCCTAGGAAATTTGTGAGTTTTGTAGTAAATTTAAAAATTATTATTTTTACCCATCGTTAATGTTCCTTTGTCATGTCTTCATGTAAAAAGTGACAGTCAAGAACATTCTGGATAGAAATGAGGAATTTGGGGTTTGTAAGGGAACAAGGTTAATTTTATCTTTCTTAAATATACAATGACAAAGAGCAGGAGTGCTGAAATCAAGCAGGGAGTGGGGAAGTTTCATACAATTCTCCATCCCATGTTGCTGCTGTCAGCTGAACTCAGGAAAAAACTTTGAGGGGCAAACCCCAAGATTACAATTCCTAGGAAATAAAAACCCCTAAATGTATGTATACATACAGGAAAAACACTAAGTACTTTAAATTTGGTGCCCATATCTGAGACAGGTGTGAAAGCTCTCATTATAGTCAGTGGAGATCTAGCCACAGTAAGTAAGCATCTAAGTCTTGATTTAGCTGCTCACACAAAGGTGCATGATATTACATATGACAGAAACCTACACCGGTCATTCATGCAAGACAGATAACTCTACCAGCTTTGATGGAAACTTTCTTGATGAATTTCACTAAAACAAATTTTTTTTAAAATCATATTTTGCTAGTTTATTCATTGCTTAATACTCTTCTGCTTAGCAATAATCAATTTCCACACTGGCATAAAGCCCTTGGCTTTTACTCCCCTAATTTATCCTCTTGGGAGCCACATAAGTGCCCTGCAAAGCTAAAAGTTCATTTCATCCTTCTTTAATTGCGTGTTCATTTCATGTAACTTTTACATGAACATCATTGAAAAGCAAGATAATTTGACCTATGCTTTTATAATTAAATAACTACAAATGAAAAAAAAAAAAACCACCACTGAAATTCACCTTATATTAATGAATTAAGCTTTTAAGTGATGATTATACATTTAACCTGCCATTCAGAAATATGTTAATTATAGGTTAGCTCTTTAATTTAGTTGATAATCTGCTGATTTTTATTTAAGAAATGTATTAATTAAAATATATAGTGCTTTATCTTTATTTCTGTGTGACAGCTATCAACCTAAGTTGATAATTTATGCAGTACAACATCAGAAAACACTCACAATATCATTCTGTATGTAGTTTAGAGCCATCATAAAGGGAGGCTAGCAGGCATGATTGCTAAGATTAAAATATTAAACTGCAGTTCTTGCAGTGATTTATTAATCTGTAAAAACTTAACCTATAAATTTATTCTTGCTACAGTTGATCTGTGTCTACAGGGTTTTTCTTTGCCTCCACACCTCCCAGCACCCCACAAAAAGGACTGAACTAGTATTTGAATTCGGTTGTTTTAAAATCTGAAGGTAGATGGAAAATTTGTAAAATATAGCCTTGAAACCCCTGTTTAAAATGGAAGCTGTGCTGACGTTGAAGGGAAATACCCAATAATATGTTCTGCTTTAAATTAATTTACCTGTTATTAACTTCTCATATTATGTGTATGTATTGAGCCTGGCTAGAATAGAGTTAATTTTCTTTATAATGTCTCTTATGGTGCTGTGTTTTAGAGTTCTGACAAAAGCAATACTGATAAGACACTAATATTCTAGCTTTTGCAGAATAGCATTTGCAGGGCATCAAGGCCACCTCTGCTTCCCATTCTGCTCCCCAGTGAATAGATTGGGGGCTGCACAATAGGTTGGGAGTTGACACAACCATGAAGATAACCTGAACTAACCAAAGAGATACTCAATGCCATATAATGCCATGCTCAGCAATAAAAGGGAAAAGAGGGGGGTTTAGGAGGGTTAGCCATTTTTTTGCTCGTGAATTGTCTTGGCATAGGTCTGTCTGCCCTTGGGAGGTGATGAGTGATTGCCTTTGCATCATTTGTTTTGTTTTGTTTACTTGTCTTCTCTTTTCTTCAACTTATTAAATAATTCCTTCTATAATCTTCTTTCACTTTTTTTTTTTGTGTTGACTCCAAGTTTTCTTTCTTTTATTCTTTTCCTCTTCCCCCATCCCACTAGGGGTGGGATAGGGGGAAGTCAGCAAGTGGGTGTGTAGTGCTCAACTTCCCACCAGAGTTAACCCACAAGAGTACAAGCCTTTTTTTTTATCTGACAAAATAACTCATAGCTGTATGTTCACATCTAGTTGGATCACCATGATTAAAAGGAGAGAAAGATTACAATATTTATTAATTCCTTTATGATTTTTACACAGTTAATGGAAAAAAAAAAATCTGTCCAACTCATCTTGTGATCAGGTTTTTAAAGAACATTTGAAACACTTCTTTGATTCAATTATGGAAAATGGATTATTGACTACACTGAATTATGTAGATTTGCTCTAATCATTGTAAGCACTCCTGAAGCCAAACATGAGAGATGTGTGTGAGGGACAAATCATGCTAACTTTGTGATTGACTTTTAAGTGGAATCAAGGGGAATAGTAATTATGAAATACTTGGAGTGAGGTTCCTTACTAAGCTGGCAATAGAAATCACACACCTAGCCAATACTCCAAAGTCTTGGCTGTTCGAAGACTCCATGAACTTTGGTCTTCTTGTTCCTGGTTCTCATATCCCCCTGTATCTATTTAATTAGTCCTTCTCTCCCTTCTCTTCTAAGCCTCTTCATGCTTCCTTCCTACTCAAACTGTACATTTAATTTTGCAACAGTGCTCTACCATTTTCCCATCACTGCAACAAATTATTTGTTGCAATTTATCAAAAGATATTTTTTCAGGTTTGAATCTTTCATATGTTTAATATGGTACAGATGCAGTAGCCACAGCATGTCCCTTGAACTATTAAGTTCATGTGAAAACTGATGGACTAGAGACCCTATTGACTAGTGTCCTTGTGTACTGTAATTTCTTTGGTGTACATCTGTCCAAATTGCTGAATGCTGCAAATAACATTTTCAGTACTGCTTTTCTCCAACTGTAGTTGGAGCTGTGTGTGTATTGGAGTAAATACCAGGCAACACAAAGCAGATAAGAGATGACAGAAGCAAATTTGAGCTCTTTATACTAAAAGCAAAAAGCATGTTTTAGAATGTCTACTGTATGCAACAGTGTTTTTCTTCTGGGAGCTGTACCTGAAAAAAAAAAACCCCACATGCTAAATTAATCACTAACTAGAATCACCACTCCTAATTCACTTTCTAAGTACACCTTCATTTTAAGGTAAACCCCCCATGGAATGGAAACAAAAAGTAAAGTTACTTTTTAATAGCATTCTTAATTTCACAGAACTATCAGTCTAAAGTCACAAGTTTACCATATCCAGCATACATTACTTATTTTCAGTATCTAGGTGCCATATGGTTTTGTTAACACTTATTTTGATTAAAAAATGCATTTAGGAAAACAGATTGTAAAAAATCCTTCATATGACACAAGGTTAATGTTTTATGCCTGTAATGAAGGACCTGGATCATATAAAAACACAAACATCGAATCTGATGCAAGATTAAGGAGTAGAACACTTGTTTGCAACCTCTACACAAAGAGTGTAAAGAAGAAAATGAGTTTTGCTGTAGTAAACAATATGATTACTGGAGCATAAGGTTTGGGGATAATTATTTCCCAGGTCCTCCTAAATGACCTTGTTGTTGAGAAGTGATAATATAATATTTGAGAGGAGTAAAAATTGGTTTTTGCTATATTCTAGACACTGCACAGTGAGAAAAGTAGTAAGGAAAATATTGCTTTGAAGACAGTGTAGCTCCACGTGTTTAGTAGAAAGAAAGCAAACCTCATTTATCATCTTTGCAAAAAATCCCCAAACATGGTCTTCTTCAATGATCCTAGCTAGACCAGTTGTATTGCAATATTGTACAGTTGGTTATTAGCTGCTGGTATCAAACTTTGTCTCTCTGGAGCCTGTAAACAAGCTTTGCTCTCATACTAACACAACACAGTTACAATGCAGGCAGCTGTGTTACCTTTACTTTTATGTGATAGTGGCTTGGCATATGGACATGTTCATTTGATCCCCATTCCATGTAATTTCCTATCAATGTGACCAAGAAAGTGCACCTGAAATTACACTTTCTTTCTGCAAAAAGGCACGGTAATTAAATGCTGGTTAGATCTGTTTAATAGGTTATCAGATATAATAGACTTATTTGTTACTAGAAGCATAAATTCATAGCATTACGCAATTTGTTTTTTGTTTATTTAATCCTATCTTTTTAATATGTGTACTTGTGGGAAATAATGTCCATGAAATTTAGTGTAATCCTGATCTTGCTAGTGTCAAAGGAATTTTGTGATTATCTTCTTTAAAATAAGAAATTCACAGAAGATACTCAGGACTTGTGTGGATTCAGATTTCCCTGTTCTTTATTTAATTTAATAAATTATTGCTTAAATAGTGGCTCATCTACAAATTTTTATTCGTGAATGAAGAAAAAGGCTTCCTTCTTACTGGTTGTTCCTTAACACTTCATACTTCTATGGTCATTCCTTGCCACATCTCTCAAAAGTATTTGAAAAAATGAAAATGAAATTTTGCCAAAGACAGTAAGAAAAGAAGAAAAGACATAAGAAAAAAGGCATGCTCCAAAAAGTTACTTTTAAATAATGAGATTTGTGGTTAACATCAATCTAGCTAGTGTTGAAAAATATTTCAACTCTTATGCATAAAAAGTTAGTGTAAAATTAGTCTCAGCAGTATCTAAATGAGATCCTAAAAATATAACAGTTAATTCTTGAGACGTTCAAAGCATAAACAGCTGGACATTGAAATTAATAGTGTGTCTCCCATCTTTGGTCTTTTTTAGACCTGCATTACAATGAAAATGTGAAACCCAGGGGCAAGTGAACTGTATGTAGGATATTATTTGTGCAATAATAATGCTAAAAACCATCAGACTGGACAGCTACTCAGCCCCTTGCAGAACCATGTCACATCATTCCAACTAAAGATTTATGTAGCCTTCGCTGTAGCATCTGCAATGACAGTGCCTTGACCAAATGCCCTTAAGGAGCTTATTTCTGCAACCAATTGATCTTAAAGTTAAGACTTTTTTCTTATTTACTGCCACCATTTTTCTGTTCTTTGCTTTTGGCCAATGCCCTCTGTCTTTACCATTTTCCAGACTAAATAAATCCCTTCTTTCTTTTATATATTATTACCCTGAAGGTATATAAAGAGACTCATCATATCCCTAGAGTTTCCAGTTTGGTAGATGACACTAGATCATTTAGTCTACCTTCATATGGTTTATTTTCTGGTTATTGTGTTTAATTTTTGTTATCGATCCTTGCATTCCTTTAGTTTGTTCTGTGCAACTCATTATCTGTGAGAAACAGCATTGCAGATACTGGGCAACAGCATTGCAGATACTGGGCAACAGACTCATGGTCAGAACATGCAGCTTCCCTGCCTAAAGCAGAGTAGTAAAAGTGCTTCTCTTAATGTTGAATGCGGTAGATGTCCTTGGGGTACTGGTATCATACGAGACCGATCCATGGGGTATGCCACGTAGTGCAGTACCTAATGAAGGGAGAGGCACAAAGCCAAGTAACACTTAAGACTTCGTTTAAAATTCGGGAATTGTTTTGTGAGCTTTGTCGTGGTCTACACTGAGGGATGAAACTTATCCCATAGATGACACACAGCTACTGAGGAACAGCGAGGGAAAGATCTACTTGGGATGCTGGTACTACAAAATGGCGATCAGTTTTTGTTTGCAGATTCAGACTGGTGTCAGACATTTGCAGTCTATAAGCTTCCATCTTCTTTTTAATTCTGTTGTTGATACTCTTCCATTACAACTAACTAGGCATACCAATTATACGCATACCCTCGTGGAAAGGCTGGGTAATAATTTCTGCCTCGGCTGCTTCCGAGGGTATAAATTTGGGTCTCTTTGCAACATGTTGCATTTTAGCATTCCTTCAGTGATGAGACTTTCGCTGCTCCTAAAAGCGTATGGGCCTGGAGAAACCAGGCGTGATATACTTCATGCCCCCCTCAGCTGATAGCTTTATAGATGCCTTGAGGATGAGATAGATAAGTTTACACTGTCTTTCTCTGTGTATATATGTGTTTATAGACATACTCTTCTCACGTACCATTGGAATATAGACAGTGGTGAAATTACCTCCTACATGTCTTACAAATCTCTGCTGCAGTGCAATAAAGTAGACCTTCTTTTTTATGTGCTTTTTTTGTTTGGTTTTCTTTGTTTTCTCTAAGTGTGCAGCTGACCTGTTGATTACAATGATGTTGAGTACAAGTGTGAATATTTACATCTAAACAGAAAATAATCTCCAGAACTTCAAGGGAGATTTAAGACACTCATGACAGTATTACAAAGAGAGCAGGTAGCAGAAATCTGGTATCAGCTGCCACACTTTCTAGTGCTGCTTTCACCTTGGATTCATTTTTAGCAGTTGGCTGCACCTACACACACTGCAAGGGGCTGGTCCCATGCCAAGTGGTGCAGAATGGCTCATGTGCAGAGCATCACTCAGGGCTACCCCCTCCTAGACCAGACTCACTTGCGTCCATGCTACATAGCACATGGTCCTGGCTCTCTGTAATGCCTATATCACCCTAACACAAAGCAACCATTTCTTGCATGCTTTCTTTAATCAGGGTGTCTGAAATACTATGAAGGGTATGCTGCAGTCCTCAGCATGAGAATTTTAAAGCACAAAAGAGGGTGTGAGGGTGGCCTGAGGGCAGGCAGGAATGCTTGCAGGTACATAACCTGCGGGAAACATGTTAGAGGACGGTGTAGGGCAACGGAAGCAAATCTGGTGTAGCTGTGTCTGTACAAATAATCCCCGGAGCAAGCTGTCCTCAGAACTGTACACAGGTTTTCTTTTAGAAACAATTAATTTGTTTCCTCTAGAAAGTTATAAATGAACTGAGATTTGTGTAGTAATGGAAATTAGGGAATAAGGACCTGGAAGTCAACTGGGTAAAAAAGTTATTTGGCTTACATAAAGGTATTTGTTGTGTATGGTTTAAGATGTTAGTTCTTCACTCCTTATCGCTCATAAAATTGTATTCCATATTTTTTTCATTTGTAGATTGGGTTGCAGAATATGATCTCACATGTATCAAACTGGTTTACGTTGCATGTAAGGCAACAATGCATTTTACCCAGGGTATCTATGAGCAGTGGTATTTAATGATCAGACAGTCTTGTTCAAATGAAATATCCATTACTTTAACAGCAGATACAAATATCCAAGGAAAAATAATATTTTAAACAAAAAAATTATCTATGTGTGGGTGTGCCTCCCTGAACATTTATCACCCTTTATAGCAACTCAGGCAATTTAAGATATGCTTCTTCCTATCCAGTGTCAGCCTGGTTCTTCTGAAGAATGTCTGTTCTCTACAGAAAAACCATGGATCATTAATCCCACCATAGTATTGTATCCCACAATTGTATTTGTATATATTTTGCAGACCATTCCTGTGCAGATTTAAAATCAGTTTGGGAAGCTGGTATTAGGAAGAATTAATTAAGCTGATAATTTCAGCATTGTCCCTTAGCAAATCTTTAGCTGTTTGTTTACATATGGTTATCTTGAATCATTCGTTTACCTCCTACTTGTAATCTAATTAACACAGCTGAACTCTAGTGTGACTGTTTAAATGTTATGAAGATCTGTATACATTATTTCTTAATTGTGTTTTATTGCCTGCCAAAAGGAATATATGTTGAGATTGCAGGGTTCTCGTTGAGATTGGCTGTGGAGAAAGTATCTTAAATATGTATTTTCTGTTTCACTGTAAGTATCATACAAGGGCAAAGTGAATCTTCTTTGAATATTTCTGTGTTTATTTGCACAGTAAATACTCATCTCTCCTGCCTAGTGTCTAAAGAAACTCTCTGTAACAAAAAGTGTTAGGCATGATAAAAAAGTGAAAATAAAAAAAGCAAAAGATGACCACAGTCATTCCTATGGGAAACAATTTTTCAAGCTCCGTGGGTTCTTCTGGTTCATCAGACATCCGAGGTAAAGGGGCAAGGTCCTGCATCAGTTGTTCTGTCCAGTATCACTGCAGTACTTTATGTCAAAAGAAAACTTAATGGATGAACGCAGTGTCAGGCTGACTTCCAACTTGAGACTAATAGAACAGTGCTGCACCTTCTCGTATGGCTGTATATTGAAATATGTGTTGAAAATTTGATCTAATGATCAGTTGACTTTTTTATGTCTTTCAAGGCTTTGCTTTGCATCTAGCCATTATGAATTTCATTCCCTGCCTCATTGCCCAGTAGTACACACACACATTTTACAAACACATCAATGTAAGTTCAATCATAGTCTGTGAATTCGGTATAAATTTAGGATTATGTAGAGATACATTCCTCAACAGAAAAAGGAGCAGTCAGTGATATCATTTGAAGGCTTGCTTAGACAACAGAGAAAGAACATGGCCTGGGATTTAATACATTACCTATCTTATTTTTAATATTTATAATGAATATGTTTATTCATGGAAAATTATTGAAAAACTAAAATATTTTAAGAGTTGTACCAAATTCGAGGAAAACATTGGAAAGGTTGAAGAGGAAAATATTAAGTTCAACATAGCCCAGTTAACAATATGTTGTTCTGAGAACTGAATTACTAGGTTTTATTTTTCTTCTTCTACACTCTTCTTTTCCATTCTTTTTCTTCTCACTGAGAGCCGTCTTTTCTTCTTCCTCATAGCTACTTCTTGCTTTTACTTTCTGCTAGCTACACAAGCCAAAAGTAATGCCCACTTTAAAGTTTTATATATTGGCTTCAAGATCAATGGATCCAATAAATTACTGAGTATTATGGATCTCCTCTCTTTGACTTATTGCTTAAGGCCATCTTCAGACACAAAGAGAAAGGTTTTGCTTCCTAACTGGAAACATTCTGTTAAAACCGTAAAGAGTAGAAAGATGATAAGTAATTCTAAGCCTTTTAAGTAAACGGCAAAACTTTCAGTTGGCGTCAGCAAAGACCAGGTTTACCCTTCCTTCTTTGTGAGGTTTGAACAAAGCATGAAAATAACAAGCTACAGGAAACAGGCCAGGTCTGCCTCCTTGGTTGTGTTTGTCACCCATATGTTCCCAAAGACCAGTTGGGAAATTGTGACTATAACTGCTACACTTCTTAGCTGTAAAAAGTCTGTAGTGGAAATACTGATTCAGCAATGCTTTAACATTTGTGAGTATCTCTTTCTCTCTCACTGACTTGGAATTTTTATAGGTTCTTCATTGTGACTTGGAATTTGAGCAGATGTGCAGAAGCACGAGCACATCATTACTGAGTTCTGAGGGATTTTTCACATCAGTGCATTCTAAGCTGCTTAACTAGATGGCTTTTTTCCCTTAAAAAAAAAAAAAAAGAGAGAGAAGAACAGGAAGTGTAAGCATAGGAAGTCTGTCATATCTGTACTCATATATCTATGCTTTCAGCCTGTAAAACTGGAGTTTTACATGTGCTTTCAAGGGAATTGTAGAGGTTCTACACCCAAGAGATAAGACGATACTGTAAGATAAATAAAACAAGGCGAAAGTCACCTCTGGACTAAGTATTCCATGAACTCAGGAGAGTTACATCTGTCCTTATCACAAGGTTTAAACACCAAAGGAAATTATAATTACAGAACTGTAAATATACATAGTACTTTAGTCACAAATAGTAAGTCAAGGTTACCTTCTCCAGTCAATTTTTAATGTATCGAGAGACCTAGTTATAAAAGTGCCTGTTTCCCCTTCAGCTGACTAAAGGCAGCACAAAAATATCCACTTCCACTGTTCATTCCTTGTCCTAACCTCCTTCACAATCAACTCAGCTTAGTGGAAGGAGGAATTCTTTAAAAGGTTTCAAACATTTGCAAGATAAAGGGTGACATTTACAAGATAAAGGTATATGCACTACATTTGTATATTTAGAATTATCTCTATTTTTACATGCTTTAGTTTGCTTAATTTCAAAATTAATTAAATCATTAATTTAAACATAGACAAGAATACAAGTCTACTCTCATTGAAGTCAAAGCAAACCTTGCTGAGATTTCTACATGAACAGTTCTGAACCAATCTGTCTGTGAATTTAACTTTCTAAGGCCATTTTCTAAAATAATATGTAGTATCTTCTGGGGTGTTAATGTGGGCTGGTATCATTTTGCTTTGCATGGTTGTTTCTTAACGTTGATTAATTTTGAATAGAAATTAAGATATTTACTGTCATGTCATATATTATTTATTATGCCACACAGAATTTGATTGAATAATGAAGAAATTATGTGATACTAATGATAAGCAAACCTTTCTGAATGAAGTAAGACTGAACTAAAACCTTTAATAACATTGTCATGTGGAATTAACTGTTTTGCAGCTTAAATACTGGACTTCCCCCCCCCCCCCCCCCCCCTTACTATTATTCATGTTGATGTACTTCTTTATTTCATAATATCACCTGTGAGGTGAATCAGATTTACCAAAATCATGTACTATATACTTTATCATGCAGTATATACTTTACAGTATATATAGCATACACAGAAATTTCTGACTTGATCAGAAAATAACTGTGCAAATCTTCCAAGAATGCATTTTCATTAGTTATCTGCTTATTTTATGGAAAGCTGAAACACATTTCACCGTGCCTTGAGAGTCATAGAATTTTACTTTAAGAATGTTAGGATCTTAAAGTTCAGAGAAAATCTTGCTGGCTGTATTTGAGAAGTGCAACAGCCATAGCAACTGCATTGGGACCGAAAAAACTATAGATTAGTTGTATAGAGGCTATAAAAATAGAATGTAAAATCTATTTGCCTATAATATATTCAATAAAGCCAATAAGTTAAAAGCGTATTTTAAAGTGGTATAGACTAAAATGCCAAAACAGGATGCCAATTTATAAAATGTGTTCAATGGTGTGTCAAGTTTATAAACATGTGTGCAGAGATTTTCAGTGATTAACAGTGGCATATTCACTAATCTTTTCTTGGCTATTTCAGGTGTATATTCTTTGTATGTAGCTATCTAAAAGTACATACCACTATTGTAATCTGTCTGAAAATGTAGTGTTGAGAGCCCAAATTTTCCATTAGACATACCTGAGCAACTCCCTTGAAGTCGATAAGAGTTAAGTGTGAAAACATTTGAGGGCTGATCGAGCCTAAAGGCTCTTCCTTGAAATTCTCAAAGAAATTTAAGGTTAAAGTAATTCAACTCAATGAGGTTTCAATAGTCTATGAAAACAATGATGTGATGCTAGGCTTAACAATTCTTTTTACTTTATCAGAAGCCCTATAGTCAGTATCTGATAATGTTTGTAAAGGTTAAATGGAATTTTGACTATTCACCCCTCGTACTGCAAGTGTTAGCCAGCTGTATGTTTAAAACATGGCTTTGTGGGAGTTAGTTACCTCTTCTAGCAATTATAGGATAAATATGAAAATCTAATCCCGTGTGTCCTGAAATACATGTCTTTGTGCATACGGTGACTACTGCAGGAGAGAAGTTACTGTATGTTTTTTGTTTTATATGAAATCACTGTGATTGGGACAAAGGATGGGAATACATCTATTTTTACTCCTCCTGTTTTCCACAAAAGTGCTTACTGCAGTTGTCCTTCACTTACACCCCCTCATCACACCCACAACACACTCCTTGTATAATGCTTTATTGTTTAATCATTCATTTAACAAAGGTTTTAAGGCATGAAGTTTAATTTATCAATTGTGTAGGATTCTCCTCCTCCTCCTTTCTTCTTTAAAGTTTGGTACTTCTTGTGCAGTGATGTGAAGGTAAAAACTGAAGTGTTGTTTTATGTATTTCCTTAGGCTCTTCTTTTACATCAAAGAAACATAATCCTTTAAAATGCTCTACAGTGGAATACTGTTATCTCTTTTCCTGTGGAAGCAAGCCAAGTTGTGGTGCATAATGATTAATTTCAGTTTCATTGCTCTTAGAAGTATCTAAATAACTGTATTCAGATCAACATGAAATAAAATATGTGAAGTAGGTAAAAAATAGAAGGATATACAATCTAAACATCTGAAAAATCAAAATCTTGTGTATGTATATGCTCTGAATTTCTTGGAGATTTTTGCTTGCTGAGTTTTGGGGTTTTTTTAGGTTGCAGGGAAAAAACAGTGTGGCAATACATGGGACTGAGGGTAAAAATTGCTGGTCTTGAAGTTTTTCATAGGTTTCCAGCAAAAGTAAGAAGAGCAGGTTTGTTAGAAAAGCGTACAGAACAAAAACTGTTTAAAATTTCCTACAGCATTTCATGAACTTTGTGCTGGTGCTCTTACTTTCAATTTATCATCTAAACATATATTTTTTTCTCATAGTTACCTGTTGAGAAAAAAGATCACAGTAGTTCACTTAACAGCTTTGTAAGGGTGTTTTTTCTTTCCGCAGACTATCAACACCTCACTGTATTGTGCAGCATTTCAAACATAAATTTTGTCTTCCTCTGCTGTTGTTACATTTCTTCTCACACATTCACACTTGCTTGCTCTCTCAGGCTCTCAGTTCTCCAGGATTCAGAAGCATCTTACCTAAGTTTAGGCATTTAACTATGCCAACCTTAATTTGCCTATGGAGATACGGGGCTATGCCAGGCCCTTTCCACTGCTTGGGAAGGGTAACCAAAGGCCTCCTAATTTATTTGTATGAAATAAGGACTTAAAATTAAGTAGTGATCCATGTTCTGTTGCCCCAAGTTTTTTGAATTTCTAGTCCCTTTTTAATTTTTTTTTTACTTTACCTCTGATTTATGTAGTAAATGTAGTAAGTCATAAATAGAGTACTTTTACTAATGCTGCTGAACAACTGGATTCTCTATCACATGTCCAACATATGTTGCTTACATGTGACAAGTGCTGCAGCATGGTTCATACCTGCATTATTTGGGACTGTGTTCCTTTGGAGCTGACTGGCTGTGCCTACTACACACAGCGCTGGGCTGTGGGTTTTCTTAGAGCCCCAGCTGATACTCCTCTATGAGGCATTAGTACCACTTCAGAACATTTCGAACTGGTGTGAAGGCTGTGTTGCAAACCATCAAAGCAACATTTTTATAGCATGAAATAGAGGATGCGTGTTGTGTTTCAGGTGTGGGCAGATGAGGCCCTAAAGAATGCCAAGGCTTTTTTAGGCTACCAGTGTTAGCCTGCTGGGAGAGTGCTGACAGAGAGCGGCACAGGATGAAGGGATCCAAAGCTGCTATGGTTACATCCATGCTGAATTTTAGGGTCGTCTCTGACATGAGCTGCCCTGTGAGCTGCGCTGGGGTTGTGTCCTGGCAAGACCTGTTAAGAATGCTGCAAGTGCTTCTGCAGTCGTGACGGCTAGCACTCCAGCTTGCTCCCGGTCTCATTTATTTAGCAGTACAGATATAATCTGTGTTTATTTCTTATCTGTGTATTCCTATAGCACTACTGAACAGTTGCATCACTATTCTTAAAGCAGATCCAATCTTTGGCATTTAACTGACTTTTTTCCTACATTCTATACAAAGATATATCTCTCTATATATACACACAAACCCAGATAAAACTGTGTTTTCAGTGCTTTCAGATATCTTTCGGTGAACTGAAAAAATAGCCTCATACTTAGCATTTAGAACTATATCAGCAGTTCTTTGCTGTAGTTACTTTTTTTTTTTCTTTTCATTTAACATTTCTCCCACCAATTCCAGAAACTTTTGAAGTATTTGCCTAACCCTGGAAAACCTGTTTGTATTGTTTTCTGACTTTGTTCATCAGGTTTTATAAACCATAAAGCAGATACTTTATAAAACATAAAACAAACTGCAATACTGGGTTTATCTTGGCGAAAAGAGCCTTAATGCTCTGACAATTTTTCCTTTATAAGCAATGTCCCTATTGCACTGTGGGTGCCAAAAGCATCACATGCTTCTTTTTCTTAATCTCTTTAGTAGGCCCTAAATTTTAGTTGTGATTTATAGCTTCTCAGTAACTAGTTTCTAGTTTCAGACTCAGCAGTATCACGGTCCTCAAGTTGCTGACCTGCTCAGCAAGCAGTTTAGGAGAAAATTGTGGCACCTGGCTGGTTTCCAAGTGTGCCTGAACCTCCATTATTCTGTAACTCCAGGGTTCAATTATTTCAAACCAAAGCAACTTATCCAAAAAACTGAAATAATAATTAAAAAGAGACAAAAGAATGATCAAGTGAATTTGAAAAAAAAAACCCACCTAGTGAATTAAGTACATTGACCAGTATTTGGGGTACTGTCTAATAGGTCATCAATGTGGTATTTATGACTTCTATCTTTGTATTGTGTCATCCATGTCAAAGCTGACTCAAAGGAAAATGCAACGTGAAGATTCTTTTTTTGAAAAGCTGACTGTGCCATTCAAGGTTTTGACCATTTTTTTTTTAGTATTAATATAATTTAGAAATAAAGCTGTGATTTTCAAATAGGAGCTTACAACACTATTACAGGGAGAACAAAAACTAAAGAAAAATGTCTTTTTTCATTACTGCTTTTTGATATCCTTCCCCTGATCAGGGGCTAAAGTTGAAATCTAAAACTGATTGCCCAGATATGCTGAGTTAAGACTCTTTTCTCTTGAAAGAGAGGGTATGTGTAAAAGTGCCAGTTCTTCATTGTTTATCTACTTTAGTACTTCATTTTTTAACATCTCTACCCAGCTAGCTTTAGGAAAAACCCTGTGCAAGATATTACACTGCACATGACTTCATAAAAGATGTAAGAACTGAGAAGTCAGAAACATATGACAGCTTTGTCCAAAGTGTTGAGCAATCTCAAACAGACTCCTTTTTAATGCCATAAAAATGTTAGGTAGGTTCAGTGTTCAGAGCTGACTTCTTTTGTGGTAGAACTTCACTGTTGCACAAGATCTGGAATGAGTTTCTTCTGAACTGAAGGTGTCTACCTCCAGTTACTCTCTGCATTGTCAGTGGAGATAAATAGGCACTTTGAAGGAACAATTCATGTAACTTGGTTTAGATATTCCCTTCAGTACGAGACGAATCATATCCAGGAATTTTCTGTTTCTCTGAAATGACTATAAAGGAGCCTAACTTGTCTTCAGATACAGACACCTCTGTAACATAGATATGTGAAATTATTTGACAGAAATCCTGCCCTTTCAGTCTGCTAAAGCCTCAAATTTATCAATGAAAATTATGTTTAATCTGGCAGCAACACTGGTATGGATTTAGCATTCAGATGTCATTAAAAATCTCTGCAGAGTAACTGAAAGTGCCAAAAAATAATCTGCATTTTCAACCTTACTTTAAAGATTTGTGCCTGTAGTTTACTTATTTGATAGTAACCAGCCCATGATCAGTATTTACTGTCAACAGTTGCAGCAACCTCAGAGAAACTATTTTTTACTATGAAATTTACAAATCCTAGTCACCTCATATCAGGAAACATTAAACAGGTTTTCCTTTGGGGGGTCTTTCCCCTCTAAAAGCTACAGAGGCATACATTGCCTGCTTCTTGCGCTCTAGTTATTATTTACTGCAATACATCATCTTTCCCATAAGTGAATAAGCTGGACCAGTCTTGCCATTAAGGGGCACACTCAGCTTCTGTTTTCTTCTTTCTAGTTTCTCAATATTTTTATCTTTTTTTTTTTTTTTAAAAAAAAAAACCCCGCCCTTTCAATCAATTAGTTTCTCTCCATTACCCAAAGGAAAAGTAAATACATTCAAAGACTAGTCATGCCAAACCATATGCATAATTTAGGGGTCTTCAGTGAACTTGCACCCCAGGAATCAGAGGCCACCAGAGCTGATAGGATCTGTAAGACTCAAAAGCTGGTTCATGAACTACCCTTTTGTATGGAGAAAAATTGCTACTTAAGGATCCATTCCTTGCAACTTTATTTGTCTTTACCTCTGTATTTCCTAGCTGACGCTATACTTGAAAGCATTTTTTTAATTGGGGTTGTTTGTTTGTTTGGGGGTTTTGGGTTTTTTTCTTAAGGGCATAAGGAAATATTGCTTACTGTCCTGCAAAATAGTAATTGGAAATGTTAGCATACAAACTGCAGTAGATGGTCAGCAGGTTCAGATAAGTAAATTTCTGCTCTGATAGAGGATAAATGCAAGCACTTTAAACTTCTGTTTTATTTTTAAATATCAATGCGAATCTTGTTAGAGATTCAACCAAAACTGTTTGCCTGCAACTAGTCAAGCTAAATCTTTCATATAAGAGATCAGCTATGACTGCAGGGAGCTTACTTGATTACTTTGGAACCAGGCACAATGAAAATAAACATTTTTTTCTATGAAATCAGTAAGTTATAATCAAATGGTTAAGGTTATGATGTGTGGCAAAGTCCTGAATTATGTTTTCCCTAGATTGGGATCACATGTGAGGCAGCAGCAGATTTCTCCATGGCTGTTTGCATTAGATGAACGTTGCTCGAGGGCATGGCAGTGGAATTGGCTTCCATCGCTTACACAGTTATATAATGTACTTGGAATGGAAAAAGGATGCTTCTCTGTTCGAGAATCCAGAAAGCTGTGTCCCTTACTGAACCCAGTGTTTAATATGCAAGGGAGAGCCTGGAGAGGGGGAAGGCAGGGAGAGAGCGAGCTGTAACATAGTGCTCTTACATAGCTTCATAGCAGTCTGGGTGTTTGTTGATCTGCTGGGTTTTTTTCCTTGTCCTATGCTGTGCCTGAGCATACTAATTGCTTCTTTTCCTTCTTCCTTGTTAGTTCTGTAAGTGCTTCAAACACTGTACTGTGCATAATGCCTTACACTGAAGGTGAAAGTGTGAAGGTCAGCTGGTAGGATGACATCTCTTTAGCAGAAAGGTTTTACCCTCTAGTATTCTTTACACATGGTCTTTTCAGTTATAGCTGTACTGCGTATTTCATTTTTAACTTGAATGGATGGTCTGTTTCTGAGGGACATGGTTTCTCTTTTTTTCCTTTGTTGGGTGGTCTTTTTTTCTAACTGGTGTGTGTAGGTCATGTGAATTGTGGCCAGAAGTTTTCCTCGGAAGACTTGGCTTGAATTTGTTTGAATGAGGGGCCCAGCACTGTTCTGGAAGAATGCCTTTATGAAAGGCCCATTGTTGAAATTTTGGAACAGTGAAGAATATATTAGTGCAGTCCTGAGATATAACGTGACTGTAAAAATGATAGTATGGCCCTATGTATTTGTGTTTCCGTTACTCTTTCTCAGATAGACAAAATTATCAATCAGAAAAAAAACCCAAAACTTTTCCAAATGCCAGGTTGACAAAATCAGCCTAGAATTGGACAGCTAAGCTAACGTGTGTTTTCTGATGATACATACTTTGTGCTTGCAACCTAATTAAAATCTTTGTTGCTGCTTGAATTTGGAAAGAAATCGTGCTCATTTTCTTGTATGTGAGCAGTGAGAGTAGCAAACTTACTTTTCTACAGAAAATCTGAGTGTGGGAAATAGAAACAGTAGTCATTATTAAGATCCAGATTTACCCTTGTCATTGGTGTGACCTTCTATCTGCTTAGAGTCAATGTTCCTAGTGTGCCTTGTAAAAGAATTGTAATTCACGAGACACACATAAAACCTGACGACTATTAGGTATTGAAGAAAATGAAGCATTTGCACTTATTATTCCGATCTATTAGCTGTCAATGATATACAGGTGTCTTGAATAGATACAGGTACATTTTATAATAGTAGTTATAAATAGTACCTATAAATGATCTGCCTATAAATCACCTGCTGTACCACAGCTGCACCAAAACAGCATCATCTTGAGGATACAAAATCATGAAGGTTTTGAAAGTGAATACAAATAATGTACTTTGCAAAGCCAATTTGTACTTTGTTTTTTATAATTTGTTTTGTTGATAGGATATTAATGCTGGCAAGTCTGAGATACATTGTCTTTCTCTTACTGTAAGTTTTGGTGTTCTAATGCTTTAAGCGCATTTTGTATGATTAAATACAAACATGATATTGATTTAAAGTGTTAGGAATGAAGCATTTTAGTGTAGGTGAATTTAATATATTACATTTTTCACAGCATGTCAGCATTAATAGGAGCTCCAGTATATAACAACATGAACAGTGACATCTGTGCACTATCCATTAAGAATATTTAATAAATCAAAAATCCAAGTCAATCAACAACAATATTGCAAATAATTATAACTTTCAAATACTTAAATTAGGAGAATGAATATTAATGGTTAAATCAAATTACATTGGCACTTATAGTTTACCAGTACAAAGCACAACAAAAAAATCTGCAGTCATTTATAAAGATTTAAAATACAGGAATTCTTTTTAACCTCAAAATAAAGTTTTGGCATACTTAGTATGAAGTAGCTGGACTGCTGAGTAACTATTATAGCTCTATTTGCCCTGAATTTTCTGTTCACAGTTTTGATCTTCAGAGCTAAAATCGCTTCTCAGATGGTGCAGTTTTCCCATATGTAGTAAGCAAGAATACAATTATTTATTGCATATGTCTGTCTCTAAACAGCTACTAATTAGGTATTAGAAACAGGCTGTCACAGAGAACATCCTTTATTTGGTTTCTAGTTTTGCAGTATCTTAGTTATCTACTTCTGTTTTCACCTATCCATCCATGTGTTTACCTTTTCCCCGCCTTTGCCTGCAACATTTGGACTTATAATATGGCTTGGTTTGGCAACAGCTGGCCTATACAGCAAAGTATTCTGACCAGGTGTGTAATCATAAATATTTACACTTTCCTTTAGGCAGAAATACTTGTGTGTTAAAATTACACAAAGGCTATTTACTGATTTTATGTTAGCATAATAATAATGAATTGTTTCATAAAGCATATGCACTGTAGTTTTATACCAATGTATATCCCTCTGTACATCCATCTGGCATTAATTAGTAATAGGTAAATTACTGTAATTTTAGCACAAAAGATATAAATGTGACAGCTATGGACTGCATAGTATTACCGTATCCACTTACCTGTCACCACAGATTTCACACACAGTGCTATACTAGAAGTAAGAAACTTTATCTTTACTGATACTCAGTTTTGTTAGTATAGATCTAATATTTGTTTTGATTTTTATATATATATATATATATAAAATCTTAGATGTACCTACGTATGAATTGGCCAAAGATCATTCTTAGTAGAGATGTATATATATAAGGATATAGGTATAGATATGGATACGGATACACACACATACACCTACACACACATATGCACAAAGCAATGTATATATACAGTAACTCTAAGAATAATCCTCATATCATCCTAGAAACAGATTTTTTTTTTTTCCAAAAAAGCCTCTATTGTTAAAAAAAGCCAACATACCAACAGTAAGTGAAAAGGATATGTTAAAAAAATCAAAGGAGTGAGAATTGGGGCAGAGGGAGATGAAATGAGTTGCCAGTGATTACAGAGGAAGTCTTTGGCAATCGGGAAACTGCACTCGGATCTCTGCAGTTTCAGTAAGCACCTTAACCACACATTTTCTGTATTAATTTCCTTCCCATGTAAAAAGAGTTCACCAAAATTAATTAAGTTCAGTATGCTGTAAATGGGAAACAAATAGATGGAATTTCCACTTAATTGAATTAGATTAAATCATGAGATGTGAGGGGTTTTTTTTTTTTTTTGGAAGCGTATTCATTTACTCTTCAGCAGAAAAAAAAAAAAATTCCAAACCACGCAGCGTATACAAATTTGAAAATGTCCCTCGTCCTGGAATAGCAAACGTGTGTTTGTCAGTAACACACAGACTAGCACTGATGGGCAGTACAGGTTGCCCACTGAGATCACAATGAGTCAGGAGACTGTTTGCTTTCAAGCAGAGATGCAGATCCAAGACAATGACTGTACATGCAAGAGGAAAGTGATGATTTGTCTAAATAAGGCCTTTATTTAGCCAGCTGGTGACAGCTGGCACCGGCTGCAGGGGGGGGCACGGACTGGATCATCAGGCAGCTCTGCCTCAGGTCACAGGGGAACATGGACTCACCTGAACTGTCAGAGGACAAAAAGCTATGCCAAGTGGAAGCAGAGAGGGATCTTGAAATGAAGTTATAACTTAGGCCACCTTTTCTGTAATAATAGGCTGGATTTGCATGTCAGAAAATACAAACAAAACTGCATGTTCACTTTCTAATATGACTCTGCCTTTCTGTAGGGTTCAACCATTTAATTAATGTTGAAGGTGCTGCAAATAAAATTTGTGGCTGAGACCAACTGATGGCAAATTATTATTCTAAAGAACATTTATTCTTGCTCTTTAACTCTTAAGCACGTGCTTAAACCTCAAGCTTTAACTCTTAAGCACGTGCACCCGTTTCCCGTCTGGCAGAACACTAAATCACTCGAGAATATACAAAAACCATTTCCTTCTTTGAGTTACAGACTTGTCTTTACTATTCTCTTATCAGTCGTTCTGTTTCTGAGTGGGTATTGAGTGGGTAGCGTCAGGGTGACAAGGATCTGTAAAATTTTGAGGAACCAGTACAGGGTTTTTTGTATGAGATGGGTAGAACTTTTGGCTAACAAGGAGCTTAGCTGACCAGTTGACAAGTTGGCTGGTCAACCGAAAAATATTTCTATTCATATTGAAACAGAATGAGGAATCTGTGTGGTTCATAGAAATGAAATGTGCTTTGTTGACACTTTAGAGTGGATATACTTGACATCATTTATGAAATGTTAACAATAAATATACATTTACACAAATGGATTATCGCATCACAGAATGCCAAAAGACAATATGTATATGACTTTTCAGATGGGTAATGATTAAAATAAATAAACCTACAAAGTGCAAAGAATAAAAGATACTTCACTCAAATATTCGGAAATACTAGGCTTAAGTTTTTCAAGCAATTTGAATTTGATCCTTCTGTGTGGCTGAGGTACCTTTTTAAGGCAAAATTTGGTACCTGTGGAGCAAAAAATAAGTCAAGTGTTTTGGGGGGGAAACATTCAAAGCATCCAAACCAAAAAGAATCTCACATTTGTTTCCGCACCAGGTTGTTTTTTTTCTAATTTTTTATTGTAACTTTTTTTTTATATTATTGAAAGAATCAAGGTCTCATCTGATGTCAAATGTCTTTGAATCCTCCTAGACATTTACCTGTAACTAGAATATGATTTGCATAGATGGATCCGATCCTTGGTTAGGCAGGAAAGCCTTTCGTATAACTCAAGACTGATATAAAAATCATCTTTACATTCCTCCAGACTTTAGTTGTTCAGATTCCATGCTGCTTTTTGACAGATATCTTCTCTTGCTTCAGTGCTGTAGTTTTAACATGGCTTTGGTGATTCAGTTCAATTATCATTTTTCCGACTTTATCAATCAGTCTGTTTTTATAATCTTTCAAGTCCTGTTTGAGTTCTAACCTTGTTTTGGAAATATATTATAATTTTGTTTCAACATTGTTGCTTCAAAGCCATTTTTTTGGGTTGAGTCTCTCATAAAACCATCAGAGTTTTTTTTTTGTTTGGAGTGGTTTGGGGTTTTTTTTGTTTGTTTATTTGTGTTTTTTTCAGAATAATACAATGTGACACCCTTTAAAGTAAATACCAGAAGCACAATATAATGTGTTTTGTTATAGTTTGCAAATGGCTCATTTAAAGCTTATTTACAAACAGTTAGAATCATAGAATCATCTAGGTTGGAAAAGACCTTTAAGATCATCCAGTCCAACCATTAACCTACACTACCAAGCCCACTCTAGACTAATCAAGGGTAGACCAGACTAAACCATATCCCAAAGTGCCACATCTACCCGTTTTTTAAACGCCTCCAGGGATGGTGACTCCACCACCTCTCTGGGCAGCCTGTTCCAATGCCTGACCACCCTTTCCGTAAAGAAATTTCTCCTAATTTCCAGCCTAAACCTCCCCTGGCGCAGCTTAAGCCCATTTCCTCTTGTCCTATCGCTAGCTACTTGGGAGAAGAGACCAACACCCACCTCACTACAACCTCCTTTCAGGTAGTTGTAGAGAGCGATAAGGTCTCCCCTCAGCCTCCTCTTTTCCAGGCTAAACAACCCCAGTTCCCTCAGCCGCTCCTCATAAGGCCTGTGCTCCAGACCCTTCACCAGCTTCGTTGCCCGCCTCTGAACACGCTCCAGCACCTCAATGTCTTTCTTGTAGTGAGGGGCCCAAAACTGGACACAGTATTCCAGGTGCGGCCTCACCAGCGCCGAGTACAGGGGGACAATCACCTCCCTGCTCCTGCTGGCCACAGCATTCCTGATACAAGCCAGGATGCTGTTGGCCTTCTTGGCCACCTGGGCACGCTGCTGGCTCATGTTCAGCCGGCTATCTACTAACACCCCCAGGTCCTTTTCGGCCAGGCAGCTTTCCAGCCACTCCTCCCCAAGCCTGTAGCGTTGCATGGGGTTGTTGTGACCGAAGTGCAGGACCCGGCACTTGGCCTTGTTGAACCTCATACAGTTGGCCACGGCCCATCGATCCAGTCTGTCCAGGTCCCTCTGCAGGGCCATCCTACCCTCGAGCAGATCGACACTCCCACCCAATTTGGTGTCGCCTGCAAACTTACTGAGGGTGCACTCGATCCCCTCATCCAGATCATTGATAAAGATATTGAACAAGACTGGCCCTAAAACAGAGCCCTGGGGAACACCGCTCGTGACCGGCCGCCAACTGGACTTAACACCATTTATCACTACTCTCTGGGCTCGGCCACCCAACCAGTTCTTTACCCAGCGAAGAGTATGCCTGTCTAAGCCGTGAGCTGCCAGCTTCCCGAGGAGGATATTATGCGAGACGGTGTCAAAAGCTTTGCTAAAGTCGAGGTAGATGACATCCACAGCCTTTCCATCATCTACCAGGCGGGTCACCAGGTCATAGAAGGAGATCAGGTTGGTCAAGCAGGACCTGCCTTTTGTGAACCCATGCTGGCTGGGCCTGATCCCCTGGTTGACCTGTACTTGCCTGTGGAGTTCGCTCAAGATGAACCTCTCCATAATCTTCCCCGGCACCGAGGTCAGGCTGACAGGCCTGTAGTTCCCCGGGTCCTCCTTCCGGCCCTTCTTGTAGATGGGCGTCACATTGGCAAGCCTCCAGTCATCAGGGACCTCCCCTGTTAACCAGGACTGTTGATAGATGATGGAAAGTGGCTTGGCAAGCTCCTCTGCCAGCTCCCTCAGTACTCTCGGGTGGATCCCATCCGGCCCCATAGACTTGTGAGTGTCCAGGTGCCATAGCAGGTCATTAACTGCTTCCTCCTGGACTATGAGGGCTCCATTCTGGTCCCTATCCCTATCCTCTTGCTCAAGGGCCTGAGTACCCTGGGGATGACCGGTCTGGCTGTTGAACACAGAGGCAAAGAAGGCGTTAAGTACTTCAGCCTTTTCCTTGTCCTCGGTGACAATGTTCCCCCCCACATCGAGCAAAGAATGGAGATCCTCCTTGGCTCTCCTTTTATTGCTGATGTACTTATAAAAGCATTTTTTATTGTCTTTTACCGCACTGGCCAGATTGAGTTCTAGCTGGGCTTTTGCCTTTCTAATTTCCTCCCTGCAGGACCTAACAAGATCCCTGTACTCCTCCTGAGCTGCCCGCCCCTTCTGCCAAAGGCGGTAGACTCTCCTTTTTTCCCTGAGTCCCCGCAAAAGCTCCCTATTCAGCCAGGCCGGTCGATTTCCCCTCCGGTTGGTCTTACGACACACGGGGACAGCCCGCTCCTGCGCCCTTAAGACTTCCTTCTTGAAGAGGGCCCAGCCTTCCTGGACCCCTTTGCCCTTCAGGACCGCCTCCCAAGGGACTTTCCCAACCAGGGTCCTGAAGAGGGCAAAGTCTGCCCTCCGGAAGTCCATGGTAATAGTTTTGGTGCCCCTCCGCTTAGCATCACCCAAAATTGAGAACTTTATCATGTCGTGGTCGCTAAGCCCGAGACGGCCTCCGACCTCGACATTTCCCACAAGCCCTTCTCTGTTGGTAAACAGCAGGTCAAGCGGGGCACCTCCCCTGGTAGGCTCGCTTACCAGCTGCATTAGAAAGTTATCCCCCACATGCTCTAGGAACTTCCAAGACTGCTGCCTCTCTGCTGTGTTGTATTTCCAGCAGATGTCTGGCAAGTTGAAGTCCCCCACGAGAACAAGGGCTAGCGATTGCGACACTTCTGCCAGCCACTTATAGAATGCCTCATCTACCTCCACCTCCTGGTTGGGTGGTCTATAGCAGACTCCCAACAGGACATCCGCCTTTCCAGCCTTCCCCCTCATCCTTACCCATAAGCATTCCACCTTGTCATCACCACTGTCAAGCTCTATGCAATCGAAACACTCCCTAACATACAGAGCCACCCCACCGCCTTTCCTACCCTGCCTATCCCTTCTGAAGAGCTTATAGCCCTCCAGTGCAGCACTCCAGTCATGAGAGTCGTCCCACCACGTTTCCGTGATGGCGACTATGTCATAGCCATCCTGCTGCACAAGGGCCTCCAGCTCCTCCTGTTTGTTGCCCATGCTACGTGCATTGCTGTACATGCACTTAAGCTGGGCTGTCGATTTTGCCCCCAATGTTGCCATGCCGCCCCTGGGCTCCTTACTAGCGGGCCTGTTTATATCCCCTTCCCCCTTCAAACCTAGTTTAAAGCCCTCTCAATGAGTCCCGCCAACTCTTGGGCGAGAATCCTTTTCCCCCTTGGAGACAGCCGATCTCCATCAGCCGCCAGCAGGCCCGGTGCCGTGTAGACCTCCCTGTGATCGAAGAACCCAAAATTCCAGCGATGGCACCAGCCTCTGAGCCACCTGTTAATCAGGTGAGTTTTCCCATTCCTTTCAGTGTTCCTTGCTACCACTGACGGGATAGAGGAAAACACAACCTGTGCTCCCGATCCTGCGACCAATCGCCCCAGTGCCCCGAAGTCCCTCTTCATTGGCCTAGGACTTCTCTCTGTAATCTCATCACTGCCCACCTGTATAACCAGCAGTGGGTAATAATTGGAGGGCCTCACGAGGTCGGGCAGTTTCCTCGTAATGTCCCTAACCCGGGCCCCAGGGAGGCAGCAGACTTCCCTGTGGGATGGGTCCGGGCGGCAGATCGGGCCCTCAGTTCCCCGCAGGAGGGAATCACCCACCACAATCACCCTCCTTTTTTTCTTAACAGGGGCAGTCGTAATCCGTGGGGGTGACTGACTGGCCCTCGGCACCCCCTGGCTGGACCTTCGCCTTCACCTCCCTCCCCGCTTGCCTGGCCCTCAACCTCCAGAGCCCCGTATCTGTTGTGTAGGGGCAGCTGGGGAGGTGAGGGAGGCCGGGAGGGGATTCGCCTGCCTCCCCGGGCAGGGACCTGTTTCCATTCCCCCCCGTCTCCTGGATCCCCTCCTTCTGCTTGCCGGCAAGAGGGCAGGGGATCCTCCGCTCCTTGTGGGGCCTCCGCCTGCTGCCCTGGCCCCAGGGACGGTCGGGTGCGGCTCCACCAGTCTGTCTCCCTCTCACACTCCCTGATGCTCCTCAGCCTTTCCACCTCCTCCTTCAGCTCTGCCACCAGGCTGAGCAGATCATCCACCTGCTCACACCGCAGACATTTGCCGTCCCCGCTGCCGTCTGGCACAAGCGACAGGCCCAGGCACTCCCTGCAGCCAGTGACCTGGACGGCCGCGTGTCTGTGCGGGAGCTCCGTCTGGGTCGCCGCATTCCTTTTGGCGGCGGCTTTCGGGCGGGTGGTGACCATGGCTGCCAGGTGTTCTCCTGGGAGGACGGTGACCACTGCCTGGGTTCCCCTTTGGAACTTGGAGGGGGGGACACTCAGCCTTTCCTGCGCGCCCTGACTGCGCGAACAGGACGCGCAAACTGACGTGCCACGCCCTGTTTGCCCGTCCTGGTCGCCGCGCTCCTGGTCGCTCGCGCTCCCTGGGGGCTGCTTTTATAGGTGGGGGGGGTTTGCCCGCCGTCACTCCTGGCCCCGCCCACGCCGCGTCAGAGCTGCCGCACGTCAGCAGCTCGCCCTTTCCCGCTCTTTCCCGCTCTGGGAGGGGGGCTGGGCTGCCCGCTCCTGCCCTTCGCGCTTGGTGTTTGCCGCCTCAGCAAGGGTGCCCCGGCACGAGCGTCCGCTCCGGAGCCCTTCGCCTCGGTGACTGCGAATGTCATATGAATGTTCTTTGCATCCATATCATGTATTCAGTGCATTAATAGATGTGTCATTTTTGCCTCTACAAAAAATTACAAATGTGTTATTTTGTCAGATAAATGTTTCTATTGTACCCTCTAAACTGAATGGGCTTTGTCTAGTGTCTAGCTTTAGTGCTGAAAGAACTTATTTTTTGTTAGTGTTGGTTTCATTGAAATTTTAATTAACTTTTTTCATCAATGTTATTATGAATTAATGAATTCTTACTACTTTCTCTAAAACAAAACAATATAAATATAAAACAACTCGATCAATTCACATGTTTAAATGATCAGGCAAGTAGAAAATATCTGTTCTATGCAGACATATAGATTTCATTATTTAAATACTTAAATAATAAATATTTGTGTATGGTTATTTAATAAGTAATTTTAAAAATACTTAATAAGCAATACATTACTATTAGTTTTTCATTCTAGATACTTGCTTAGTCTTCATCACCACGTTATCTAATCACCTAATTTAGCTCTAATTTGTTTCCCACATATGGTTTCACCAGGGCAAATGAAATTAATCATATTTATTTACTGTTATAATTTACAGTTTTAATTCCCTCCTACTGAGCCCGTGTTATACATACATCATGACAGTGAATTAGTGATTTTCTGGGCTGTTGTTTTACCTGCTTCTTTACCTGCTTCTGAGCACAGGAGTCAAATTGTACAAAATTTCAAATCTAAAAAAAATCATTTATTTTTATTATTATTATTTTTTACTCTGTTCGTCTGAATCTACCTATAAGATTACCCAAAAGAAGGCATTTTCCTGTCATTTCCAATCCTATTTGTCCATATGTCACAGTGGCATTACCTTTAGGGCATCTGTAAGCAACAATTTTATATGAATTCTCCATATTTTTATTTTACCAGAAACTCTGTCCAGTCAGCTACCACAGGCTATGCTTACAGAATTTTTTTTAGCACTCATACATAATCCTGGTCAGTGAGCTCCTGGCAAAAAATGGAAATCCCATGAACCTAATGGAAATAGAGGCACCAGAGCATACTTTGGTGGTTGTATGTCCTCACATGCATAACCAGTGTTCTTTGCTTCCTTGGATGCCCCAAGTCAAAATAATCCAGTATAGTGAGGAAGAGGACAAAGAGATAGGAATGTTATGACAGAAAGTAAAATACTGTGCTTAAAAGAGGATCTGTTGAATATAAATATGACTTGTATCTAGAAAGCTTACGAGGCTCACTAGTTCCTAGCTAATACAACAAATATGTTTTCTGAATGTCCAGAGTAGCTGTGTGCTCTCACAAACAATTATGCAAATACCATGGGACTTGAAGCAAGAATATTTGTATGCATGCTGGTATCTTGTCGGCAAGACCAGACTCTTAAAATGCATTTCTACACAGTATATGATGAATTATTCTGCAGATTAATTCTGGTTTTTACAGGTTGCTGCAGGCCACTCATGAAGTCATGAGCATGGTCATTCAAATACTGAACACTTATAAATTCTGGCATCAAAGAATACACATAAACTTCTTGCCATGCAACACTAACTTGAAACACTCAAGCTGAATATTAATGTCTGTGCCAGGTGTTGTGAAATAAGTTGGTTGTTCTTATGAAAGCAATGAAACACATGACAGTAACTGACAATTCTTGTTGACACTGATGTGCTTGAAACATTTACTTTGTTCACATAACAAAAGAGAGATGACAGCAATTTCTGGATCCAGGAAAATTATTAAAATAAGCCACAGTGGTAGTTTAAAGAGATCACACATGTGGTCAAAATTGTAGGCTCATATTGTGGAAGATGATGAAGTTTTAAACCGATCATATCTCCTTCCTTTGGTGCACTTAGATCTTAAAAATGCTTGATTTTTTTTTTTTTTTTAATTTTAGATGTTATAAATATATGCTCTTCAGTGCTAAAACACTAAGTGCTATGTTTAGCCCAGAGTGATTCTTTATGAGTAATAACGCCCTGACAAGAATGGAAGTGCTGGCAAACCCTTGATTAAAATGTGAGGATCATGGCTGTTACACAGGGCTTTTAAGTAGGAGTCCCTCTGCGTCTGACTGTGATTTGTTAAGGTGTCTTGTGCCCGGGGAAGAAAGGGGGTCTGTGAATTTAAAAAAGACATGCTCCATATAAGTGCAGCAAGTCAAGATACAATTTGAAGCATATTTATCAAAGACTTTATTAGTAGGCTTGGATTTAGGCTTGATCTGTAAATTAATTGTGAATGAAGTTTTCTTTTAGCGTGGATAAAATGTTTTGTCCTCCGGTGTGGAGTGCAGTTGCAATTTCAAATCTGTCTTTAACAAACATTTTCATCTCATTATTTCTAGCCACCTTTTGAGTAGTCACATATTTTCTACAGAGCAAGGAATACTTGCACAGTACAAATAGAGATGGAAGCAAACAAATAGGCCATCCAGAAAGCACCTGGGCTGCTCTCCCAGCAGGATCTCAGTAACAGTATTTGAATTCAGTGATTGAAGCAGTGAGATCTCCTAGCAAAGAACTCATATGCACTTAGTGACTCCCTTTTAAAAATCCATCTGTAATAAATTATTTCATGGCATTCCTTTAATTATTTATGATACCAAATGGTCATTCAACATTCTGACTCATGGCTTGATCGACTTAGATAAGCACAGCTATGCACTGCATGGCTTAGTCTGGCTTAAAATGCCATACAAATTGCAAGCATAGGCCAAAACTGATTAGCTGGTTTAAAATCTAAGCTTAAGACTGTAGCATTGAAAGTATGCCTATATTTTATATGTATATAAAAGTAGCTACACTGTGTTCAGGGGGAGTTTGTTTTAAATAAATACATAAATATTGTTTATACTCTTTTAAAGTTTTTTGTTTGTTTACTCATTATCTTTAAACATGCTTACATGATTAAAATTCTGTACTATGATTAAAACATAAACTAATACATTCATGATAAACTCAATACTGTTAGCATAACCAGTGAGGTTGCATTTCAGATATTTATCTCCCTCTTGGGTATTAAGCTATGGAGAGCTACCAGGACAGTCTTCTGCAGTAGTTAATAAACCCTCCAGTAAATTATGGTCTGTCTTGAAGAAATTGTGCATTCAGAATGGAAATGGACTTGCTAGCAAAATTGGAGTGTATCCTTCGATAAGCAGCTTTGAGGTGAAGAAACCCTTTTTTTTATGTAGAAAACTAGCTAGCATTATTAGAGTCTTCAGATATGACACTGACAATTGAGATGAGCATCTGGTAGCATTTGATAATGGTCTACCACTGGAAATAAGGTAATATATTTCTTCATAATGGTTCACTGTCAACAGTGCTCATTTATGAGTGAAACAAGATGACCATTTATTTTCCCAGTTGGGCAATATTGCAGATTTGTGTTCTGTTCCTTTTGGTTAAGATCTGAAATGGCTATTAAAGATATATCATTGCAAACTAAGTGCATTGCTTTCAAATACTCTGTGACAATTCCTAGATGTAATTATGTTTTAATGTCAAGCACTTTGCAGATATATTCATGTAGGAATATATCTGAAGGTGCAGAATCTAGCTCTTTCCTCCTTACTACAAATACATGCTTTCTGCATTCAGAGGGTAAAAGCATAAATTTTTTGTTGTATGCTGGAGGAAAGCTGTGAATTGTGTTATTTTAACAATGTAAAAATCAGCTTAAAGCTCATTCATAGGCAATTAAAACCGCGCCTTTGTTTCTGCCACCTCTGAAGTAGAAAATGCTCTAGGACCTGGATTCACCGCCAAAGGTATCTAAGGGAATGTTGCTGAACTATGCACATTTAGGAAGTACTCTTAACTATGAATCAAATGTTATTTTTTTGTTTCATTTTTAGCAGTAGTGGTGTGTTTATGAGTGCAGCAGAAATTCACAACTGTTTGGGCGAACATCTAATGTTGATTTAAGTCAGGATCTCCTGCCTCTAGGTTTCTTGTATAACCAAGAGAGAAAGCAGGCACGCTTCTACACTGCAGGAATGGCTGGGTTAGCTCTCAGCCTCCTTGTGTAGTCATAAGATTATGACAGCTTTGTTAAAAGCTTTCTCCTCTTGTCTCATTTCTAGTGTGTCGAGAGAAGCAGCTAGGTAATTCCAGTTCTTTGTAAGAACATCTGTGCTGAAGTGCCAGCTAGGACCAAGAAAGTATGTCAAGAAAGACTAGCAAGTAGCAACCGTTCGTCATTGCAGCAGTCTGGATTTGATGATTTAGAAGATCTCTTGTACTGCGCTTTTCCTAGCTAAGATACTGCGCAAAAGTCTGGGGACTTTATATGAGCGCTGAGAGTGTAACGTACTTTGCTGAACAAAGTAATAGTGCATGCTACTCATGCTTTTTCAGTTAAAAAAATCTTTTTCTTTTTTTAAGCATGTGAGTGTGTACGTGGGGAGGGTGAAGGACAGTAAGCTTGTTCATGATAAATGAGTTGCTGCAGCAAAAGGCATTGTATTGCTTACTATGTCTACTTGTCGTTAACGAGAAATACAGTTGTAACAGCATTTCAGTTTCTGCATTACATGCATTTAAGTGCCTGTCCACTAAGGACGCCTGCTTCCGCTGATTCAAGACAGGAAAGTTGGCATATTATTCCCCAGTGCTCTAAA
Source organism: Pelecanus crispus (assembly GCF_030463565.1). NCBI lineage: Eukaryota > Metazoa > Chordata > Aves > Pelecaniformes > Pelecanidae > Pelecanus > Pelecanus crispus. The sequence continues at coordinate 185,063,210 of NC_134643.1, forward strand.
CTCGATGTTGGCTTCTATTAAATGCTGCCAGACAGGCAGAACAATGTTTGAAACAAGACTGTTTGAACTAAAATGTAATTGCACTAATTTAAAGTCTTATTACAATGAAATCTGACTTCCTCCATGTAATTTGACTTGTAGAAATCTCTCAAAAAACGTTACCTTTTGCTACAGGCTGTAAATTTAAATTCTGCACTAGGTAAGCATAATGAGAGAAGAAAGTTCTGATATAGCTGGTGATCATATCAGCTCTGGCTTGATTAATTATTTCCACACAATCAATCAGCACCTTATTTAGATAACTGGAGGCACTCACTAGTTAATTTGTGAGAGTAGAACAATGAGGGCAAGCATTTATATGGTCAGTCAATATTCCAATTAGTGTTAGAAAGTCAAATGCGCGTTTGAAAATAGCTAGTAGAAGAAAAGGGACGGAAATAATATAGTGGCTTCTCTGTTCTTAGATGTATTCCTTTCTATGATTACACTGCAGTGACTCCACTCACCCTCCCCGAAAGCAGTTGCCTAATCTTTCCAGTTATCTACTTCATTAAAAAAACTATAAAATTTTCTGTGTACTTTTAAAACTAATTAAAGTAAATATCAATGTTGCATTCACATAACAACCCTGAAATTTGCAGCTGTATATGTGTTCACTCAGTTTCTACCTTAACAGGATTTACTTTCACCTGCAAGACAGACACTAGTTATAGGAAGTAAAATCTAGGAGTAAAAATGGTGCACTTTAAAACCTCAAAACGTTGCAAAGCATGAGTTATAGAAAGGATCAGTGAATGCTCCATGTACTGCCTGGTGCAAGGATTAATTTGCCTGAAATATACGATGGCCAAATCAGTAGACTAACTTCTGCATTCAGAATAAACTCCCTGGCCACAAAGTCAGATATAGGGGGATAAACTGGCAGAGGTTTAGGAGGAACATTGTCCAAAATTACATTGCTGTCATTCCCCATAGCTTCTAAGCACTGGCAAATGTCTGTACAAGAGAAAAAGAGAAATAATCATTTTATATAACATCATATTTCTCCACCTTCTGCTTGAGAAAGGAAAGAAGCCAAATTCACAATCTGACATTTCAGCTAAACCATTTTTATCAGCATCAGACTGATTTTGACAGAATCTTCTATGTGGGAAAAGAAGTTTAGAAAATTAACAAACTTTTTTCAGGATTTCTTTTAAGTTTTGAAATATTTAAACATGTCTAATAATAATTTATTATTGTTGTTATTTTTGTTTAATTTTCTATATAATCTAATATAATTTGAACCAATTTACTCTGGTATGAAATCATCTATGAAGAAACATTATTATATTTTTATTAGATATTAAGTAAGGCAAGGCTTGGAAAAAGAATTTTTGTTTTTGTGACTGATGGAAGAAAAAGGCAATCTTTTTGCACACGCATTTCTTAGGTGACAATGATAGCATTACTATTCTTAGATTTTGACATAATATAATAGTAACTTACTCTATTTATTTTATATTTGGTATCACTTTTTATCTTTAAAATCTTAATATCTCCATAACATCAAACAGAGGTTAATTTAGATGAGATGTATCACAGAAATCGCCATCACAATTGCAATTCACAAGTACTTTGGCATAAATAAAAACACAAGGATCATATGAGGAAGAAAAAAAAAAAAGAAAAAGAAAGATTGGGTTGCCTCAAAAGCCCTCAATTAATCAATTCAAAATGAAGCTGAGGAGTGTCATTTTTAGACCATTGAATTGTCTTCCATAGCAATGACTTTTGCTACAGTGTGTGTTCCTGGTATTGCCAACCTTTGAGAGAGAACAATGATTCACTTTAACATAAAGAAAATTATTTATCTTAAAGTGTACATGTAAACATGTAAACAAAAAATATTTGCATACTGCAGTACTGTGAAGACTAAGTTGGTTTATTACTTGTTCAGTACTGGTGTCCAGTAGAAGTTTTCTGAGTTTTTTGGCAGACTTTTGAATCATTTGCTAAATAAAATTTTCAGCAAGCCACACATTGTTGATCTAAGAGGTCATCTAGTTTAAAAATCCTTACTCTTGTGTGACATTATTGGGTAAAAGTTAGGTTGGTAGTAGGTGGGAGTTAATGAGAGGTTTTTATCAAAGCTGTGATTATTCTAGATTGCAAATGCAATAAATGTGGCGTGGAAGAGCTATTCAGCTCACGTGTTAAACCAAATCAGGATCAAAATGGTTTATGAATTTTTGAATTATGTGTCATTAATGGGCTACTTGGTGAACAACACATTTGAGATCAATATCAGCAATACATGAGATGAAGCATAATACTGGAGACCTACAAAGTGTGAGTGTACCCTATACATTTCTAACTGCCCTTCAGTAATCCCAGGAAGCTCTAAGTGCACACACGCAACCACACGGTCATGTGCACACCCCACCTTGTCCATGACAAGTCTAGTCTACCCTTGATTAGTCTAGCCTACCCTTGATTGGCTTAGACTAGACTTGGTTCTGTAGGTTAATGGTTGGACTGGATGATCTTAAAGGTCTTTTCCAACCTAAATGATTCTATGATTCTATGACTGCAGGTTCCCCTCTTGATACACACCTCCCGGTGGGATTGCAGGTGTGCTGGCTTTATGTGTGACCCATAGCCATGCTGCTCCCTACAACCTTCTGCTGGTGCAAAAGGCCCATTCAGCTCATACAGGTCCTCTGAGGTGTGGGTCCCAGCATGTGGTACCCTGCAGTGTCACCTCTCTAGCTGGAGTGCAGCTGGCTATAACGTCACACATGGAGGAGACTCCTCTAGGCTCAGAAGGAGGTGGGGATAGTGGTGGGGTGACTTCTGGCAGTGTCATGTTGGTGTTGGACTGCTGCTCTGTTACCACTTTTCCATTCCATGGTGTCCCCTGTCACAAAATGCCTTGCTGCTTTATTCTTCTGGTTAAATTGATTCCTTTTCTCGAAAGTTCCTTTGCAATTCTCTGATTACTGTTTAATCTGATTGATGGTAATTTCACCCAAAGCTTGTCATTGATAATTTCTTCTTTAGGGGTCTCTGGTTTGGAGTAACATTGTATCAGAACGGATAGTTTAGGATATTCCATTGACACACTGTTAAAACTCACTTTCCTATCCGTTGTTATCTGTTGTTAGCCTGGGCGTGTTAACAAGAAGATTCCTCCATAACAACTAATCTAACAAGGGTTAAGGAGAAGGGATTCCAAGAAAAGTCAAGGAATCTCAGGGAATCTGTTAATACCTGGATTTAGACACATACCCTAAGACTGAGTACCTTTGGTCTATTAGCATGGCTACACCTTGCTTGAGAATGAAGTAGATGAAGTAGAATTTGGTTAAGCTTCCTCTGACAAAGCAAGAATTTATTTACAAGATAAAAAATTGTTGAAGGGGTATGGAAGGCCAGAATAAGAAAAGGTGGTTGTATCTTTTACTGTGTCTCATCTGTGCCCTCTCCAGATTGATTCTCTTCCAACAGCTCCTGCAGAAACTGTTGAAGTGCTAATGTATGCCCTTTACACATGGCTGTAGGCCAAGCCGTAAGATTTTGTTATAATTCTCCTTTCCTACACCTCTTACCATATTGAATTTGTCCTTGGAATGGACGGCATCATTAGGAGTGAGATTTAATTATAGCCACTTAGAGACAACTTAAGAACTGTGGTTTAATTTACTGCAATTTTAAAGTGGAAGCTAGATAGTAGTTTGGAACTTCAGCAGTTTTAAAACATTGACACGTAAGACACTTAGTCAAAGGTTTGTGTAGCACAAATTCATTCTCAAGGAGAAGTGAAAGGAGTAAGGACTCTTGGACTGAATTTTTTTTTTTTTTTTTTTTTTTTAAAAACACCAATAGCTATACCTAAGAGTAATCTGACCAAATCTTTTCAGTAGACTTGATTTTTATATCTGACCTACTGGTATCTTGTTTAACTAGTCATTTTGACTGGGATTAATCTTAATTAGCTTTAGACATCTACAGTATACACATCTGCATCAGAGATGGTTGCCCTTTATATTTAAGAGAAAGATGTCCATTTTAGGGCATAATTCATTTGACCTATTCTAGATGGCTTCTTTAGGTAGAAATGAATCATATGCTAGATAAACCTATTTTTCATTCATTATAAAAGGTACATAGTGTGATTAGCTCAGATGTAGATATTTAGTTTTGTTATAATTAATTCCATTCCAGATATTTTATAAACCATAAAGCATTTGCTTGTATTTAAAATACATGTCTATGGGGGTTTTGATAGATTTATTTTTTTTATATCTCACAGTATCCAATTGAATCTTATTACTTTAGTGTCTGTAATTCTGGGCTCTCTTTTCCAGTCTTTATACATGTGAATTTGAAAATATCCATCATCTGTCATACTACTGAAAATGCTGTTAGTTTATGCCAATTATATATCCAGATTGAAATAGATTATTTCAGAGTGGTTATTGTTAAAGGTTTGTTGTTGGTTTTGTTATTGTTGTTCTTTGTGTAAGGAGATCCTACTGGGCAGTCAGGTATCTCCAGGGATTTTGCTTACTTTTTCAGTAAATTGAATGAATTACAAGTTCTCCATTTACCCTTATATACCAAGAACAGGGCAACGTAACAAAACACAATGTACTTGTATCTTAATACAGAGTAAGATTTCCAGACTGGTATTGGGTGAGTATCTGTTTCTCCATTTAAAATCAGTGAATAATCACATCCTTAGCAGTTTTAGGAACACTGTCACTATAACTGGATAATTTCCAACTCTAAAATACTCAGCACAGAGAAAGAAAAAAAGAAAATAAAATCCCTGTGGCTTGGAAATGAAGAGTTGATTTTGCTCTGGCATACACCATGCCTTCTTTAGGTAAGATCTGGCTGGTAAATGTGTTTCATTTTGTCATATTTCACATTATTTTCTCATTCAGTCATTTATTTCTACATATAAGAAATATGTTTCTATTTAGGAGAAATATATTTTTACAGCTGACCTTGCATTAGGTTGTTGGTTTCTCTAAGTGAATGGTATTGACGGTTTTGGTACTGGTACAAATTTTGTTTCCAGTTTCCCCTAGTAGCAGGCTAGCACAGAAATGTCCTTCCTGGCCTTCATCAAGGCTAAAAGCTTCTATGTGAACATGTCAGAGAGGAAAGAAGGTAGGATCACATCCTAAGGACAATGAAGAAAATGTTATAATGCGGATTATGGAGGTTTTCCACTTTGTTTATTTGTTTCAGTGTGTTTTGTATAACAGTACACTGCACTATCTCATGTTACAAGGCTAGACTTAGCCTAGAATGAATAAAGTGGAGGAATATGGACCTTTTTTCATGCTTTGCCTCAGATCAGCGGTGAGCCTGGTGCAGATCTGAAGGACAGGAAAACACATTTCATGGTTTTACGCAGCATTTTACCTTCTCTATAGTTTCCTGCAACTTGAACAACACTACTTGCTAGAGCTGTGCAAGGGCTAACATCAGAAGTTCAGAGAAAAGAGAGTTTTGTGCTATGAACATACGCTAACTTTGTAGCTGGGGAGACAGGAACTCATGGGAACAAAATTTCCTTAGTCGTCTTCAGCCTCCTGTGGCTGCCCCTGCCCTGCTTAGCATAATGGTGACATATAATATTACTAGTCAGAATATTATATAGCTTAATTAATGTTGCTGGCTCCTTCAAAAAATGTATAATTTTTAGTTTTCAGTGATCTACTCTTGATATTTGGCTGGTGATATGGATTAGAGAACCTTTGCAAATGTTCTTTAATGATACCTACAAGAAAGTAATAACTTGATACCTAATGTTGTGATGAAAATAAATAGTCCCTAACAAAACATTTTGTTATAATCGTTCAGTCTTCATTTTGGGCACCTCCGTATGGAAGTACTTGATAACCATCTTTCAACAACAACATTAACTATGGAACAATGCTTTATTCTAAGACATACTGAAGAAAAACACCATTTCCCTTACTATTGAATGTATTTTTTTTTCTCTTGCATATACAGTTCCACAGCTCTCACAATTATCAGTGCTCTCACTTATTTTCAGCTTTGACTTAGTATTAACTGGTGCATATTATCAATTTTAATGCATTTCAACACACCTTTGTTTTCTGAACTTCTGTTCATAACTCTTTATGTATATAATTGAAATTAATTTAAATCTCAGCCTTAGCAGAAATTATATTTAATGGGCTTCTACAATCTGCCTGAGTCTGTCTACACAAGAAAAATATTTTTTCCATTTGATATACGAATGGACTAAGTAAATTCAACAAGTTTTAAAGAAATCAAAAAAGCTGGCATTTTATGTTAAAACTTTAGACTGTTTTTAACAAGATTTCTGAAGCATGCAAGCGCACAATCCAGTATTTTTTAACTACATGATATTCCTCAGACAATTACACCATTTTCTTTTTTTGCCAAACTTTGCCGTTCCTGCAGAATCTACAAATCTTTAGAAGTCCCCCCATCTCTCTCTCTCCCCCCCGCAGAAAAAAGTAACTGAATCAGGATGTAATAATTTTATTTCCTGAAAGCAAGACTTGAAGTCAGTTAATTGAGCATGATTGTGTCTTTACAATTCTTTTTCATTTTTATTCTGCTTTGCCCTGGGGTGTTTTTAGGTAAAAGTTACGTTTATAACCAAATTAATTGTCATTGGTTCCTTGTTGTCAGATAATCTTTCAGTGATGCCAGAAACCTGAGCATGTGCACGATCAAATTTCTCCAATTTAGAAGCTGTATCATAAAAAGTTTTTTTAGTACATGCTAAAATACTTGAAAGTAGTATTTAGTTGCTGACAAAGTCTTTTTGTCACCTGCAAAGAACTTAAAAATTACAACTGAGCAGCCAGCCTCTCTTTACAAGAGTAACTTTTCATAGCTAGAAAATTTGCAAACTTTCTTCTAAGCATAAGTTACAAAGAAAACTGGGATGATACCTTAACATCCCTGTGTATTGACATCTGACACAGTGAAATGTCTCCTCTTATTCTTAAACTAATTATGTAGATGAGAATAAGTTGTTTACTATTTTCATTACACAACCCTAAAGATGGCATTATGACTTGGATGTAGTCATGATCACTGAGTGAAGTACATTTATGCATTTTCAAGTGCTCTTAGTTCTCAACGTGGGATTATTTTTTCGTGCCTCGGATCTCGAGACATGATCACACGGAGCATGGACAGCTGCTGTCCAGCTGCAAGTGGCATCAGACCATGTATGCAGTTCACATGATAAGCAGTTTGTCTGCATGTGTACTAGTGAGACTAGCTTTACTAAGTAAACAGTGTAGTTATCTCTGCATATTTGACAGTGAAAATTGAAATTTTTTCACCATGAAGAGAGTCACGCACAGAAATAGGCTACCTGGGAGGTCTCTGCAGTCCCCATCCCTAGAAGTTCTTCTGACTGGGTAAACTCTGAGCAATCTTGACTAATCTGATAGCTGATGCTGCTTTGAACACAAGGGTGGACTACACATCTCCTGCGGTCAGTCCCAACTTGAACTCTTTGACTGCTCTATTCTTATTTGGAGCAGATTGCTGTGCCCAGGACCCGCTTTATACCATGACTTAAATGTCCAGGGAAGGTCTAGTTAGTAACAAGCAAAACAAATTTTATCTGCTGGTATTAAAAGATCTGATCAAAAGGAGATATTTGCCAGCTCAAGTACTTTGTCAGTGGGGGAACATCCAGGAGTGCCTCTGTAGCTCTGGAAGTCATTGTGTTCATCCTCATGCCCTCATTTCACTGCTTTCCAGCTAGCAGCTGCAGAATTGAGGGGGAAGCCTCAGGTAATACAATCACTTTGATTGAACATGTGCTGTCCCATTTATTTTCTGGAAGTTAAAAGAGGTCATAATGGAATTTCTGCATGTCCTATAGTACAGCAACAAGAGGACAATTTGGCTAAGGACTGGTTACTTTTCTTTATTCTGTAAACAGAAAGAAAGGTTACTTTCACAATTTTTAGGTAAAATAAATATGATATTTTATTTTTCAAAGAGAAGGATTAAATATTTATAAGGAAGTAGGTTTAGATTGTTTTGGGGGAAGTGAAAAAGAGGAATGGGAATTTCCAGATTTTGACCCATTTTTCTGGAGTTAAGAAGGCAAACCAATTTTTTTTTTTTTATTAAATCTTCTGCTTATAATGACTTTCCAGAACTAATCAAGTTGCTTTTTTTTTTTTTTTTTAAGCTAGTGGTTTTATTATTTATATAAGGCCTCCTGATAGTATTGATAGTATTTCACAATGTTGAGTGTGTTACTTTTATCGGATTCTTGTTCTTGATTTTTCATCAACTTGGAAGTTTCCTTATAAATAAAAAAAGTGTTTGCAGTTGGATTATACTCTAGTAATACTTTTTATTTGGAGCATTAATTCTCTCCTGAATAGAAGTCTAAGAGTCTTTTTTAATCATTCAATAACATTTGTACTTAATATATTTTAGTTCTGACATGTCTGAGAAGCCTATAGGCGAGCCTGTAAACCTCAGACATGTTGGTATATTTGCTGTTTGGTAATACTGCTGTCAGTGTTTCACTTTATACCTTAAAGTAATTGCCTCTGAAGTTAGAGGGCTTTTTTTGTTTGTTTCTAAAAATGTACAGCTTCGGGTATCTTGAATTCAGAAATTGTTGATGTAAATGCATATTTTCAAAATTAAAGTTGATTATTTTAATGATATAATCAATATAATAAATAATAAATTAGTTATATTATTTTAAATACAATATCTTTTTCTCTGTATAATTTCATAAACCTGGAAAGGTCTATTTTGTGCATTTGATATTAGTAGAGGCTTCGGGTACCTTTTTCCGGATTGTATTCTGTAGAGAGCTATTGCTTCATAAGAACTGAAATCTGTTCAATGCTTCCCTGAGAGATCTGTCTTTTATATTAAGGCTTTATATTGTCATTCATAAACATGTCATTGAAATACCTTCCACATAACTTGACTATCAATAGCAAATCACTAGCGACAACATAGGCTATATTCATACTAAATAAAAGAGCTCCAAGGAACGTTTCCAGCCACTAGAACCAAATTGTCTACATTGTTAAATTGTTAGATTTGTCCCTCGCATGGTTTTGGCCCAGGCCATTGTCCTGGTTTCAGCTGGGATAGAGTTGGGAGGGGGCACAGCCAGAATAGTTGATCCAAACTGACCAAAGGGCTATTCCATACCATATGACATCATGCTCAGTATATAAACTGGGGGGATTTGGCCGGGGAGCAGCGATCGCTGCTCGGGAACTGTCTGGGTATCGGTCAGCAGGTGGTGAGCAATTGCATTGTGCATCACTTGCTTTGTATATTATTATTATTATTATTATTATTGTTGTTGTTGTTGTTGTTGTTGTTGTTGTTGTTGTTGTTGTTGTTGTTGTTGTTGTTGTTACTATTATTATTGTTACTATTATCATTACTACTTTACTTTATTTCAATTATTAAACTGTTCTTATGTCACCCCAGGAGTGTTTCTCACTCTTACTCCTCCGATTCTCTCCCCCATCCCATCGGGGCAGGGGGAGTGAGCGAGCGGCTGCATGGTGCTTAGTTGCTGGCTGGGGCTAAACCACGACAGCCATATAAGACACTTCCAAGAAGCTCCTGGGCACAGTGCGGTAGTCCAGAGCAGACCAGAGACCATCCCCAGTAGGCAGTTCTGATGTGCCTTGTCCTGACCTGACTGTTCTGGAGAGCAAAAGAGTTAATAGCAGCAGCACAAGCTTTCCCACGCTGGTGATCTCAGTGCCAGAGAACACTCCCAGGATATTTATTATAGTCTTAGAGGCTTGTTCTGCCGTCTTTTCTGTATCAAAAATGTCCAGGTGAAGACTTCTATTCCTTTATTCTTGTTTGTTTGTAATATCATTTTCTCATTATTTTGGAGGTCTTTTGGGGTTTCGGTCATTTATTTTCACCCTTTTGAGCTACTTGTACATAGCAGGGTCAGATAGATGGATCTATCGATCTGTTATTGACAAAGTATTCTGCTGGAAGGTCTTTACCAAAACTGGATATTTTGCACAGCATATGCTAGTTTTCTGCTTTTCCTCAATCTCTTCTGGATCAATGTTTTTCTAAATATAAACCAGTCAACTTTTCCTCACCATTGTAAATTCCATCTTGAGCTTCGTGGATCCTTTTGTTCTAGGAATATTACTGTATTTCACGTGAAAAGGATTTGATCCAGTCATCACTACGTAAATTTACATCCTTAATCGGGTAGTAGGAGACTGGCACAAGAGTGAAATGTTGATGTATAACGGTTGTATAACCATGTGGTAAACAGTGTCAGTAAAGTGCATGCACAGCAGGAGTTTATGTTTTATTTTAATACCACACTATAAAGTGCATAAATGCCAGAGAATGTGGTTCATTCTTAATGTGCAAGTTCTGTTTTCTTTTGCTCTCTTATTGATTTGAATATATTTAGAGTAACTGCAGCAGAACATGGATACTTGAGTTGCAGCAAAGTTATTATGTAAAGGAAAAACAGAGGTTGCACACTGATAAGATCTTAAAGTTGGATATGATTATATTGTTTCTTGATGCCAGAAATAAGAGAGAAAAGAAGCATAGTATACTTACATCTGAACTCTATGAGCTAACAACTGTTATATGAATCAGAAATGGATTATTCCTTTACTGAAGGATCTGAAAAGCCTTTATAAAATATTATTATATTGCCAAAGTGTTGAATGACAATAATTCCAATATTTCATGTTTAAATCCATTTTCATTTAAACACACAGTTTTGTGCTCTACTTTCTCCTTGGGGCTTTTCAGCAAAGTTATTTCCATAATCATTCCTATAAAGAGGAGTTAAAAATGTAGCCCAGAAACACATTTAGAATGAGTATTTCTATTTCTGTGTAATTCAGCTTTCTTGGGAAGTATATTTTTAATATCTAACCACTTTTGCTTATATAGAGAGAAAGAATATAACATCATTTACAGTTTTGTTCCCAGAAAGGTCCATTTTCAGTCTCCCTCCAGCAGCAATTACTCATAGAACTATTAATATTGCTTTGAAACAACTTCTGAAGCACTTGCAAGTATCTGGAGAAAGAGAGTGTTTCATATGATTTAACTCTTCTGAAAAACTGTGAGGTCCTGTTGCTACCAATTACTCTATTTTTTGCTGTAAATTGGCCATGTATATGTAAAACTCGAGGAATGTAATACTGGATTAATGCAGATTATTTTTCCAGATTTTTTTCCTAGGTTTTGAGAAAAATAACTGATTCTTTACAAAGAATTATTAATAGATTCCTAATAATCTCTTAATTCCATGCATTGACTTTAGGACAACATTAGGTACAGTTTTCAGATACTGGTTTCTAAATCTTGTTCTGAAATGTGGCTTATTGGAAGTTTGCTCTGTCATCTCATTACAACTTATCAGTACAAAGTAACTACTACTTCTCAGACCTCTGAGGGGTCTACCACTTTTTCACTAAGTGACTGCTTTTGTTAGCTGGTTTTTAAACAGTGTATGGTCTGTGATGGTCTGTTATAACTATTTGCATGCTGATTACACTGCACTCATTGACATGTGTAAGAGACTATCATAAAAAGTAGACACATACTTATAAATTTCCACATTTAACCTACAGCCCTTCAGAAGCCTAGTCATGTTTACCGTCTTTTTCAGACATCTGCAGCCTTAGGTATACTCTGGGAGAAGTTGTGTGGTTTTTTTTTTCCTTCCATGTGATATGCATACTGTTGTCTTCTGGTTTTATTTGACTTTTTTAATGCAGTTCAGTAGAAAAAATACATACTAAGCAGCGGAGAACACATGTGGTTATTGTGTGATATTTTAAAGAACCACTTCCATGAACATTCAAAAGACATCATTGGAAATAGAAATGCTCAGAGGTCGTCTTATAATGAGCATTCAGACACACATGGTTTCTGTCCAAAAGTGATGTCTAATGTAAGACCAGATAAAATGATAGGTTGAATGTTATGAGCAAGGGCATAGTGAGGAAGGATCATCATGCCAGAGCAAACAACACACGATGGATGTTACTCGCAGTGACTAGGACTTCACTGGAAGTGCTTACATATGACAGAAAAAAGCAAAACATAAGAATGCACCCAGAATAGCCAGCAGCAATAACTGATTCAGAGACAAGTTAGGAGAACAGTTCAATGGGGAATTCTTCAAAATATCTGCTACTAAATCCAGTGCTATGCTGTCACTGATCTTATATAACAATAGATGTTACAGTTTATCTACCATGGTAGGTAGTTGTATATTGCATGAACTTGCCAGTAATATGTTGCAGATAGATTTTTACCTAATTTTTCTTTTTAAAGTTGTGCAAAAAGTTCTGACCAGTTTCAGACAGGTTTTATCATTATTTAATAGTGTTTTGAATTTTAAGTTCTTGTGAATCAGCTAGTGTTGAAAAGTGATTTTATAAATACTCAAAAACCTAAGCAGTGGAAATCAGTGTATCCAAAATTTTGTAAAAAATGCCTGCTGGACTCAAAGGTATGGATTATTTCTAGCTAAATGTTGATATGTTGCAAATGTTTTGTACAGCTTCAGTGACATTCTCCAGCAGGGGAAAATGGAAGTTCCTTTCCATTCTTTTCTAGTGGTGTTTTAAGCATCAGAGATAAGCTCTCTAACTTTAAGTGAAATTCCAGTGCTAAAGCAGATTAACTACTGGAGGACAGCTTCTTCATTAGGTCACATATTTTTAGTGTTCTATGTAGTGTGCTATTCGTTGCCAGAGGAGGAGAAATGGGAAAGAGAGCAAAAGGGTGAAAATAATTAGGAGATGCAGATTAGAAAGCAGTACAGTTAGGAATATATGTGGTGATGAATGTATTACAGTATTATAGATGGATTAGTATCAGTGTTAACTTTTTTTGAGGAGACCTTTGGTATGCAGTGAAACGAATTAGTATGGTTGGTACTTCCCTGATTTCTAAGAGTAAAAGTATTTGGTGATGGTTAAAAAAATTCTGTCCTCACTCTGTTAGCCTTACTAGATCTTATGAATTTAAGAAGGATTCCTTCTCCAAGCATGGTTCAGTTTGTCTATAGAGAAACTTCCAAATTTGTGCGCTTCATTTCCTATTGTGTTTGAGCACACATGTGGGTGTGAGTAGGCAGGATAGTAGCCAAGGTTCACCTTTCTACCAGAAAGCTGAACACATAGTATATTTCAGACTTTTGCCTACCAGAATTTGCCAATAATATATTGCAGAGAGATAGTTGCCTCATTTGATAACTAAGAATTTTTTATTTAAACAGCTTATTAGGCTAAAAGCTAACAATTAACTGAATTCAAAACTAAACTAATTAAGACTACTTTAATCTCTGTGATGCTTTAGGCCATATCTCTATTGTGTGTAGGAAGAATTTAAAAATAATCCTGTAAAACCTTGCTTTCCATTACAAAAGTTTTGGGTTTTGTGGAAAACCAATGGGTGTTGATGATCCGTTCATTGCAAGGAGAAGATGATGTGCATAGAAGTAAAACACAATGGAGGTAATTCGTGAATACTGACAATAAATTACACTAGTTCTAAAGGATATCTTTGAGCAAACTGGAAATATCACAAGCCTTTCTTTAAATATTGATGTTCATCTCTCACTTATTTCATACTAGGTTTTTCCTATATTTGAAGTTAGGAAGAGCTATTTTTTGTTAAATACTCCAGATGAACTCTTCTGGATTAGCTGGTTTTCTTACCTTGTTTCTGCTTTAACAAAATTCTTCTGTTAAAATAGGAAAATGTCTGATCTGAAGCCTTTTCCCATAATTCATCTGGACAATCATAGCAAATGGGTGTGAACCAAATGATCTAGTTCAGTGTTCTGCCCTAATTCAGTAAAGTTGTTCTGGTTTTGATTTCCAGAATAGTTTATTTCAGAATTTACTTTATTTGCAGATAAGGCCTGAGGTGAGAAAACATTTCCTTTAAAACATAAGATTTAGAATTTAGGTAAAATATAAGGAAAACAAAAAAAATCTGAGTTTTAAACCAATCCATTCCTACAGGCACTGTGAGTGTTTTATGAGATTCTAATGAATAGTTGCTCCTTCCTTACAAAAACATTTATAGAAATAAATTTTTAAGTAGCAATTCTTGCAAAAGAATACTGAGAAAGTGTGTTCTCATTTAATCAGGGAATGAGGAGAAAGAACAAACATTTTTAGAGAAGGAAAATTAAGTTTGTGGTTAGCTTATTTTCAGTGAAGCTTCTTAGTGGATTAGAAGTTGTCTACAGGTAGGATTGTCTATGTAATTAGGCTTAGATTCATCCTATTACTTGGTACCTTGTCAGGTGCCTCACTGGAAGTTTATTAACTGTTAGCTAGCTGTTTTGTAAGAGAAGATAGGACGTACCTGCAGAGAATGATTCAGATTTTAGGTATGCAGAACTACCTAAAGATGTGCTCACTTTTGACTGTACTTGCTCTTAGATGCGTCATTTGCCAGAACTGTTGGTGTTATGAGTCTAGTCGCCAGATTCTGGACAGGAGAACAATATAAATTTTTGTAGTAACAATATCCATTTCTTCAAGTAAATTAGATTTCTGAGCTGTTTTGATACTGAAAAGCATTTCTAGACAGAGCAGGTTTTGCTGAGATGTTTTAATCTGCCTTCCTGCAAATATATTCCATGTACCTCGTTGAGCCCTAGTTCTAACTGCCTAAATTAATCAACTAAATGACTGCCTACAATGGACAAATTTCCAAAACTGTTAGTTTTTCTAAGGTCCTTAATGTACAACAATGTAAGATTCATCTCATCTAACCCTGGCCACGTAAATGTTTGTCACAAAGTTTAACCTAGTCAGGATCATTCTATCATCAGAAGAAAGAAAAATGCATCTTCAAGGGAAGATTGATGCTGCCTGTCTCTGGAAATAATTTTGGAAAGGAAGGAACCGCCATTTGAAGGTAACAGTTTTCAGTGGCTATCCACTAGCTGATGTCACTGTTACACACATAAGGTTAGGTGAGATGAATCCCATTGATATCTAAAATTCTGAATTGCTGTACTCTTATGCTGTTAGTCATACCCTCTTGTAGTAATTCACACAGAGTGGCTTGTGACAATAATATTCATGTTTGGCAGTTTAATGCTGCATACAATATTCTTTCCAAATATCTTTTTTTTTTTTTTTTTGCATTTGTTTTTATTTTTAATTTAGGGTTGTAAATATGTTTTCTGACATTCAGCCTGATCATCTTTTCCACATTTTTCAAAAGTGCTTTCTAGAAAGTGTGCCCACAATTTATCTTCTGAATTGCTCCGTTCATTCAGAAAGCCAGTACTATGTAAAAGTCTAAATTTTAATCAAGTTTATTTTTATTTTTACTTTTACCATTAAAATTTATGTCTGGTTCTTTCTGGTTTTTCATTAAGTATTTCTTCCTCTTTGTCTTTGTTTTTGGTTTCCAATATTTGCACGTGTATATAGACTTACTGATTTAGTTTATTTTAGTCATTCAGTAAAAACTTTGATGTCTGGTTTTCCTCTAATTTAAAAAAAAAGTTTTAATCTTTGTCTTATTTTCACATTTCCATTTTTTTTTCTTAAGAAAAATGGTTCAGCCTTGCAGCTAACCTGGGATTCTGTTGGTGTGTATTCAATTTCCTTCTTCACATAGATTTCCAGTGTCACTTTAGGCAAATCATTTGTATCTTGGCAGTTCATTTCCTTCTACTGTGCAGAGAATAAATCCATTAGCCTTCTGCAGATCTCATACACAACTCCAGTATGAGCCAGAGAGTCTTAGGGTCTTCTGCTGTTCTCAATATCAGCCCCAAAAATACTGGTCATGATTGGCTCGTCATGTCTTGCTAAAGTTTCTTTCCTGCCTTTGCTGTGCTCAAAGCCACTGAGCATTCCTTTCATAATCTTCACCTCTTTTGTGTTGTTTCAAGCTGACTAATTTTTTTAGATCCCTGAGAGATGGGAGGCTGCAAAATTTTAGGATTTTTTTTCAAGAAAGTAGACAATAGTTTTGCTAGGTTTGTTCTTTCCTGAGAGCCATTATGAAACCACAGTGTAGTCAGGGTCTTCAGCATGGCAACAGAAGTGGGAGAATCATTTTATTCCTGCTTATACTAACTGATGAATAAAATCAGCCAGGAATCTGGAAACAGGAAAACACTTACTTGGGAATGTCTGGGACATGCACGCAAGCATAGGGAAAGCCTCTTCCTAACCATGAACATTTGAGAAATGTGGTTGTTATAGCAAAATTTTTACACCTGAATATGCCATAAATTCTGCTTAAGTAGTGCTGTTTTCTATTCTGCTTTTTAGGCATCGAGCTACCAATACTGTTTCAATGCTACTCTTTCATTTCTAGTGTTCTTTCAATTTCACCACTTGCAGGTACGTAGCAAAGGCCTCCTTTCAGAGAAGCATCTCTATTCAATATAGAGCTTTAATTACATGATTACATTTTAAAGCTTGTGTTTAAGTTTCACAGAAGTCAATGGCTCTTAAAGCACATGCTTGAAGATAAGCATGTGTTGAAGTGCTTCTCTGAATGGAGATAGATTTAAATACATGCTTAAGTCCTTTCCTGACTCAGGGACCAAATTATATCCAGGGCTAAACTCAGGTATCTCTAGTGAGATCAATCTAGAATACACAGCTTTTATTTTTATTTTATTCTTTATATCTTAGCTGCTTTTTCCTCTAGTGTTTCCCATTTGATATTTTGATATTATTTATGCTCTTTTAAAATTAAGACTGTACAAGTTTGCAATCTTTTTTTTGTGAAATTAATCACACTTTGCTGAATTTATGTATCTCAGCTTGTCATCTCACTCTCTGATTTCTCATAACACTGTCACGTCTTTCATTCCTACCCCACACAGTGTATCCAAGATGTGCTAATGGAAACCACTCTGGAGCTTCGTATCTTATTACAAAATAAATCAGTCAGGTAACTGTTATCTATATGCCTTAAAGTGTGTTTGGATATAGAAATAGGTAGAGAGAGGAATGAAGATATGGAAAAAAGGAGCATTCTTTGGTAGTATGTTTTAGTTGAAACTTGTGTTGGATGTTTTAAAGAAATGGTTTAGTCTAGTCTACCCTTGATTGGTTTAGTGTGGACTTGGTAGTGTGGGTTAATGGTTGGGCTGGATGATCTTAATGGTCTTTTCCAACCTAAACGATTCTATGATTCTATGAAAACAAGAAAGAAGGTTTGAGGGTCTAGATGTGAAGAAATTCTCATTTATTCTAGATGAAACATGGACTAACTTCACTGGTATCCAGAGGAACACTACTTTAACGTGTGCACAGCTAAGGCTAGCATTAGAGTCAAAACATTTTAGAATGCTGTATGTGTTACACTTATTAAAAGTAATGTATCACATTGTCTCCTTCTGTCCAAATCCTCTATGCTTAACTCTGCTCCCACCAATCCAAGTTATTCACAAAACAGGCACTCTGCTAATGGTATCTTTTTAAAAATCTTGTTGCTGGCCAGTATTTTGTAAGTTTCTGACAGGAATGACTTGTATATATGTCCACTCTATAGAATCACACAGTCAAAATCATGTTGGAAAAAAGCTTTTGGGGTTTTGCTTATTTTTCTGCTGTAAGTGAAGTTACTAATCTGTTTAGAAAGTACCTTTGAAAACTCACAGCTTAGTGCTTCACATGAGACTTTTCACTCATATTCAGTGCCTCTGGCTTACAAGCAAGTGTCATATGGTTACAATTAAAAGGATGTCACAAAAACTTCATTGTAAGTAGGGTAACATATGCTCTTAAGGGGTTTGTTGCGGTTTCCAGTGCTTTGAGTCTTGCTGGGGTTGGGAGTCGCATCTTTCATAGCTAGTCATCCTTCCTGCTTTAGATATGTCAGCTGACAGGGTGCCAGTTAAACATCTTCTGGAAATGTTGACAAGTATCTGAAGGGAGAAAGCCAACTGCTCCAAATAAACAAAGATGACTGAGGAATAGGAGTGGCGAGTTTTGCTCCAGAGGTGGTACATCTATCAATTAAGCAGACCATGGGTGGCATTTGAGAAATGTTTCTTGTTGATGGATAGGAGTGGGAAGGATTTTCAGTAATTCTACGTTCTGCTGTGGGAACAGCGACAGCTTTGCCAAACATGAGCCAGAAATAGGGACAGTGAGTAATTAAAAAACAAACAAACAGCACTGATAGCACAGAGATGAGAGAAATATAAGGAGATGTGTGACATTCCTGCTTATCACAGAAGGCTAAAGCTGCACAAATTTGGTCATGTTACAAGAACAAACTGAATTAGTAAGGCAGACTCATCCTGCATGCCTACACTCTTAAAATGCATAGCTGCAAAATTAGTTGGATGTGTTTACAAAGAAATGCCTTGCAGAGCTATTTTCTCATTATGAATTTGTTAGAACAGGGGCAGGCATTTGACTCAAGTTCTCAATTCACTTTGGCACATGTACAATCAAATTTTCCTAGATTTCAGCATAATCTTTACATCTACTATGCAAAGAGAGCAGGGAAATCAATCTGCAAATTGCACGTTCGAAGGCTATAACAACATATTGCCATTTGGTCTTCCTTCATGCAATTTTTTTCCCTGACAGAGATTTTTTTTTTCCCCCTTTCCTTTTAATCCTTTATTTGGCAATTGTGCTTTCTTTCCCATACGGCTTACTTCTCAGTGTACACTAGTAATTCAGCTCCGGCTGTCAGCAAATTTAGCAATTTAATGCGTTGGGCAGAAAGTAGCTATTCTTAATTATTTTCCCATCTAACCCAGATATATTATTTCAGTTATGAACATTAGGGTAAAAAAATCCTGCTGCATATAAGATCCTACTTCAGTCTGTTGTATGACTGAACTCATCATTACTTCCATAAAAGCCTTAAACATATTCCCTTTACCATCTGTGTTAAAGTTCTTACAAGGAGGGAGGTGCTAAGATTCCAGCTGATGTTCATATCAACCAGTATTTTAGCTTTGCTGCAAAAATTTTATTTGGTTACTTGGCAGCAATGAAGATAATTTACTAGGTTAAGTTTATGACAATAGTATCTCCACTTGTAGTAAAATAAAATAAAAATAAAATAAAAATCTCTAGCAATTTATAGCAATGGGAAGAAAATATTTTTCTGAAATTAATAATCTTTTTTCCCAGTGAATTCTGCTTTTCTACAGGGGGAAATCTGTTTAGAATGGCAAAGTTTAGTAATGTATCTGCTTTACTGTCTGTCTTAAAGGTGACAGGGATCATAAAGTTGAAAGTTTTAAATATGCAACTAGTACCAAAGGTATTTAGAATTTGAGTGATGTGCTTTTTTTTTTCTTTTTTCCTGAATCTAGCTGAAAATTTTACAAATTTATTTTGTCCTGTTAATTGTTATCAGTTAAGTTGTTTGATTATGCTCTGCCTAAACCACACTCATTTTTTATGAAGTTAAGTTATCCTTGCAATATCATATGCTTCTATAGCTGCACTAATCCAGTTTAAAAAAACAAACAAACAAACAAACCCAGAAAAGAAAAAAAAAAAACCACCACTCGCCGCAAAATGACACCCCCACGGACCCATTTAGATTAGGAGAACAAAACATATGTCTGAGAAAGTGTTAGACACAGAAAGTTAAGAAACTGGCCATATGGATGTGGTTTTTAGAAACAACATTGATATTCATTAACAAAAGTATTTTTTCTAATGGGGTGATTTTAAAAATGGTAAGACCAGAATTATTCCTGTACAATATACTTCAATTTATGTGAAGAAAGACTGGTTTGAATTATATACATTTGCTCTTCAGATGCAAAATTTGGAACAAATGGAAGACTCTGGGAGTGAAATTATGAGATTAGTACACAACCCTTCACATCAGTTGAGAAACTCATTGTGACAGTGCAGTTCCTGTCTGCTTAACACATAGTGGTGGTGCTTTTGTGTAGAAAGTTGCATTGATTCAGTAAAAACACACAGTGGGGGTATGTTATTATGTAGATTATCTCATCAGTTAGCCAATATAGGAATATAGAAGATCTTGAGTATTTGAGAAAGAAGAGTGGTAGTCCCATTTGAAAGAATTGCCTTCAGCTTGCTCTCAAAGACTCTCTGATCAGAGACTGTATCAAAGAATTGGCTTACCTTTTGGGTGTGTTACAAGTAAAGATTTTTCCATTGCAAGCAAAAAAACCCCAATTTTGACAGGGGTGGGATAATTATTTGAAGTGTCAGGATCAAGCTGGCTGACAATATAAATAAACCAAATATGTTTGTATGGTAGTAATTAGAGAGCATGATAACAGATTCTACAATTTATATTAATCACTTTTACCTTGGATTCTTCTAATATAAATTCAAGTACATGAGTTAAGGCTGTTTTCAGTGTATTTTCAAATCACCCAAGATTGTTAGTTTGAAATGCGTGTTTTAAATTTATGGAAGATTGGATTTCTCCTCATTCCTTTGTGGTACAGATTTGTGAGTTCTCCATGTGGGAACTGCTACTTTAAAAAATAATGTCAAAAACATGCTCTGTCAAGTACAATGACAATGCACCTGTCTTTGTGATCAACATTTGCTCAACATAAAGAGATCTGCAAGATCTACTGTATGGCAGTCATGAAGGTGATAACCCCTTATAAGCATTGCATCTTGAGATTAATAAACACTCTCCTGGTTTCAGCATCTGGAGTGCGAGTTCCATTTTGCATAGGATGACCTTGATTGAAGCACTGAAACAGAAGTGTGTGTTACTGAATTTGTAACTTGCCATTAATACCAGCTACAAGGAAATAACTTGCCTCGTTATTTTCTGCTTTCTTACTTTATCAATATTACTTTACAGCTTTATTTTTCCAGGAGATATACAAAAGAGCATCTTTACCTCTGGTGTTCTCAATGCTGTTTCTTTTAAGATAATAAAAGGAAAACTCTCTGAAAGATGCCCTCATACAATCCTTTTTGTTCTAGGGCCAAATTCAATAGCTGCTGATGTCAGCTGAAAGATTCATATTGAATTCATTGAGAGTCTAACCTTTATTAACCTTTATCCAATGTGAGATACCACAGGTAACCTATTGCAATAGACAGCCAGCAAAAGGTAGTGTACTCATAACTTCTTATTATTGTACATATTGTGTTTCTGAGTTTGCTTCCACACTGGGTCTTCTGGATGTTTCCTTCTGAACGCAATTCATCTTCATCAGTTCTGTACTGAGAGCAGAGAACCTACTCACCAATTTTATAGCCAGCAATATTTTTATTGTTGTTCAGAAAAGACTCCTAAGGGTGTGACTATTTTATTTTTTAGGGACATACTGTGTGTTTTCACTATTATGAATGATGACTTTGCTATACAAGTGGAAAAATAGTAACTGTCATATATTTTTATGGATTGCCCAAGTATTTTGATTTATTGTAGTAATGCCTTTCAAACTGTCCTGGAGAAGGACAAGGGTGATATCCATTCTATGTGTACAGTGCTTCTTAGTTGCTATTCATAAAATCTTTAGAGTAGATATAATAGATGCATGGTCCTCCAAAACTGGCTGACCTACAGACAACAACATTAAGGAAATAATAAGCTGTGAGCAGCAACTTATTTTTACTTTTTCTGAGGCAATAAACAACATTAGAAATCCTATGAGGCAACTTGTTGCCTAAAAGCCAAAGCTGGCGGAGCTTTAGAATTTGCATCCTGAAGGTATAAAAATAATATTCTGCAGAGCCAAAATCAACCCTGGTTTAGATCACGATGGAGTTACATACACACACACACACACACACACACACACACACACACAAGGCATTCTAAATGCAATAATGATGAGCAAAAGAACAGTATGAGATTGAACAGGTTGCCCAGAGAGGTGGTAGGTGCCCCATCCCTGGAAATATCAGAGGTCAGGCTGGGCGGAGTTCTGAGCAACCTGATCAAGTTGAAGGTGTCCCTGCTCATTGCAGGAGCAGTTGGACTAGATGACCTTTAAAGGTCCCTACCAACCCAAACTGTTCTATAACTCCATGATTCTGTTGGGATACAGAGCCTGACTATTTCTCAGTCAAGTTTTTCTTCAACTAGTTTGTACCAGTGAGTGCCTTCTGATTCATAACATGACTTAGAGATTCCCATCTGTTGAAGTATTCCACATGGTAAGTTTAATGAAATAGCTAAGTAGCACACTTCAGAACCTAGTCACATAATAAAGCCACATAGTTGTGGATTTTGAGACCATCTGTATTGTGAATATAGCAACAAGTCATTCACATCATTTACCATACAATAACAGTCAGGGAGCTATTTTAGGAGCAATGGTCCTTACATTGCAGACATCTAGCAAGAAACTACAAAATACAATTTATTTTCTTCAGTGCTTCACAAAGATTAACTTTATCCTTGGGTGGCTAATAACCCTAGGCTCCCCTAATAGTCCATGGAAAGAAATAACCTCTCTCAGTTGATTCTGAGCAGAAACCTAACTTGAAGGACGTGGACCATTTGGAAAGAGTACAGAAGACATCAAGAACAGATTTCAAAACAATGATCTGCTTGTAAAGATTCTAGAAATTAAACTTATCATGAAGGGGAGATGACAGGGGGATATGAGCATTCTAAAATACATAACAGACTGCTGCAAAGTCTGTTGTCCATATAGACAGTGAATAAGACAAAGCAATAATGCAGCAAGGAAAATTTATATTGAACAATGAGAAATACAGATAGGAAAGCATGCTGAAAGAATTTCTCTGAGTAGATTACAAAGTCTTTGTCATTGGTGGGCTGTAAAAGCAGTTGGGACAGATGTCTGTCAGGAGTGCCATAAATATAACTGATTCTACCTGCAGAAAGGAGTAGACTAGATGACCTTTGGAGGTTTCTTAAAGTGATTTTATGGCTTTCTTAAGAAGGGGCCTATTTTATGTGATGGGTTAGAGAGATAAGTCTCTTTAAATGAACTTTAACTTTTGTAACCATTCCTTGTTTAGTGTGAAAGAATATCCACTGAAATGTTGTCAGGATGCTGTGTTCTGGCCCATAAGAGATCATCAGCCCATGGATTCTATGCTTGAATTCTTGTCTATGAACAGCACTTCATACATAATGAACTTGATACTATATCATCTTCTTACAATACGCATACGTATTAAAGCATTTGATGTTATTACCTTCAGTATTGTCTAGCTCTCTTCTCCTGAGAGATTTGATTCCACAGTGATTCTATTTTTACTATGGTAATTCAGTTTACTAATAAAGTATTCTGAACAGTGAGTCAAGTTTTATACTGAAATTTCATTCTAATACTTAAAGCTTTGTCAGTCATCTCTTCATTCACTACTCCTACTGAAAAAGTACAGGATTCAATATCTTTTCAATGCAATGAATTTATTGTTGTCATTGATATACATATGTAGTAGATAACATATAGGATTTATTTCTCTCTTCATTTTTACCAATAAAGTAGAAAATAATTCTTATGAACTAAGATCACTTACTGCAGACTTGTAACACAGTACTATTTGTCTCCATGTGTTTGCTTATAAAAAATTTTGTGGTTTTGGTTCTACAGGATATATTAGTATGTATACCTTTTAGGTGCAAACTATAATAAATATTAAAAAAGTGAGAGATTAAGATTTCAAAAGTCATGTAGCTATTTTCACATTTTAAATTGATATAAATAGCATTATTTTCTTTAATGAGCATTTTTTTGAAATTAAAGTTCTTTAGTAATTCCCCCAACTTGAAATTCTGAAGAAGTGTTTAAAATTGAGATCTTACATTGTCATTTCTTAATGTTCAAATTAAGCCTATAATTTTTGGAAGCAATTTAAACATTTAATTGTGATGTATACATAAGATTGAATTTTTGGGTTTAATCAGACTTTTAATAATGACAACACCAAGTGTATTGCTGATTAACAATTTTTCAGTAGGAACAAACCCAATGAATTTTTGTCCAACACTACTTTCTATCCTTTTGTTATGATGTTTATTAAACTCTCCCAGGCATTTTAATTTATGTATTTTACCAAAGTTTATCTGGTTTAAGAAAAAAAAAAAAAAAGCACCAAAAGTCTTGCCAAATGTGTTGTACTAGATAAGTATTAGAGAAGTACTAAAATGGTCACATACTTGCCCTCTAGTTGTGGATCTGACCCTACAATCACATACTCAAGTTATTAATATTGCATTTAAAGGAAAGCTCATGAATTGACTAAAAGTACACAAATGTGAATGCAACTGTAGGCATTTTAAATTATGTTAGCTTCCTACAATAATAGTTTAAGATCATCCTAATCTTGTTTCATTATACTTTAAGTCATACTTGGCAAAACTATGTATAAGTGTTAAGCAGCATGACTTCCTCTTGCTTTTTCTTTTCTTTTCTTTCTATAAATAATGAAGAGACGTTAATCTTCCCCCTCCGCACCCTCAACCCCCAAATAGTGCAATAGGCGCAATATAAAGAGCCTGCACATCCTCCAGCTCAGCTGAGGTGTTCTTCTGCTGTTGGAAGCACACAACAGTTATACATCATATAGCAGCTGAATAAAAATCCCATGGCTTGGATAATTACGTGGTAAAGCCATTTACTAGAAAATCTGCTATATTTTCTTAATAGTATTAGGCAGCCCAGCAAATGAGAATGGTAAATTGTCATGCAAAACATTAGCAAGTTGCATAATGTCCAATAGCACAAAGGACATAAATCAGCAATAGTATGGGCAAGAGAATATAGAAATCCATAACATTGTATGAGGGAACTGCAGAACACCTTCATTGTCATTCTGTTCAGCATTTCTCTTTGTTTTGTTCTGTGGGTGTACTTTGCTAAGAAAAGTTAGATGATCTGAATTCAGGCCACCATATGTAAATCAGTAGAATGTTGCAGAGACTTATATTTTTTAAAAATCTGTAGTCTGTTGAAAAATGTCCTGTAAACACACTATTTCTGGGCATTTTCTACAGGAGAAGAGTGGTACCAGTTCTTTAGGGTTACATGTTCATGTGATTGGAAGCATTTTTTTCTTAAAAGTCCAGAAAGATGGGAATATACATGAGCATATAATTTTTTATTAACAAATAAATAAATGCCTAGTACTTGTGATCTGAGGAAGAAACCTGGAAATGAAAAATTATCTTAAGAACTGAAAGAAAGCAAAAGGCATATCTAACCAATCAAATATGATTTTTTTTCTTTTTTTCTTTTTTTTTTTTTTTTGTAAGCTAGCATGAATTTTGATGCTGGACTGAGGATTTTAAATGTTTGAGATTGGCAGTGCTTCATGCGTGTAGTCTTCTTGGGAGAAATTTTCTTTCAGCTAGTACATGAACCATGAAATTGCTGAAATCAAATGGAGTTTCAGGATTGTACATAGAGCACAGGCAGTTTTTCTTTGTTTACAGCAGTGGATAAAACAATGTGCCTGATGAGCTAAGCCAGGGGGAAACATTTCTGCAGAGATATGTTGGGTTTTTTTTCTCTTGGATTGAATCAGTGAACCAAATTCTCTGCTGCTATAAATTGTTGCAGATTACGTTTTTGCTAAAGGATTGCTAGTGTGCAGTCTGTGCATCTTCCATTTACTTTCCTGTGCTTACTGTCCTATAATTCTAGCCAGGGTTCTCAGAATTAAGTTTACCACTGCTATATCTGATTCCCTTGACAAAGCCAATTTTGGATCACTGAGGACTTCAGAATTGGCATTGGACTACACAGTGTAGCAAAGGAAGAAAATTTCTTTTGCTTGCATTCCTCCAAAGGAAATAATTAAAAGGGGGAAAAAAAAAGTGGTTGCAATTGCTTTGGGACAGAATTAAGTATCTAATGGAAAAGCTAAGTTGTTGTCATTGGCAGAAGGATATGGACAGTCTTTCTGAAGAATTAACTGATATTAAACTATGTCTCTAGCAGTAATAATTACATCTTTTAAATTATGATCTTCCTAATCTAAATAAAAAATAACAATCCACAGTAGGTGCTGTAATACTAATGATAATCATGTAAAAATTGTAATTATTAGAATTTTTTTTTCTTAAGATGCTTTATCTGTTGTGGAAATTCAATCTAATTAAATCTTTGCAGGTTAGAAGGTATTTTTTTAAACAACTTTCTTAAATGACTGTGGTAGTTCAAGCAATAATAACTATCAAGGTCATACTTTTCACTTTCTGTTGTCCATCGCATCCTACCGAAAGAGTCAGTTGTTTAAAGACTCTAATCATTCAGAGGAAAGGCAATAAGCAATGTACATAGAACACATGATAAGGGGATTTTTCTTTGGGGGAATTTGCAGAAGACAATTGCCATTTTTTTTTTTCTTTTTATTCTTTCTTTAAAAAAAAAAAAAAAGAACTCACTGGAATTTGCATGGCAGTCAGGAAATGTTTTGTTGAGTGTAGGGAGATATCCCCTTAGAAAGTAAAAGGAGTCCATTAGATTTGGGAAACTAGTACCATAGATTCAGAAGACCCAAAAGGAAGTAGTCCCTTAAACTAGAGTACATTCACTTATATGTTCATTAACAATATAGATAATTATCAAGGATTTGCACATGTGCTAAATTTTATTTTACACATAATAAGTAGTTTCACTGAGTTAAAAAAATGTGTTTAATTCCAATTGCAAGTCTTTTCAGAGCCAGCTTCTAGCTGCAAGGCCTACAGTATAATCTCAGGTGCCTATACATGAATGAATGTTACATGGTGGAGAAAAAGAACATGATTTTTGTGGTTGACTTTCCTTTAAAGGAAAAAAATAAACCAAAGCAGGTGTTTGACAGGTGCTCAGTGATTTGGAACATTCAAAGTGGTCCCACAACAGAATTTTTGGGCTGAGCACAGGTGAGATGATGCACCATAAATATAACCTAATTTTACACCTATGGAGTTTATTGCATGCGTCTCATATCAGATTTAGCTGGAGTACCTACTCGTTTGGCTTTCTACTTGATATCCTGTTTCTTGAAAATTATTCTTTATTGTCATACTTAACGTTGCCAAAATGCAATATCCCACTGCCATTGTCTTGGTCTTGACGCCAGCATGGTTAGAGGGTAACAGAGAGAGTAGGACTTCAGCAGAATTTTCCATGTATGATGCTGCTCAGTGTCACTTGCTGTAAAACTGCTGTGAAACCTCTAACATAAGACATAAGTTCTGGTGGCATGCAAAGTTTGTTGATTCTGGTTTCCTTTTCCTTTTTCTTTCCCGTGAAGACAAGCAGGAGAAAAGTGGTAAATAATAAAAGTGACTCAAGTTTTACACTCAGTTCAAATTATACCTCAGAATCTTGTGAAAAGAGGTATTTGGAAGAATAGATCTAATCCTTTATGGGCAAAACTTCCAAACCAAGTATTTTCTATCCAAGGATCAAATATTTTAGTTTACAGATATGGGCTGGTACATCAAAAGATCTGCAATGCAGATTCCTTATTCTCCTTTCTGTAGTTTGAACTTCCTAGCTGGATTTGCATCTGCAGGATCCTTTCTTCCCTTTTAGAAATGGCAGACAGTTACATCATGAAAACTTCTATTTTCCATTGGGAAAAAAACCCCATATCTTTATGGAAAATTTTCAATTAGACCTAGCATATCTGTTATAAAATTTATACTTTGTTCATGCTAGCTCAAGTAATTGGTATTTCACTTCTATTTGACCTATAGAAAAGTCTGGCACAAATACATAGTCAGGTAGGATGTGTATGCCATAGGAACAGATGATATTAAAGGGCACCAGCATACGTAGGAAGCTGTGATAGTTTCTATTTTATATTGAGCTTAAAGTAAATTTTAAAAGTATTGTTTAAAGGGATTTTCTGTGGTGGTTTATGTAGTCCCATAAAAAGTATCAGTGCCTTGTTTAATAAAAACAGGATATAGCTTTTCTTAGTCTTCTTTTCCTATGGGTTGGGAAAAAAAAACCCAAAATAAAACAAAGAAGTAAAACATCATCAGGCAAATTATAACAGATTACATTAGTGACGCAGGCAAAACTCTCAAATGTGAAAGTCAGATGCACTGCTGGATTCTAGTAAGTGACTTTTCTATTTAGCTAGTTGTTTCTCTTCACAATATTCAGCTACCTAGTGACTGATTTGTGCCAGATGGCATTTCTCCAAATATGTGATATTTCCATGTTTCTGTTCACAGCTTTCTGGAGACAGACAGATAAAAATACACCAGCATATCATTCTACCTGTGGATAGATGAGAATGCATATGAGACTGAGACTAATTTAATAGCAGCCTGAAAATGCAGTAGAAAGGAAGAGTTTATTAATGATTTTAGGGTAAATGAAATTGGTATTAGAAAGCTAGAGAAAAGCTAAGACAACATGTTAAATGTGTTTGAAAATGGAAAATGTGCAAACCAGAAGGATGGATCTATACCAAATATAATAAATCACTGTATTGTAAAAGCATAAAATAAATAATACTGTTAACTTCCCTCATTATCAGTGTTCATAGCAGCTTATAGTGAACTTTAAATAACTATTGCCTTACAGTCACCTGCCTGAAGTAAAAAAAGACACTAGATGACTGTCAAGTTGACAGAGCTCTCTTGCTTATTTTGAATAGGAGAACCCAGAAGTTTGCTGTAGTATACATTTAGTCCCCTCCCAGTTTGGAGCTTCAAAAATAGGTCGCCTACACAGAACCACAGAAAAGGAAAGAAATCAACGTTTCCCATCTCATTCTCTGTGCTGAAGACTCCCATTCAGGAACTTGATGTAGGGCATATCTGACCACTATGAGACTTCATCAAAGGGACTTTGTGCTCAGAGAGAAAGAATCTTACAAGAAAAAAGCTTGGAGGTCATCTCCTTACAAACTGGGAAGGAGTATTTTCATTCCTTTTTTAGTGGTTCTAAAATAGGAGCCACATGTTGGTGATAATACAAGGTTTCTGAAAAGAAAGATGAAAGATCTTAACTACTTTGCAGACAAGATGTCCCAGAAGAGTGTATAAGAAAAATTATTTATAAAAAATTTGCCTTTTATGTGAATTTGGCCAAGAATAAAAAGATTAGAAAAAAGATGAAAGTAAATGTGGCTTTTATTGCAAACAGTTTTGCATCTGAGTGATTTTTGTAACACTTAATATTTCTGTTTTCCAATCTGTGAAAGCTACTCCTTCTCACTGAAGATTTTGTAGTAGCAAAAGAACAAAGAACAAAAGAGCAATGCATAACATACTTAACCTGTAGTTGATATCTTGGACTTTTGTGTATATTCAAAGAATAGGACTAGATTGTAGCAGAGCATTACCATGTTCAAGACACAGAAAGGTATTAATTAAAAGAACCTTACTCTTGTTCTTTATACCATCTTAGACTCCCTCTCCACTGTCCATGGAGGAAGCCTGAAATTAGCTTTTGTTAGTATTCCCCAATTGCCAAAATATAGTTATCTGGTATTTTTTAGAAAAGTTTGCGGGATTGTCAAACCCTGCTGTTTAAAAGCTGTAGAAGTTAGACCATTAGTGGATTTTGAAAAATATGTTTTCCTCTTTATTTTTCTGTCTCCAAGGTTTTGTAGCAGTATTGATCTTCAAGTCAATGTGTCGTTATGTTGTTCTGTGAGTCCACTCATATCCTGTTGCTATGTAAGTGCAGCCACTGAAAAAAACCTGTATTTTTAAGGAAATAATACTTGGATTACAAGCAAAATCAAAAGAAGGAAAAGCAACAAAAGGAATTTCACTTGAATCAACGATCAATAATATTTGACCTTATCCAGTGTTTAATTGGTTTGTTCTTCAAGTCTTTAAAATGGTGGATTATTTACCCTGGTCAGTGGAGCTGTTTTACAGAAACTATGTACCTTTGTATTGATCAGGGCTGTGTGCTTGGTCATGATTACACTGTAAATGAATAGTTCAATTGGAAAAATTTACTTGAGCACTGTTACCTTTTAATAAGTCACCACATGTTCACAGAGTGGTGAAAATCTTCAGTTCTGTTCCAGAACTGAAAGACACCGAAGCCATAATATTATGAGACAATTTATAAGGTAGTGTTATTAAACTGGAAAGATTAAAGTTGAAGTAGAAAGGACGGGCAAGCTGTGAAGTTTGATGGAGTTCAACAAAGAGCTGTCAATATTTTTGCTTACTTTTGTTTTTCTCTTTAAATTTATTTCACTGTCGCTATATGGAAGGATACATGTGTTGAAATACATGCACATCCATGCATATGTGTGTACCTACACAAGTTTGGATGTGTCTTGTAGGTAGAATTATGATCAAGCAATTGCATTTATATATCTCCTTGTGTTTTATGTGGTCTTCAGTAAAGAAGGAATATTTATTTTTTCCTTTCTTCTTCTTCTTCTTCTAGTTCTAGTTCTTATTCTAGTTTTAATTTTACCCTTGCTAAAATTTAGGACTTCAGTTAAAGGTGGATGAATACCAGCTACTGACAGTAGACATTTAGCAGTTAGAGATGCTTTGCCCAAAAGAACTAAGATGCTTCTTACCTATAATTTTGTTCATTTTCTTTATTGCATTAAATTTAAGTATATTTCTTCAGCTTCTGTGAAATATAATAATTTAAGTTAAAAGCTCTTTAGATTCTTCTCTTAAGTCAATGTTACCTTCAGAGTATGTCTTTTTATTGCTGTCATTAACAGGAATTCCTCTACTTACTAAACTTCCAGCTTCAGCAGGATTCCAGTAACATCACAGCCAAGTATAGAAATCCTAAAAAGAACTCATTATCTAAATTGCGTGTCCTTGTATTATTATACAAATCGTTCAGCAAAACATTTCTGTTATCATTAAATAGCCAGTTGGCTCTTGTGTGCTGGTATGCAACCACGATGACTTCAGCTGAGGAGATATTTAGTGTTGCAGTGCATAAAATAAACACGTAACTGTTGACATGACGTATTTAGGACAAAAGAGGCATACATAGAGTATTTAAAAGAAAAATCACATGCTGAATATTTCTGGTTTAGAGACACTGTACAATTTGTTCATATAAATCCTTTGCAGAGTTTATTTTTCAGTTATGAATTCAGAGCATACCCTACAGCACATTCTCATGCAGGAGTGACTAATTGAGGGAATTCTTTCTATTATTTATAGACTTTACATTAGCTTAAAATTCCTCATATTTCACAGTTTCTCTAGGATGGAGGAACAGAACTGCTTCTACTACTACTTCTCAGCCTGTGTAACACTGGTTTTGTCTGAATAAAATGTTCTTCTGAGCTGAGAGAGCAAGCTACATCTTTTAATGGAATTATTTTTCACCGGAAACATGGCGGGACAGCAATTACAGCAAAGAATGGGTATAATGGAGTATGGATTGCAAAACATGTAAGACAAGAGTAGAGGAAGCTTTAAAGACAGCTGATTACTGGAGACTGTTTTGTAGGCTGCAGATTCATCCCATAATTAGTGTTCACTGTGCGACTGAGTAGTTTTATCCAGAAAAATTCTGTTGTCTTAAGTGAAAAATTATTTACAAAAAAGAGCCTAATTATCTGTGTATGTGCGTATAAAGGAAGCCAATAAGAGTTTTATATGTCGATTTTTTTCCACTGGAAAGAGAGCGTGTTTTAACAGTGAAATCTGAGTATTTGAACAGTGAAAAAAATTATTTTCTTCATGTAAGTAAAAAGAATAGCAATTGTTTGTCCTACAAGTGTCGTTTTCTTTACCAGACGTACCTTTTTGGTTTGGAGGACATTTTTCTTCTGGGTGACCTTTCAAACAATCATCTGTAAGCAGACAAGTGTAATGAATCATCTTCTGGTTTCACTTTTCAGTTCCACTAGGTATTTGTGACAGGGTAGTTCATTACAGTCTTTTCTTTTGGAAGTGGCCTCAAACTTTTCTTCTAATAAAAGGCATTTTTTTTCCCCTCTTTTAAAAGAAAAAAAAAATCAAGTGTTTCTGGAAAAGTCTTCACAAAACAGTGAGTTGTAAGCAGTGATTCCAAGCACTGGATAAAATGTGACACAGGCCAGGATATTATTTGTGGCAGTAACATTTGATATAGGAAATTTACAGTTATATTGGTTTTCAAATACACTCAAAAATCTCAGCAGGGATAACGGGAAGTTCTTTCCTTTAGTCGAAGCTTATTTTTATTAACTGAACACGTTTAATGGTTTGTTCATATATATAATTCCAGTCAACCAAAATTACATTTCTTTTTTTATTAGCAGAAAATTACACAAATTACAACAAAGTCTTTGATGTATTTTATTGGTTCTGCTACACAGACTTCTTATACAACAAATATGCCTGGGACAGTGTCAAGGCAATAAGACCAACTGGATAGCCTGCATCTATGTAAGCCAGCACATTCAGTCTCCAGAGTAGCATGGCTGCCCTGTGCTCTTCCCACCTGCTGTGCCTTGGAGAGGTTGCTCCAGGGTAAAACCATCCCAGGCACAATCTCACTCAGGCACTGGGGTTTTTTCATTTACTGACTGTAAGCCACTGAAATAACTGAGAGTTTACCTTTAGTGGGTTTGCCTTCTCAGCTGTTTGACTGGGTTACCTAAAATAAAAGGGAAAAAATAATCCCAAATCTAAAATAATCTCTGTTAGAGAAATATATCTAGATAGACATGAAATTACACGTTTGCAATCCTATCCATTTCTCTCATATAAAGAATATCATCAAATGGTTCATAAAGGCTAATTTATTGAAGATTTTGTATAACAAAGTGCATGCATGTCGGTGAAGTAGAAAGCAAACTACCATTTGAAACTATTCCCCCCTAGTCAACATTGTGAATAAAAAAAAAAAAAAAACAAAGCTAGACTTTATTTTCATAATAACTCAGATCTAGAATGTAAACCCCCAAAAAGATTCTATAAAATTAATTTAAAATAAATCTGATTATAATTTATATTTTTTCATAAATTTATTTTGAATGAACCCCCAATTATGCAGAATCCCACCTGCATTATTGGAGGCTAGCCTCTAAAAAGTAATAAAATTAATTTTTATTCTAATTTATATTAGAGTCTTATGTTCCTTCCAGTTTATTTAGAAACACTTTATTTCATATTTGTTGCTCTGCATAACTTTTTTAATTCTGTGATTTGATTTGATTTCCTTTCCTGTGCTTAGCATGTTCACTAAGGAGCAGGAGGAATACTTTACTTTGTGTCCAGTTTATCTCAAAATTCACAATTATTAAACAAAAATTTGTTTCTTTTTTTTTACTTTTTAAACCTGTAAATGTTGTTTTATAGTTGATATTCTGATATTGTTTTGAGTTGTGAAATAGTTTTAGCAGCATTTGCAAGACTATGTATGCTTACCACGTAATTAAAAATCTGCATCAGAATTTTGAATTTTTTTCCTTTATAATGGATTAATATCTTTAAGAAGTTATCTTTCAACACCATTCCTTCTCATTTAATATTTGTCATCTGATTTCTTTTTTGGAATATCATGTATGCTAAGAGGTGAAGGTATAGCAGAGGATATTAAACATGAAAATTTCGGCATGAAAATATGTGAAAACCTGAATACACTCCAATGATTAGTTTTAAATTTTTTTCTGAAATATCTTGCCTAGTAAATGTTTCACTTGTTATATTTATTACTGGACTTTGCATTCAAAAAAGCCATGGCATTAAGCAAGAAAAATGTTGGTAAAAGATGTTAATTGCCAACTAAAGCCAGGGATTCTGATATTATTTACACCATTAAACTTGAAATTGTGTTAGTGAAGCACTTATGAGTTTGAGTTCAATATCAGGTTTTGGCTGGGAATAGGCAGTAACTCAGATAAGTATCTGGGAGCGTTTTCATTTAAAACACTTTTTCTCAGATGCTTCAAGGGGGACAAACAAAAAAGGGGGCCAGTTGCTGCTTTCTTCAGACAGCAGAAAGCAGGGAAAGTGCCATTCTCACTCTTTATTCATTATTTAACCTTTATTATTTCTTAATTGCATTTTCAAATGTTTCCAAATGCAATTGATGAACAGAATACTAAGATAGGTATCATCAGTTACTCTGAAAAGTATGAGTATTTCAAACCTTTTATAGATTGCCAGGAGTATAGCCTTCCATGTGTCTGTTTTACATATCCAGTTTGGCCTTAGAGAATCTAAAGGAGCACCTCACAGGTCTTTTTGATTAATGTTTATAGTATGTGGATGTGTTGCATTTTTTCTCTTCTTCTTTGTACCCCAAAAACTCATCTGGATAAAAGAGGACTTCTGTAAACTTACTTAGGGACAGTGGAAATTCTCCAAGGAAACCTTGTGATTCAAAAATATTCTGTCTACATGAGCTATATAAACCTGATCCTCATGACTACACTACCAATAATTCAAATCATATCTTATATAAACTGGCATTGGGTCATAGCAGAAGATACAGCTGTTATTGCTGTGCAGTGATGGATGGATTTATATAATAATGTCAAAAACTGATATTGATTCATGAAGGTTCTACTACTTTCAAAATAAGCAACCTTCACCTTGCCTTCAAAATTTGGGGGAGGAAGGAACAGTTTCACTTTCTTGGTCTAGATAGATATTTCAAACGCTCATTCCCTGATACTTGTTATACTCACAAACTATTTGTGCTAGCTGTTTGCATGATTTACAGCAGAAGGGATTCAGTCTACATGAGAAATCATTGTCTGGAATAAATAGTACAGTGGCAGTATGCACAGCATAGAAGATAACCTGAGATGAGCAGCAACCAAGCGGGTGTGATGGGAGTTAAGTTACATATGCTTTACTTATAACTGTTTTACATTTCTTTGTGATGTGTAGGTGACATGATGCATACTGTGCATCTTAAACATTTGCATTTCTGTTCCAGATTCAAGGAGGGAGAAATACTGTGTTCTTTATTAATTGGATATCTTTGGCTCGAGCTTTTAAGTGTGACAAATGGAGATGTGTCAAACTGCCTGACAGTAATTCGGGCTGTCAGTGAACCACAGTGCAGCCAGTCTGCAGAAAATTTCTAGTCTTCTTGGGTCTGTCACATCTCTTTCACACTACCTATTTACCATCTGAATAGAGAGCCAGCACTCTATGACATAAATAAATGTATTCATCTTTAATATGAGGGTGTTTCTGTGAAGGACTTGTGTTACATTGTGCCACACATCATAAACCAACCTGAGCTTCTGCAGTGACACAAACTGGAGACAGGTCTCCTCAAGCAAGCAATGATTGAAGTGCTGCTGGAAGCCAAAGAACGTAATTAATAAGCAGGCAACTTTGAGGTTGCCACGTAATTTTCTCATGTTGGAATGGTGTTTGTGTTAGATTAGCTCATTCTCTCCAGGACACCTGAAAGTATATTTGCGATAGAACAAACAACCTACCCCTGTGGATGCAACAGCAGAAGGCTTTGTTGCTTTATGAGTCTCGTCCAAAGCAGCCTTATGCTCCTTAGTTTACAGGAAATCCAGGGTAAACCTTTTATTTACAAATAGGGAACACTTGCCAGAACAGAATAAAAAAGCAGCTGATTAATCAGCATGCAGCTTTCATCTTGAAGGGCCTAGCTGCCTGGACCTTTTTAACATTTGGAAGATTAGCCTTGGTGAGAGAAATGTTGTGTGGAAATGCCTTTGATAGCTCTGTGATTAAGTCTATTATGCTTTGGAAAGGGGATAGTACTGGGTTTGAACAAGTCTGCATGATAGAACAGAGAATGTTCATGGCTGGGGAAAAAAATTACCTTGTTATAGTACTGTACTGCTGCCCTTTGAAGCAAAATGAGAGGAAAGCTTGCTCTGGTACTTCAGCTGATAAAATCTGCTTTCTGGAACATGACCAAGTCTCAACATATATCATCTATGAGAAATAAGGCAGAGAAAGGATTGTGTTCCTAAATAGGCTTGGAATATCTTGGCAACTGCTAAGAAAACACAAATAAGGAAGAATGCCCTGCTAGTTCAACCCTTAAATTATGCAGCTGTTCATTACCAGAATTATATATCTCATGCTGCCCTTTGGAAGGAAGGCATGGTGCACAGAGCTGGAACAATTACTGAATTATAGTACAATAAGAAAGACCTCCTAAAGTGTCACATGCATGTAGAGGAAGATAAGAAAGGCCAGCTTAAGTTCTTGGCATTTTAAAGAAGGCAATCAAGAAACCCTTTGAATTCTTTGATTTTCTTTCCCTGCAGTTCATCTACATTTTTATGCAAGTCTGACAAAGCATCCCATTCATGTGTCAGCACTCTTGTCTCTGGATGCATTAGTGTTTATTACAGGCTGAATTTGCAGATGCTACCATTTGAAAACAGTAATAGAGCCAGTTGTGTGGCCTTAATATTTATATAATTACTAATGATTTCATGCTTCCCTCCCCAGTACTTCTGAAATAAAACCATCTACATTAGCATGGTCAAGCATAACAGTGCTCAATACAATCCTGTAAGCCTAAATTGTTTTGCTATAACAGTCTTTGAATTTAATTCTGAAATAAAATATGTTGTGTTAATCAGCTTACCGTTAATGAATGATTTGAGTGACATATTTGGCACGTTTTTACACATTTAGCTATGATCTGATTTTTTTTTTAATATTAATCACACATGAAATGTATACTCTGAAGAGTGTGCTGGAGTGTCTTGAATCTTTTGCATTTGCTGATTTAAAAATACTACGTTGTATTTTTCATGTCCCAAAAGCTTATCCAGGACTACAGTCTGGAAATTAGCCTAATAAAATATTTTTTGTGTTCCTTATAGTTTTGTTTTCAGATACTGTTTGTCTTCATGTGTTTGGATTGTACTAAGAATATCTATAGTCATACCCATTCTTTTAATGAAGCAAAAGTCATAGAATACTTCTAGTTAAGATACTACTCATCCAGAAATAAAGCCTGTTGATAAATTAAGTACTGCACTCTCCTGGTATGTTTAGTTCTATAGTGTTCAATATGGTTGTGTGATAAACACTTCCTGATTACCTGAAGAAAGATAACTTAAAAATACAACAGAACCCCTCTTTTATTTCATTCATTGGGAACAGGAGATTTCAGTTATTTCTATGCTTTAGAATTTAAGAAAAGAATTAATAGAAGTTGGTAGACTAGTAGAGCATTTAAGGATATGTGTTTTGTTGATCATCTGCTGTTTTTTATTATATTATTTTGTCCAGAGTTTTGAAGGTGATGGGTTCAGTAAATTCCCTGTAAATCAGAGTCAAATTGTAAGTAATAATTCTGTAAAAATTTATAAAGAAATTAAGGAAGATGAATATTTTAGAACCTGTCCCTCTGTTGCGTAAATATTATGTGACCTAAGAAAAAGTAAAAGCAAAGCAAAAACCTTTTGATTGTAGAGATGAAAAAAAGAATGATATGCTTCTTAGAGGATCCAGCTAACAGGGTCCGTTTTTCCAGAGTTTGGGAATGACGTGTGAACACAAAGGGAGCTCTGGCAGGATTACAGAGCAGCTATGCCTAAGAAACAGCATCCCTATTATCAGAGCTGAAAGACACTTTCATTGCTTTTATCTCAGATGCTCTGTAACTATGTTCACAGAGTAGCTTTACCAGAACTTCTAAGGATCGTGTGTGAGGGTTCTTGTGTCTTTTGTCTTATATTCCATTCATTTTGCTCTGCTGTAAACTAGTCATTAAAAGCTTGTAACACTGCTAATATCAATAAAATCTCTGTTGTGTAGACTGGGCAGAAGTCACTTTTCCTTTTGCAGCTTTCTCAGTGACCCAAGAATAGGACGCCCGAGAGGGGAAATAATTAACAAAGTCATTAATGATTGTCGCTAGCTACTTGAACAAGCACCTAATCACTGCTCAAGTAGTAAAGTGCTTACATTACAAGGGAAGGTGTAACTTGCCTTTAGAGCAATGACAGCTCAAAAGTCTTTTTTTTTAAATCTTCAAGACATCTGTCCGTCTTGTACTCAGTTTCCAAAACTTAAGCAGACATAAATCAGAAGCAAAGAAAGTGATATGAAAATCCACCATCAAGAGAGTAACTCTAGTTCTCTCTTTGTTAAAACCACACTCTGGTGGAGGATCCCCTGTGGGGAGATCATGTGCAGGCTTCTGGTCTCAGGACCACACGCTCATGATGCAAGTTACACATGGACACTGCTGCGCCTGCACAGCTCCTGTTCTGACTGGCGCTGGGTTGCGAGTGGGCTTGCCGTTTATTATTTGCTCATATTATTTGTTTGTGGTCAGCAGATAAGGTCAACAGAAGGGAAACTTCAGGGCAAGCAAGGGAGTTTTGAAGATTTTGTGGAGAATGAGAAAGTTCCTGAGAGGAAGCAAGAGGTGAAGGTTTATGGGTTGAATGAAGGAGAACAGAGGCTCCTTAGTCCCCTGATAAATGTGCAAATAGCATCGGCATTATTTTAAAAGTAGAGACTACATGTTATTAAGAACTTGCCAGTACAGATTTAAATGATATTTGCAGTTGTAAATGAAAGCCATTAGTAGGACAGTCTCTTCAATTGCTTGCTGAAAATTAAAATGTGAAAGCTTGCCGTTGAACTGATAGTTTTCAAAGTCACTCTGATGGAAGCTCCTTCTTAAAAACTATATATTTATTCATGTTTCTAACCATGTGTTTTAGCTGGTTTAGAAATATGTTTTTTCTCATGGAAATTTTGTTTTTAGATAAGAGAATTGCCAAACTGGAGTAAGGTAGTTCTGAATGTCTTTCAATTGGTAATGTTGTTACCTTTCAAGATTCAGAGCTCTGGTTTTGATCTTTCAGGATATGGTTTCAATAATGTGATTAGACATGTCAATATTTGAGCTTCATCTCCCAAATTTCTCTGTCTCTTTAATCTATAAGATTTCTTTACTTGCTATATTTTATTTAGGGTGATAATTTATTATAACAAGCAAAATGCTGTGTAAATGCTTTGAAAGACAATCTTTCTATTAAAATACAATGGCTCATTAAGTCATCAGTTTTTATTTCTTGTCCTGGCGGTTGTCTGGTTAGCCATAATGTATGTTGCAAATGTATAGTTACAAATAATCTGACCTCCTTTCATTGTTTTTTATATGGCTAAGATAGGTTGAATAGTATTGGCTTATCCTTATGGGTCTCTTACAGAGGCAGATACTGGGAGGACACCTAACTTTAGTGGTGATATAACAGTTGATATAGCTGGGGATCTGATTTATGACTTCTGTGAGTTGTTCTGCCCTGAGAAGTTAAAAAAAAAAAAAAAAGGTTTACATTCATTTTGTGATTCTTTGTTCCTATGGAATTTGAACAGACCTTTTTTCTATGAGATGAATCTCAACTCTTCATATCTTTTGAGGATGAATTTCAGGCACTATGGGAGAACAAAAGAAAGCATTTCTAGGTAGGATGAGTGCTTTCAGCCCAGACACAGAAAACATGACACGCCCCCCACAGGTCTGGCTTGCTAGAGGGGTTGCCAGTCTGTCATCTCTAGCACAGTTATCTCAATACTTCTTTTGAGTGACATAAGAAGACTCAAATTCAGGCCTGTGAGCTGCAGATAACTTTTCCTGAGATCAGAGAGAGAAAAGAATGTCTTTTTTGGCTTTAAACATTGGACTGTAAATATAGTGCTGTTGTTATTATTCACAAGTACTTCTTTGTACCTATACCTTTGTACTCTCCAAATTCTATCATCAGCCATTAGCTCTAGACAACCTAACAGGAGATTTTTTTTTTTATTTGCAGCAACTTTGAATGCTTACCTTCTCTTTATGGCTGCTGCTGCTGTTAAAATATTTATATCCTTGATTTTAAATAAATAAGGCCTCTATGTTTCTCTAAATCAATGTGGTTAAAAAAACCTTTCTCCCAGGGAATTCTCGACGAATGCCAATTTAGCCTTACAATAAAAAGGCACTTTCATGCTGGAGATTCGTAAGCTCTGGCTGAAATATGAGGATGATTCTTACAGTGGTTCTAGGGTAAATTAGGAGTAATTCTGCTGAAGTCAGCTGGTATTGGTGTAAATGAGATCAAAATCAGCCTTTGCATATATGAAACAAACACATATCTTATCACAAGAGTCACAATATAACACTAGAAATGTGTTGCAATGAATTTTTCACTAAAGATTTGAATGCTTGCAAACATTTCCCTGATAGCTGTCTTAAAAGAGGACAAAGAAAAGTTAAAAGGATGTATCATGTATCAGTGGGCAATGAACACAAAGGATTCTTTTGTTGTTGCAGCAATTGTTTACTTGAATCATGAGACAAATGGAACAGCTCGTGACAAAAATGTAGAACATATCCTGTGTGAATTCTCTTATTCAGGAGGGAGGGATACCCCCTCTTTCAGAAACATCACTGTTATTGTTATGATTAACCACAGCATGCTTTACACAAACCCCATCCTTCAATGGCACTTTGCTTCAGGGAGATATGAAGTGGCCCTCTCTGAAAAGAAATCGGTTTGCAAGTTTTACTGTCTATTCTTGGTTTCCCCATTTAACGGTCCAGAAGAAGTTTAAGTACTTATAGGGCATCCATTGCCATGGTATTAGAGAGCCACGTAATCCACATCCCACTGCATTGCCCTGTAAGGCACGGAAATTCTATTATCCTCATTTTATAGGTGAGCAGTAAAAACATGGAGGAACTAAATGACATAGCTAAGGTCACACACATTGTCTTTGATTCAGTAGATATTTTGAAAGATCTGTCTTCTGTTGCTTCAGCTGGAGAAGCTAAGGATCCCACCTATACATCTGATCTAGGCACTCTAGGTAATTTAGTAGTCAGCAGGGAGAAGTAGGCACTTTCAGGGCACAATTCATCTCATCGTAAAGTAAAACCTAAAGGAGTCCAGATGAATCACACTGTAAAAGAGCCTGTTTAAAGAAACTAGATGATTAGCTGAAAGGTATTCTTCAATTACAAATGCCAGTATTTCATCAGCTCATTCCCACTTCTAGTACCTTCTTTAATTAGATGAGATGTTTCCAAAGTACATGAATGCTGGACACCATTCATACTGTAAAATCCCGCCTTCCTGCTAAAAATCCCTACCCTTAATGCTGCATATTCTCTCTGTAAGAAATTATAAGTCCTTTTATCTATTTTGTATTAGAAACAGTACATTCTGACTATAGTGTCTTAATACTTTATTACAGTGTAAAATAATATTGTACATCAGCTGCCATGACTGTAGTCAACGAAATGTAAAAGTATAAACTTCCACTAATATGGACAGAAAAATAAGTTTACTGTTTTTCTTGTGGAATTTTTGCCAATATAAGAATCTAAATATTATGAAGGGGTCCAGTAGTCTGTTATTGTAGACACCATGTCATCAGATTTATTCTCATGACAACACTATCCCTTAATTTACAAAGTAATTTTACATCTCTGTTTGTTTACCCCTTCTCTTCACTTTTTTCTCTCTCTGGTTTCATTCTCCTAAATGAAACAAGCTAAAATCTCCTAGTCTTCCCTAACAAAAAAAAAAAGACTACTGTCTTTTTTTCTGTCTCTAGTTCTTTTGATAAGATAACTTGGTCTTTATAGATGGTACTTCCCAGTTTTGTGTCAGGAGCAGATTGTATCAGCCCTTCGCATATATTTACATTAAGGCCATTACTGAAAATATTATTCAGATTAGTTCTGATATTGAATTGTGTGGAACCTCTCACCAGCCCCATACTTCCCCTTTCAGCACTATGTATTCACTCCTTGAATCAACCTATAGGTTCTATTAGCATATATTCTAGCTAAACTAAAATAATTTCCTATATGGCACTTCATCACATGCTTTACTGAAGTCCAGAGAGAGATGAGATTTACTCAATTTCCTTTGCTTCTAAAAATGAAGTAATTCACTATGGTAATCTTACATTATCTACCATTCTTAAAATTGATGTGGCAGAGCTTCCCATTTTTCAATTGTCACAGAGTTATATTTTCCTTTTTAATTCTGTTTAATTCCTTCAGATCAATTCTCATAGATTTGTGGTAACTTGTGCTCACTTTTCTCTCCTCTAAGATTGGCTGTATTTTTATGACATCCCAGTCAGGTAGCACTCATCTCAAACTTCACATATTTATAAAATTGGTTGGTGTTGAATTTGGATTTTTCTTCTGATTAATTGTACCTGTTTGTCTGTAGTAAATGCCTCCCCAGTAAACAGCAGGTACCAGACATCAAGGATGGACAGGGAACCTTAGGTGATATGCAACAGAGTTAGCATGAAGTTTAAAGTATTCCCAGTTGGTTCTGTGA
This sequence comes from Pelecanus crispus, assembly GCF_030463565.1. NCBI lineage: Eukaryota > Metazoa > Chordata > Aves > Pelecaniformes > Pelecanidae > Pelecanus > Pelecanus crispus. The sequence continues at coordinate 185,105,404 of NC_134643.1, forward strand.
CTGCTGCAGGCCATGCTGAGGTGGGCATTTGTGCAGACAAGTGTTGCAGTCTTACTCAATCAGCCTCATCAACAAGGAGATCTTACTACCTCCATCTTTTCACTGTAGAATAGTAGGACTCTGGAGGTTTACTTAGTAAACTAACACAGACCCAGAGAATACACTGTCAATGCATAACTATTAGGACAAAGAGTGTTTTTAATGTTACTGCCTTCTGGAAAAAGAGCATATCCCGTGGAAGGGATATGCAAACCAGCAGTGAGCAAATTACCAGGATGTTTGTGTCATTCCCATGTTCTTTGACAACGCAGTTCTAGCAACTGACAGAGCGTAAAGTTCCTTTGAAAGTCAGACTACTGAGAAGTTGCAAAGTGATTACCTGAGACTGTGAAATAGATTAATTAAGAAAGAAAAAAAATGCAGCGCTTAATAAAAAGTTTCATATTCAGGGTGTCTGCCAGGTGTTTTCTGCTTTCAGTGCTATTTTTCTCCCGACAGCAGGGAACAACATTTTCCATTTTAATCAGTAATACTGCTAGCACTTAATGCCCAAATGTGGGACCAAATGCAACTTACGATGTAATCAATCTTTTCAAACTTTTTTGAAGGGTTTGTCATCTCACCTTGCGCTCAACAAGGCCATTATCGTTAGTGGAATTTTCAGTTGTTGGCTGTTTTTCAGTTTTGTTGTCCTGGCTCACTGTCCTATAGCTACAGCTTTCGTCCCTTAATACTGCAAAAATCCATACTGCTATGGTGACAGAGATCTGCAATACTGTGAAAGTGAATGCTGTCCCTGGTATTTCTATGAAATTCCATTCTATTTTTGTGTCACAATGCAGAAAAAATTTTCTGTAGAGATATTGTCCTGAAACTCTTCAGCATGTGTTTTGAGACCATCTGAAAGCCTTGCTAGAGTGGGGGGGGCTCTGTTCTGTCCAGATGGAGTCTACTCACAAGTAACAGAGCTCAGGAAAAATTAATTACTTCAATGGGCTTCATTTTGTAAATAAAAAAGTCAGTAGTTTGATATAGCAATTAGTTTAAAATAAATAATTAATTGAGTAAAGGAAGGTTTCCTAATCTGTATGTGCACATTAAGAGATCAAAGTGATGCAGTGTTATGGCAAATCCAAGGGTGGGACATAGCTTCAGAATCAAATGTTGAATTGAGCTATCTATAATGAAGGTGTGTACATAAGTTAGGTGCCTTAAATTCTTCTTATGGTTAATGGAGATCTATTCACAACAGTCAATATAATATAGAGAGCTGTTCAGATTCACTTCTGTACATTTGGTTTGGTGAATTACTATATTGTATTGACTGGACCAATAGGATTGACAGGAGATTAAAAGGAGAAATTAGAAAATGCATGTATCTATGGTTCCCATGTAGATATATGCATTGTAGACATCTAAATATTGTATCTCAATCTGAATCTCAGTCCTATACTTGGCTCCTCTGTAACACTTCATCACTTTGATCTTTTAAGTTGCAAATATACAAGATGAAACCTTCTTTTTGCATAATCAGTCCAAATGACTGTCTCCAGAGCTGAACCCCAGGGTGGAATAAGTCTTACCTTACTTATGACTCTGTATTTAAGTAACCTTAAGTGTTACACCTAAATGAAGTACAGAAGGGAGCACCTCACTCATTTTAAGTGAAATCTTGTAACTAAATTCAGTGATATAAATGTCTAAGAGAAGGGCTTATCATCCAGGCATCTGAGAAGATGGTGGGAGTTAATAGTTTTTTGGAGAAAAAAACAGGAATACTGATGAGACCTGAGTTGAAAACATGTCAGAAAGAGAATAAGCAGAACTCTATATAGACAACTTGGAAAAAGTAGGGTCTTCAGCTGGAGAACTTGTAAAGGGAGAATTGGTGTGGTGTACAGGGAAGCTAAATGCTAAAGGAATGACTTGTAGTTCACAAAGGAATTGATCTGTTTTTTTCAGTGCATGCCTTCCTAAATCAGGCTTGAAGGTAGAATTCATTTAGTGTTCTACAGAGACAAAAGACCCAGTGTTACACTCAACGAAGTCAGTAGCAGAACTCCAACCTATTTTGAAGAAGAGGTGTGTGTCCAATGAATGTGTGGAGAAACAGCTGCCTATGTCTGTTATCCCACCGAATAACTTGGGCTGGAATACTTCTGTTTGTCTACCAATAAAGTATGCTGGCATCTCAGATAGGTCATTGTGCTCTTAGGTGTTTGACATTGTTTCTAAATGACTTGCTGCCTCTGAAGTTACCATTTAATAAATTAACTCACTTGATACAAAGGTATCTTTGATATAAAGATATTAAGAAGATACATCTTCTTAAATGTGACTGTTAATTGCCTCATAACTACAATTTTATAATAGTTCCTCTTCTAAAGCTGAATTTTTGGCACAAAGCCATGCATTACTGGCTGGGGTTTGCAGGGGAAGACTGGCTGTCCTAACCAGTCAGTGATCCTTTTCAGCATTCTTCAGCTCAAATCAGTCATTGAACCCAAGTGCAGGACAAAGTTATTAGCAGAAAAATAATTCTTAGGTGTTTTGACAAGGCATTCTATAAACAGTAATTAACATCTACTCTGTAGTTCCTGTCAGGGAGGTGAAATGGTAGAAATGTTAAGTGAACTTAATCCAGCAACTGGAATTGTTAATTTACTTTTCATATTTTGGTAAATCAGCTTTTTTTTTTTTTTTTTTTTTTTTAATGCAAGAAGAAAAATATGTAATTTCAGGTTGTTAATCTGAGTTGCTTCTTAGTTTTTCAATTCCACAAGTTCAGTAAGCACAAAGTTGTTCATACTGCCCATTATTTTCAGAAGCTTGAATATGATAAACCTATAACATACCTCATTAAGTATGTTTCCATAATTATATTATGCATTGATTATTTAATTTTTTTCTTTTTATTATTGTTAGAAGATGGAAAATAAAAACAGTAAATTCAAATATATGAAATTACTGTTTACCTTTATGTCTCAAACTGGAGAAAAAAAAAAAAAAATCCAGTGAACTGCCAAGTATTCACAAATCTCATGTTATAGGACTTGTCAGATTCTCCTATGATTTTGCAAGGAATATGAATTTCTAGCCACATTTTATAACAATTAAATGAATTCTAAGGACATAAGCAGGTCTCAGATCTTGTCTTTTGGCATTATACAAAACTAATGGTTTAAGGAAAGCAAAACAATTTTTCTTGGTATGCTCCTGCCCAAACACATGAATCAAATTTCCCAAACTTTCAGTGATTTTTTTTTGATTACTTGAGAAATCAAGCTGTGTACAATCGTAAAGGAGAATGTAAAGAGCCGGTTACATATGTAAGCGTTCATGATCTGTGCTCATAGGAACAATTCTTCCTTCAGCAACTCTCTCAATCCATTTTAATCCATTTAAAAATCAATAATATTTGTTAATCTTTGTTTTCATAGAAAAGTTCAGGCACCTGAAGATGCCATCCAAGATATTTGTCTAAATGTGTTAGTGGAGACCTACCATATGTGCACTTCGTGCACTAATTTCATACAGTCTTTTTTACTGTGTACTTAGATTTGGATGTAACTTGAAGTGGTCTACATTCTTGCTTCTCTTGCATGAGTAAATATAATACAGTAAAAAACAAGTGTAAGAGGTGTGGAAGGCTTGGTTTGGTGAGTTTTTTCATTAAATAGAAAGAAGACAAAAGAAACTTTTCAGCCTTCTTTAAATGTGGATTTACTATTCATGTGAAATATGGTTTGATTTCCTCTTTAGAATCATAAGAATTTTTTTCTTCAGTCTTCCAGGTAAGATTTGAAAGCCTGGAAGTATAGTTTTTGCCAAGGATTACAATAGGACTGTGTGACTAGCCAAAATAATTTGGAAAATAGTGTATACAGACATTGCTTCCGTATTAATTTTCAGTATATTGAATGTAATGACTAAATGCAGCACAAATTAATTTTCAAGCATGGTTTAATAAAACCCAAGTGTTTTGACTCAGGAACATTTGTTTAATGGAAGTTTTACTGTAAACTATATAAGCTCATTAAGAGACTTATGGATATCTTCTGAAAAAATGTTGTAAATGAACATAGTTTTTAAGAGAATGAAGGAACTGTAGCATGGGTGTAGCTCAGACATAACGAAGGAAAGCACTTTCTAGTATTCTTTGTGTAATATGCCTGCAGTTCTGACAACTCAACTGGCACTGAACTGAATTTTACTAAATTAACTAAATGAGATGCTGTTACACAAGCAGAATTAGGAAATGGTTCTTTCATTTCTGGATTAGCTTAATGACATCTCTGACATCTGTGTCCCGTGAAATTTATCAAGTATACATTTTGCACAGCATGAAAGACAAAATCAACAATATAATCAAGTTTACTAGGCACCTAACTGAAGCAATTTCTTCTGTTGCATACTTCAGTTATGCAGATTCATGGAGCTTAAGTTAGGAGAATGGGCTCCCAGATTTAGGTCCTAATTCTGCAAAGAGAAATGTACTTCAAAAGGTCTCTTCAGCTAAGCTACTTATTTACATAATAGCACTTACACATAAGGCATCTGTCACAAATTTTCAACAAGTTCAGTTTAACCTAAATTTTATTTTGGTCTGAATTGTACTGAAGGAAAATAGGAAAACACAAAAGTTATAACAAACATACATTAGTAATAAGGCTTCGTAAAAAAAGATACATTTCAACTTGAATTTAATCTTTGTTTAGACAGATTTAATTAACCTAATTACAGAAAGAATTTCGTATTTCTGTGCAAAGATATTCTTAATTATATTTCTTAATTAACATTGCATTTTTAAACACCATAGTATATGTCTGCACTTTCATTTTGCTCTTAGATGAATTGCTGTCTGGAGTATAAGTTTCGTAGCCTTTTGATATTGTTTGGGTTTGGGTTTGGTTTGGTTTTTTTTTTTTTTCATTAATTCCTTGAAGCAGGCAATTGATTTTTCCTCTTTTTTATTTAAAAATCATGGGAAAAATGTTTACTTTGGTAGTTGACACTGTACAGAGGTTAATCTAGTGCTAAGAAAATAATACTTAGGAAATAGGGCTGAATGTTTAAAAATACAACTAAGTGATAGAATTTGAAATGAAGCTACACTGATTGTTCCTGGTGGCAGCTTTGTGTTATAAATTTGCTAAAGGTCACAAAGTTAATAACTTGGAACTATTTTTCCCAAGATTAAACCCCAGACTTGTTACTTTTGGAGAGAAACAAACTGACAACCCCAGCCAGGAGTGCCTCATAAAACTTATGTGGTTTGTTTGATTTGAGAAAAAGTGAAACTTACAAGAATTCAGAAATATACTGAAATCTGGGACCAAATTCCTGGAAGTCTGGAAAGGTTGTGGGACAGCAAAGTTGTATGCTTATGGTAAAATAACATTTTCCATAAGAGTTAGTTTTAATGAAGAATGCTGCTATTTGGGATTAAATAAAAAGGTCATTCTTTTGTGGTCCCTATCCTGGTTTCCTCTTCGCACATTTCTGTGGTGGATAATAACAGCAGTAAGCTTATGTTTAGGAGACTCTGTAGTTCCCCAGTCTTCTCCATCAAATTCTGTTGGACACTCAACCTATTGCTATTTCTAGAACTTGCTTGAAAGAACAGTCTTATGCAACTTTAAAACATGTGGTGTCTTTTTAAAGAAAAAGTTACATTTTATTAGAACACATTTCAAGATTACAGGAAAATTGGCAATACTTGGGGCTTACAAGAGAACTGGAGAAATTTGGGGACAATTACTGAATGACTCATCAAAGAAGATTAATATAAACTAACAAAACTGGTAAAAATTAATAGATGGTTTGGGTTTCATTAATCCTATGTATGGGCTGAGAATAACCTGGAGATAACTAGAGTAAATAAAGCCATATGCGTCTCTGAATATAAAGTTTTTCCCTAATTTAAAACTCAAATAGATTTGTGGTGCAGTAAACTTACAAAAATACCTTTCTTAATCTGGCCCATAAATTTAATATTTTTCTCCTTTTCACAGTTTTATGTTTTCCAGGCTTTTAGTTGTATGATCTGTCCTACTTTTAAGACTTCAGGAAATCTCAAGAATCACAGTCTTCTCTCTCTTATAAATAGCAGCATTTCCACCTATTTTAAAGTGTGGAGAACTAGAATAATTTTGAAGTATTAATTTTCTGAAACATAACTTGACTATAGAAGGCTCCCTCCAGTAAGTCTCTTCAAGGTTTTACAGAATCTTCCTTCCTGATTATGCTTGAGAAGTACTGCCATTTGAGTATTTTGGGTAGTGTAGCTGTCTACTGGTTTATTCGCTGGCTGCTGGAACCATTTTACTTATAATGGAAAAACTTTATTCAACTGCATTTTCAAGAGATCAGAGTGAATTAATCTAACATCTTCTGGAATGGCAACAAAGATCTAGACTCATCACATCCATTTTAAATACATAGAGCTAGATGTAATTACCATCCATGGATTCCCTTTTTATCAATGGACAGAAACTTACACCTCCAGAAAGTGAGTCAGGTCTTCAGAGAGCTGAATCACTTCATGCAAATGCTTCTCTCTCCATTGGTAACAGAAGGAGGTTAGGATGACTGCATACCCAACATGAACACAGCAATTAAGTTGTTCATGTTGTGAGTGATTCTATTCACTTCAATAAGCACCACTCCATTCCTTTCTCTTTTTAAATGAAGATAAAGGACTTGGATAGATAGAAAATATGTATAAAAGTAAAAATATAGAAAATATATGTGATATATATACAAATAAAACACATTATGTGTATATTTGTACAGATAGCACTGTTCATCATATGCATGTATATGATGATGAATTGTGCTTTTATTCAGTTTTGGATTAGTAAAGCCAATATCGTTACTTCAATAAAATCACAAGGTATCATGCCTGCCCTCAAGGCATGATCCATATTTAGCACAAGTCAGAAGATCAGGCTTTTACTGTAAGTTAGAGAGTGATCAGTAAAAACAACTCTAATTGACTTATTTTAAAAATCATAAAAATCAAATGAAATTCAATTTGACTGGTTTTATTTTTTATGCTGTACATGAGTTAATGATTGGGCATATAGCATAGAAAGTTTACAAAACCGTACAGTGTTGAAGTAAATATTGTTCAGCTCAGTTTCACAGCATTCTGCAAGTCATTTTGAATAATACCTTTTTTTTGCATTGAATCCTAACTTTTCTCACATGCAATTTGTAGGAATCACTCGCCAAAATTTGATTTTATGATAAGCAGTTCACAGAATCTTCCAAATTGAGACTTAAGTTGTTTTTGACTGACAGCAGGTTCATGTTTGGGGCATATTAATAGATCAGAAAATGAGACCATGTCAAAAGTGGTGCTATCTCACCGGGTTGCCTGTAAATCAATTCAATGAAATATTTTGATCAAGTACCATAAATATTTAGGTGTGAAAGAAAAAAAGATAGTAAATTATTGTGACCATGGGATGTTTTAAAAATATTTTACTATAACCATCCATCATCACCTTTTGGGAATAAAGGCTTTTTTAGGCAGTAAAATGAAGAGCTACATAACAAAAAAAGATTCATGCTGAAAATTAATATTATTCCAAATACTTGAACACTGACTGTTCTATGGTGTCATTAAGTGATCCAATCAAATTTAGAAGGTTCATTTGGATCCTCTGTGGAATTTTGATTTGCTAGATTGTCCTGCTAAAACTAAATCTATGGCAGGAAAAAATGCTAAATTTTGAGGAAATAAGATTAGATGAGACAGCATTCTTTACTGGAGTAGCTTCAGTGGATGAGAAGATGGATGAGTTCCATGCTATGCTGAAGATGGGTGCAAATTTATAAAGATATGCTGTCTGCTCTTTGTGTGCCATAAAGTCTGTCTAAATAACAATATCCTCTCAGGGAGAGAATCTGCTGTTCTGACTGCCCATGTATTATTGTATTTGGACTATCTCCACTTGCAAATGTTGACTTTTCATCTGTGACCAAAGAATGAAATCTGTATGAGAGATGTGTGAAACATTTAATCTTTATTTATTTGTTAACAAAAGGGGGTTTTGCCAAATCCTGTTTGCACTTCTTTTCTCCTGCTGTCCCTGGAAGGTAACTGTCTGCATCCACAATATGACACTTAAGCTGAGAATACAAATTGAAGTCATTTGTGGGGTTTTGTTTGTTTGTTTGTTTAATGACAGAATGCGTTAAGCCAGAATAACAATCCCAGATATTATTTTTATCTTCTGTATTTCTAAAGGGTATGCCACAACTGGCTACATTTGTCAGTCAAAGTTTATACAGAATACAGTTTTATGTTAATATTTGCTGATACATAGATTTTTAAGACCAGAAAGAACCGCTAGATTATCTAGTGAACCTACATTTTTTTATGACAAGGTATAAAGTTTCACCCAGTTAAATTCTGAAAAAAAAAAAAAAAAAAAAGGTGGCATAGAGAGCTGAACATAGGCAATGTGCAATCCGTGATAAGTAATAGAGCTGGGTTTTATGACCAGTGAAGAGCACTGAATCATCCAGGTTTGAGCTGTTCAGTGGGCAGCTCAGCACCTCTCCAGATCATGACTGCTTTGGAACACCTTCCTACGCCTTTGATTGCATGGACCATGCCCTTGTGACAGCAAAGAGTGTTGTAACTTGCCTGTAGAATGATGGCAAGTCTTAACATTAGTCAGTTCATCTATCTATTAGACAACACTAAGCAAACTTTACCCCTAGTATCTCACAAGTGCAGCAGTTGCATAAGGTATATTCAGTAGAGATTAGGAAACGGGCGGCTTGCTATCTTCTATGGACAACTAAGGGCTAGAATTGGGTTAAATCTCTGACTTTTCAAGCAACCAAGAGGAACTACCACTAGGTTATAAAAATGTATTTCTTGCTCTGAGATGTCACTAAGAGTTAAGCCCCAAATAAATTCAGTATTAAATAATTTCTGTTATAAAAACCCAAGAACTAAACCAGAAATGTAATAGCATGCAGCTGAACTAATTTCAAGGGTATGTTTAGATGGCAAGGGCAGAGAGATGTAAATGTGGCCTGCTTATAGACTGAAATTTCCATTTCCAAACAAGCTGGTTTGGAAGACGTTATGGGGTTATTAACAACTCTAAATTACTAAACTCTGCTGAAAATCCTTACGTGCTTTCTCTAAGTGTATTTGCTTAGGCATACCAACATGCAAACTTAAACTTGTGGCCCCTGCTCTGCATCTAGCTGGACAGTAGATAAGGCAGCCTATTTGTTCACATCTGCAGAAATAGGCCACAAAATTCCTTCCAAGGAATGTGTAGGTAAGTAGGTCTAGGAAACCAAAGGCTTTATTCTCAAAAACATTGTAAAATGAATTCCATTTCTTGGAAGGTGTCAAATTTTGGAAGGGGTCTTGCCTTGGAAAATGCAAGGAACTAAAATTTTGTCTAGGCTGCCAGTGCTTCAAAGTATGGATTCTATGATACATGACTATTTCCTGAACATGCATACATGGAAATGCATACATGTATGCCAATGCAGAAAAAGTAATTGGAAATGGGCACAGAAAGTTAGGCCAGCTAAAAATAACATATTGACAACAGAGCCATTACTGATGGAGGTATAGCTTGTAAATGGTAATGGTATTAAATTTCTGGGGAGGACAGCAGAAAACAAACAACCAAGCAGTCTAAGTAACAATTGCTTTCATTGTAGCTTTTGCACTGGAGCAGCTATAGGTGAAAGGAACTCAAGACAAGTGTCCTGGTTTTGGCTGGGATAGAGTTAATTTTCTTCCTAGTAGCAGGCATAGTGCTGTGTTTTGGATTTAATAGGAGAAGAATGCTGATAACACACTGATGGTTTAGTTGTTGCTGAGTTCTGCTTATGCTAGTCAAGGACTTTTCAGCTTCCCATGCTCTGCCAGGCGCACAAGAAACTGGGAGGGGGCACAGCCAGAAGAGTTGATCCAAACTGACCAAAGGGCTATTCCATACCATATGGCGTCATGCTCAGTATAAAAATTGGGGGCGGGGGGTTGGCTGGGGAGCAGCAATTGCTGCTCGGGAACTGTCTGGGTATTGGTCGGCGGGTGGTGAGTGGTTGCATCACTTGGGTATTTTTCCCCTGGGTTTGGTTTCTCTCTCTCATTGCTCTCCTTTTCATTATATTTTTTATTACTATTGTTATTATTATTATTTTATTTCAATTATTAAACTGTTCTTATCTCAATCCATGAGTTTTCTTACTTTTGCCCTTCCGATTCTCTCTCCATCCCACCGGGGCTGGGCCAGGGGGAGAAGGGTGAGTGAGCGGCTGTGTGGTGCTTGGTTACTGACGGGGGCTAACCCACGACAACCAGAAATACAGAATACTTTCTAATAATGATGAGGATGTTAACAGACACCTTTTCTACAGTAGGTTAGCAATTTCAGCATTCCCTAGGTGTGTAAGAAATCATAGTATAGTCTCGTTCTCTGCAGGAGGGATTACAGAACTGTTTCTTATCAGAAGAGCTCTTGTTACCAAGATCGATGTTGATTCTTGGACGTCTGTAGGAGAGAAGAGCCAGGATCTATCAGGAAGAAAAGGGAACTGGAGCTGAACCTTCCAGAAATATTCTAACCACAAGTGGCCTCTGCACAATGTTTGAAAGGCAGATGCCCTTTCTGTAACCAGCCTATGGGTATAAACTGGAGGCAGGGGGCAGGAGGGAGGGAACAGCCTGCTGCACTGCTGTATTGTTCAAAGTTACAACCTGTTGTCGTATGTTAAAATGCCAATCACATTGAGATATTCAAGGTATAAAGGGAAGGGAACACTTACATTCTTATTCTGAAAAGATTTAGGCATGAAGCAATCTCGGTCATCAGAAAACTGAGACAATTCTGTGTAGAAGCAGAATTTCAAGTAGCTGTATAAACTTGCATTTCAACATTTGGCTGCCCAAGGAATCAAAGAAGTCACACATGATTTTTGAAATTATAGTTTGGATCTTAGACATTGACATTTCTGTGGAACCTGTCTGGATCACTTAAGTACTTCACAGAATTGTGTAGAAAATCTTATTCTGTGAGGCTTTCCTGTCTTTTCAGAAAATACTTTAGTTGCTGAATTTCTGTATTCTGGGCAGTACCTCCCACACATCCTTACCCGCCACCCTCTCCGGCTTCCTGTCCCTCCTGTTGTGCTAATTACGGATTCTGGCAGCTTATCTCGGTTAAGTAATGCAGATATATGTTAACCTTACAGTATGATTTAGTTCAGTAGTGATGAAAAAGAGTCTTGGGCCAAGACAGGGAATAGGAACTAGTAGGGGTTTCTTGATCTGTACCTGAGTACAGAGGATGCAACTCCAGGAAAGGGAGAGAGAAGCAGCAGGTTACAAGGTGGTGGTGGTAAGTCTACCAAAAATGGTAGCAGCAATGGTAGGAAGCCAGGGACCTTGGAACAAGGTGATTTGGGGACAGAATGTGATCTTATCAACACTGACTGTGCCAGGTAGCATGACCATGCAACAAACCACTAAAAATATATTTTTAGTAGTCACTGAAGAATCTTGCTGTTAATTAATAATACCAAAAAAACACATTCAGCACAGCATGTAAGTGGCTTTGTAGTCTTGAATTATTTTTTTTAACAGACTAGAAATAAAGAACAGTCTTTCTCTTTTATTTGGCTGATATTTAAGAGAAAAAAGTCAAAAGTATCTTTTTCATTATAAACTGTTTTCCAGTTTATATACATATTATATACAGTAGTAGCAAAACCTCTATGAAATGTAATAATGTCATTTTGATTCCAATATATGTGGGGAATGCTGTAAAACCATGTGGTCTCAGAAAAGGTCATAGTGAAGTAGTCCATGAAAGCTTAACAAAGCTTTCTGTATGTGAGGTTAAATAAAACTGAAAATGTTGTTGCTGTTGTTTTCTTTTCTTTTTTTTCTTAAGATGAAATATGAAAAGTTAAATAAATATGATTGTCTGAAACACAGCTATGGCCATGTTCAAATCCACTACACTTGATGTTCGTGCCCTCAGGCAAAGAGTACCCATTCATTTTTTTTGAGGACAAGAAGTCTCACTGGGTGGAACTTATCTTGTGGTCTTGACTGTTTCAGGATGGAAGAATGAATTTTCTGGCTTTAAGCAAGAGAGTTTTAAAGAAGCAGGTTGACAAGCAGCTGGTCAACACTCCAGAAGCCAGTTGCTAATTGCAGCAGTAAGTTAATCAATGAAATAGCAGTTTAGCTTCTGGGTATAATAAAAAGAGATAAAAGACCACACAGAAATTCCAGTGTTAACGTATGACCGGCTCTTGAGTGGCATACATTATTTTCCTTCTTACACCTGTCTGCTTTTGAGAAGGCAAGTCATGCATCTGCTTGACAGCTATTAACAGAATAAAATAACAACAAAAAAGCATTTTTGGGTAAGATCTGATATAAATATTTACAAAGACAATTTAAGGGAGTGTTTGTTATGCACTTTTGTGTTTGCTTTCAAAACATTTAACTCCAGAGACAGATGGCTTGTACAGTTTTATCAGCACTTGTGTCATTATATATTCAAGCAGCCAAGACTGATAACCAGCCTCATGTATTACGGATTGTTCAGAGAACAAATACTTTGAAAAAAACCCTCACATATCAATAAAGTACTTCAGTGTGGAAAAACTTGACACAGAAATTTCAGTGACATTTTTATGAAGAGAAAGGAAACAAATTAATGCAATTATAAAATTAAAGCAGCAGGAACAGGTTTTTAAGTGGTGTCATTGTATGTGGTAATGAAACAACTTTAGAAAATTGGGTGAAAGCTATTGTTCAGCAGTGGTGGTGGAGAAAGATAATTACCATTAAGTCAACATTATGCTTTCTCCATACAAAGCAGTCAACTCTTCAGTGCAAGCTACCCCCAGAAGATCTCCCTCCCATCATACTGCTCATGATCATTTCACTTTATGCTATGAATAGCAACCTGAATAATGAGTTTTAGAAAAAAATAAAAAGTCTATGCTTGAGAATATAATTATATAAAACAGATGTTCAAAAAAGCCATATTGTTGAAAGACTTTTTTTTTAGGTGAGATCCTTTTTTTCCAGAATTTGTTTTTCATCTTTTTCCTGTATCTCACAGTAAGACATTAATAGAGTCCCTTAAATCATGATCATCACCATGGTTTGCAATAATATTTACAAAAACATTATGCTTATATCTAAGGGCCTTAACTAGAGATCAGGTGTGACAGGCACTGTGTGCATTATTAATTAAGCTGCCTTTCTCCTGAATCAGTAAGCATGATCATTCCTTGTAGTAGCTCAACAGTAAAATATATTATTTTAACAATCTGCGATTCTAAAAAAAAAAAAAAAACCAAAAAAACCTTGTGGATTCCTTTTTTCTCTTGTGATGGCTTAAATCAAAACTGATTCATATTATAATTGTTAAATATGTATTAGATGAAGTCTTGCAAGGCATTTTGTAAACTTAAACCTCACAATATTTTAATAAGGCAAGTAAATCTTCCTTGTATTTTACAGGTTGGAAAGCGTAAGTCAGAGTGCTTCAAAATATGCCTACTCACTTGAGTAGGACTCTGAACCTGTTCTTAATTCTGGACATGTTGTAAAACTGCGTACACATCTACATATGCCTGTACGTAAAAATCTATGAACAAAATGCATGTCATAGAATGCATGTCATAGAATCATAGAATCGTTTAGGTTGGAAAAGACGTTTAAGGTCATCCAGTCCAACCATTAACCTACATTACCAAGTCCACTCTTAACCAATCAAGAGTAGACTAGACTAAACCATGTCCCAAAGTGCCACATCTACCCGTTTTTTGAACACCTCCAGGGATGGTGACTCCACCACCTCTCTGGGCAGCCTGTTCCAATGCTTGACTACCCTTTCCATGAAGAAATTTTTCCTAATATCCAATCTAAACTTCCCCTGGCGCAGCTTGAGCCCATTTCCTCTTGAAGTAAATCTTCCAAAGAGTTTGACATGTACCAATAGGGCCACGTGCATATTTAGTCCTAAGTAAAACTAGCTTATTACTCCTTTAAATTTTAAATGGAAATAAATATCTTATCTCTTGAAATTTATTCAACTGAACAGGAAAACTAACTTATCTCCTTCAGAACTATAGTACTTTTATTCCACTGTAGATTGGAAACAGAGTACCTGCACTGTATTTCCTGAAATGTGTCATTCTGTGGTGAAGGGTTTTCTTTGTGTTTTGAAAGTTTTGATCTCTGCCAAACCTCTCCTCCTTGGTCAGCAAGATAGTATTGTACTGTGAGAGTACGCAGGCTGAAAATATTTCTGCCCCTTCTCACTGTCTTCCTCTGAAAATGGGCAAAAACTCATTAAAATTAAATTTCTGTTCTGAGAAAAAAAAATAAAATCATCTTTTAACCTATAGATTAATTTTTTGAAATGTTAACTACATACTGTGAGTACTTCCTTTACTTATTATTGCTTTTTTTTGTACTAAGTACCTGCCTCAGTTTGATTATGACTTCATACTAGAGGATACAAAGAAGATCTTTATAGAAAAAAGAATCTCTGCCTTCCAGGGAATTATCAGAGTTCTCATTTTAGAATCAAGGTTCTTGGTTCTCATTGAAATCTCTGCTAAGCTCCTACTTTACAGTTGCTTTTCTTTTTTTTCCTAATGGATTTGGCTTAATTATTTCATCTGGTATTGACCTAAATGGGAAGTAGCATCGATTCTACACATTTTTCATGTTGCAATTGTCAGCAATAGGACACTTTCTTATACAGGGAATGCAGAAGCAACTTTTATTATGGTTTATTATATCCTGTCACATCAACAACATACTGGATATTCTCCAGATACCCAAAAAGAGGAGCTTCTCAGAGATAAGAAGATTAACTGATTACATTGTAACATGTAGAAATATACCTGATTGCATTTTCTATATGTGTGTGTAGAAGCAGTGGGTTGATAATCTGTGGAATTTACCACCAGAAGTTGTTATGTGCCAGTTAAAAAAAAAAACAAAACCAAACCCCAAACAAACAAACAAACAAAAAACAACTGGGAAAGAATACAAATTTCCATAAAATTAATTGGGATAATTTCAGTATTCAGAAAAAGATCTGTTGCTAAGGGTAATTTATTGTATATGCAAGAAGTACAAGATAATGAAATACTCTTTGGCATCATAACGCAGAAATCTTTGTTAGAATGTCCTCACTTACCATTTTTATCTCAATTATATTATTATAAAGATACACTTTTTTTTGCTGAGACACTACTGACATTTTTCTTCTGATTAGTATTGCTTTTTAAGATGCTTCATAACTTCACTATTCATGTCTACCTGCTAAGGTTCTTTCTCAAAAATCAATCCATAATTTCCTTCCTGTCACTCGGCTATTTAATCAAGGAAAAATGTCTCCTTAACTCTTTGAATGTCTACAGCAGTAGCCAGTTGATTTACTCTGAGGTCAAGAAAAGTAATCTCAAAATTCTTGCTCAAAATTACAATACAGTTGGCAAAGAATCATGACAAAGCATATCTCAGGTATTGAGAAATATCTAACAAAGACACACAAAGTAATTTCTCTGCCTTTTTTCCTGCCTTGCCCTTCCCCATACATCCAGTATGATCACATAAGCAAATTCAGCCATTTAGAAATGCAGTTAAGACTGAGAGGAATTTAGTGCTGTTGAAAACATTGGTGACCTGTCTGCTTGATTGCAAGATGCCTGCAGCTGGCCAGCTGTGTCCTCAGTAGTGTGTGAAAAATTATGTGGATATATAATAGGCATAGTATTTCAGCAGACTTAATTTCTGTCTCCTGTGGTCTCATATTCCTGACTTACAAAGAATTATGAGAATAGTTCTTTATCAAGTGCAAGGTTTACATGAGCTTTCTTTTTTTTTTATTTACCCCTTTGTTTTTATGGTTGCATAGCAGCTATCTGAGATGTGTTTAATGGTCAGAAGAATTACAGTTTTTATTCTCTTTCCTGTTGCATGTTTTGAAAAGTTTCATGGTTGCATATTAAATCCAGAAGTTTAACTTCTGTCTTACTTCTTGGGAGTGTGCATCAGAGTTTTATGCACAGGGTAGATGTCTAGAACTACACACCAACCCAAGTTTGTAAAATAGTAGGCACTAGAATAATCTTGCATACAGAGCATTCCTTTGGGCAAACCCATTTTTGGATGGTATAAATGTTTCTCAGTTTAAAGTAGGCTGTTAGCTCACCAAGGCTCTGCAGCAGTAAAGTGAGTTGAAAGCAAAATAGAATGCATCCAAACTGTAGGCCTTTACAAGCAGCTTCAATTCTTACTCAGAATCTGCAAGGGTACATTTACTTCCTCTGACATTTTCACCTACCTAGCTCTATTTTCTTAGCGTGACTGAAAAAGGGAATTATGTTTCTTCATATGAGGAGCTAAGACTGATAATTTAGGGCTAATTGAACTGTATTTCCACTTTTGGAAACTATGTAGGTATCATATACAGACAGTATATGCCCTACAAAGCAACTACTCTAACAGAATGAAAATGTATCTAGGATTTACCAGCAGAATATTTTGTTGCAGAATCATTGTTAATTTTCTCATGAGGTACATGTATATATTTAATGCCAGCTATCATGATCTAATATTATGTCTTTTTTCTTCTCTCTCCCTCTTTCTTCTTTATGTTTTTCTTCTGCAGATGGGCCTCTTGGGCCACGAGGATTAGCTGAAGCTACAGAGATGTGTACTCAAGAATGCCTGGTTTTGGGTCACTCAGACAACTGTTGGATGCCTCCCAGCTTGGGCCCATACCAACAGCCAAAGTCTCCTCTCTCCACCTTTGCACCTCAGAAAGAATGGGTTAAGAAAGACAAACTAGTTAATGGACACACATTGACCAGGACCTGGAAAGAAGATAGCAACAGAAACCAGTTCAGTGACCGAAAGCAGTATGGTTCCAGTGAGGGCCATTTCAACACTGGCAACCACATGACTGACATTCCTCTGGCCAACTTGAAGTCTTATAAACAGGCCTCAGGAGCTGTTGAGAGTCCAAAGGAGCACCAGCTATAAGAAATGGTTACTTTGGACCAATGACTTTAGCCTACTTAGACTTGCTAATACTGTGTGTGTGTCAGAGCTTTATGTACTGGGTAGACCTCTAGAACTATGCTTCACCTAGCAGAGATATGCATATCTTTATGTTAGCACCGTGGAAGGTATGATGTCCTGCAACATGAAAGAGTGTTTCTACTAGTTGTGTGGTTTTGTTAAATACACATGATTAAAACCTGCAGAGATCTCTCCAGTTTGCAAATATCCTTTTGTTTGTTTGTTTGTTTTTTGACCCTGGACTGCTGCTATGAACAACAGAAGATGCATTTGGAGAGTGAGAGAGCGAGAAAGTTCAGTGGATTGCAATGATTGAAAAGCATATCCAGTTAGAAAATTGTGCTTTTGTTGTCATTGATCTATGCTGGGACCGTTATACTTGAGATCATATTGCAAACAAAACAGCTGAAACTGTAAACATTAAACCTATTGTGCTATTAACAATGTTAGTGGACACTTATAAGTCGACCGGTGTTCAAATATTTGTAAATAGAAACAATTATTACTTACAATTTTTGTGTACTTATAACGTTCACTTGAAAAGATACTGTAGCATATTTCTGTGTTTCACAGTTGCTTTTTACTTTCTTTCATTTGCTTCCTGTTGTTTTGCTTTTATTTTCAGTGATGGTGTTTCTGTGTTAGTAGTCTGTCTGACACACAATGTTCCAAGGAAATCAAAACACCTGTGTTAAAAGTGAAAAAAGGAGTGACGGGGTGGGAGTGGAGGTTGGTTGTAGAAAGAAAAAAAAAAAGATTTTTCTTTCTGTGTAGTAGCAAATGATGCCAGCATTCAGGTAGAATTTCTTCTTTTTCTTTTTTCTTTTCTTTTCTTTTTTTCTTTTCTTTTCTTTTCTTTTCTTTTCTTTTCTTTTCTTTTCTTTTCTTTTCTTTTCTTTTCTTTTCTTTTCTTTTCTTTTCTTTTCTTTTCTAATGAAAGGACTCATGTAAGGGCTTAAAAATTTAGCTTTTTTTTTTTTTTAAACTTCCATTATGTTTCATAAAACAGGAAAAGTGCAAAACAAAAGAAGAATATTTAAATTTGTGGTGGTGGATGAGAGGGAAAGCTGTTCATTTAGAATCCTTGATCAAATTAGCTGCAATCTGTCATTTAATGACTGGTAGCTGACGTTGATCGCACCTGGAGTATATGGAGGAAATTCTACGGGAGCAAAATACAATAATCATGCTTTTCCAATTGGGCAGGTGTGTGTCTATACCTAAGACAGTTTGTATTGCTGAAACAGCAGCATTTGTGTTGATCTTCATCTGCGTTAATGTTGTAGTAACACAAGTGTTTTTAGACCATAGCCACAGAATATTTAATGTGTTGTGCCTTCATGATGTAACAGAGCATTCTCCTGGTAGGCTAGTTGGGGGAACTAAAGGGTTAAATCTCTAATTATTGCTGTTTAACTGTTTGT
Source organism: Pelecanus crispus (assembly GCF_030463565.1). Taxonomy (NCBI): domain Eukaryota; kingdom Metazoa; phylum Chordata; class Aves; order Pelecaniformes; family Pelecanidae; genus Pelecanus; species Pelecanus crispus. Next base: position 185,123,944 of record NC_134643.1, read on the forward strand.
TATCATAGTTGGTCAATGCCTGGCAGGTACCAGTATCATGTCACCTCAGTCAAACCAGCAGAGTGACTCCTAATGTTAATAAGATCTAAGTTGCACGCAAAGCAAATCCAAATCCAAACATTTTTAGATGGTTTTTGTTAAGGCATGACAGATGATTTACACAAATAAATAGCATGCAAAAAAAAAAAAAAGTCCTTACAGAAAAAAGCAAAAGTTACTTATACCACAGTGAAACATCAGTCTTAACGTAACAAATTTAGCTAATCTGAAGGTGATTTTATTCGTACCAAAAACACAAGCTTCTTTTTTTCTTCTTTATTCTTTTGTATATAGCAGTTCACTTTTTTTACTTTTTCCCACCCCCCTCCACAGTAAAAAAGGCATAAAAATGGGTTAGGGGTGCATTGCTTATTACAGTACTTATGTCAGTTTGTGAGGGGTGTTTGATGACTTTGACAGAATAAATATCTAACCAGTTATCCTTGTTACTGCTTTGCCAGATCAACGTTATTTAGTTATTAAGCTCTTGCAATAAATGTTCTGAATTCTGATTGTGTTGTGTTAGTTCTTGGGCAGATGCCTAAGGGACTTTATTCTTGTTAATTTCTCTTTCTTTCTGTTGTTGCTAGTTGGTTTGTTTCTTTGTTTCATTCTGACTTTCCAACTATTTTACTAAGCATATAATGGTCCATTTGATTCATATAGATATGTATAAGAATGGAATATGCAACAAGTGATAAATCCTAAGGGCCATATTCTGTCACACTTATGGTAAGTAGGAACTTATTCAAAAAGTGAGTTATTTGAATTGGCTACAGTGTTACTTACCCAGCACAAAGGTGACAGAATCTAGCCCAGATTTCTTAGGCATACTTAAGCACATGTAATAAGCATCCTTGCATGAGTCTTTGTAACAGTATAATGGTAGCGTATAGAAAAGTCAGCACTTACCACACCTCAGTCTTTCTTTTGAGTAGAATAAAGTCATATCAAATTATGGTAAATACTTTCTTATAAGGAAAATTTGTGTGGTTATATAACCACTTTTGTTGCAGCACAGTAAAAAAAAAGAAAAAAAAAAAAAAGAAAAAGAAAAAGCCCAGCAGCCTTGAAAAAGATATATCAATAAAAGTAACCTATTTTTTAACATGCTGAGTTTTAAAGCAGAGGTGCCCTGAGTTCTATATTAAAACCAGAAATACAATAATTCTTTGAAAACCCAAATAGCGCCAACTATTTTAAATTATAAGTGCCTTTTTAAACAGAATATATTCAAAAAAATTTCTATCAAGGACAAAAAGCAAATGATGTGGCTATTGCTACAGAAAGAGAACTGTATTCTATTCCAACCTTCAATACTTTGTGCTGCCATCAACCTGTGCAGGAAGAGCACAAAAAAGTATGATTTAAATTTCTGGCAGGTGAAACTTTTCTCATCTCATTTTCTCAAATTTTCTTTTGTGTTATTTTAGATTCCTAAGGCCTTATCCAACTTTTAAATAGTTATTTAAAAAAAAAAAAAAAAAAAAAGACAGGAAATAAAGAGAGAAAGGGAAAGGGAAAGAAAGAGAGAGAGAGAAAACAGAGAAGAAGGAAGGAAGGAAGGAAGGAAGGAAGGAAGGAAGGAAGGAAGGAAGGAAGGAAGGAAGGAAGGAAGGAAGGAAAGAAGGAAATGTCTGCAGCACTGAGAACTGTATTTTAATCACATTTAAGCAGAAGGAATGTTTTCCAGAGGTTTCCATGGAATCTGGATTTGGCCCTAAACATGTATTCAGTAAGTGCCCATTCATTCAGAACCATTTGGTTTGCTCAATCAGTAATAAGAATACTGCTGTGTAAAACTCACAGATTAAGGAAAATAAAAATAAATAAATAAATAAATGAAGCTGAACAGGAATTCAGTGATATGTCAGATGAGAAGCTTTAAAAAAACCTGAAAAATCCTACTGCGCAGAATGAGAAGGCAGCTGACTATTGATGACTGTTGAAGTTTACTAGCTTTGAGGCTAAATATTGCTTAAAATTATTGAAGTTTACTAGCTTTGAGGCTAAATTTTGCTTAAAATTATTGGTAACCTGGCATGATATGGATGCCTTTCTGATGCCAGCTCTAGCTTTTTTCCTTCAGCTAGGAAGATTGGATGCCCTTTATTTATTTATTTATTAATGTACGCATTTGAAGGACTGCTAAAAAGATAAACCAAAGGTTTCTTCAATAGTTCTTTATTTTTACTGTCACTGACCAAAGCTTTTTCCAAATAGAAAATGAAAAGCATGCATAGATATAGTTATTTAGTCCCACTTAATCCTACGTTGTGCCAGCTCTTACTAAAGATAAAGCAGTCAGGTCCCCTTTCCCAAGGAACTGTCTCAAGGCAAATACATGGAGCAGAATTAAGGAGGATGCAGAAATATGCATCAATTTTAACAAATAGGTAGGAAGAAGATGATATTCATATTACTTGCTTAATGTGATTATTACCTTTTATCAAGCTATTAACAGGAATCGTGATCAGAAAGAATCTTAAGGACTTGAGCATGGAGTAGACTAAAGTCTAATGGAGAAACTCAGGAAGCTCTGGATATAGAAATGGCATAAAAACTGGAGGTGCATATCTGTGTGAGAGGAGGGATAAAGACTGATGTAGCTGACATGAGAAAACAAAGAAATAGAGAAAAGAGGGTAACAACAGCAATCAGAAGTTTGACCTCGGGGTGTTTTGAACAAAGGGACGCACTAGTAGCTTTAACCAAAAAAAGGACACGGTGAGAATCACAGGACATGGCAATAGGTGATGTCATGGGATCCATGGGACCCGTGACATGACAAAAAGCATAGGGGTAGGGTCTAATAGCCGTAGGGAATAACATCTGATACCTCGAAATAAGTTACAAAAGTATTCCTACTGGCATGAGAGCACAACAGTGATGTTGTATCCAGTTCAGGCAGAAGAACAAGTAGTCTGTGATGACTGATTTCCCGTGACCACAAAATATTTACCTGATTCAGCTGACAAAACTTTGTTATGGCATGTATCCTTGCCATAAAGTAAAATAAGCAGTGAGAGTTCTTTACGGCACATGTGCTCACATGTGCCAATTCAGACAGCGAAAGCAACTGAGTACTCACGGCATTATCTCTGAATACTCAGTTCTTTCCTCTTTAATATACTTCTTCAGCAGAACTGTGTTCCAAAATCTCAACTTTATTTAATTTATATGCTTGCAGTCCTTGCTGCTGTGATGAAAACTTCAAAATGCAAACCAATTCTAGAGCAGAGAAAGGCATTTTAGTATACAGAAAACATGATAAAATATAACCCAGAAAACATGATACAATATCACCCAGAGGTGTGAATCATCTCAGTATATCATGGACACTTAAGCTGTAATTCAATTAATATTAGTTTTATTAACTTTCACTGCTGATCACCTTAGTGGCCACATCCATCAGATATAATTACCCCATAATCCAAAACCACCTTTGACTTTTCCTCTTGTTCCAAAAAAGCTCTCATTGGGAGATGCTTCCTTGCAAAATTATGAGATATCCTTTCTCACACATTGCTTGGGCTGATTGATTTTTTTCCAGTTGAGCTTCTCTGAACTATAAGACCTTATGTAACACAGCTGCTTATATTATAAACTGCTTTTCTTGTGAGAGCCTGTTTTATACTTTGTTTTCAATCAGTTGAGCATAGTAAGATCATGACATAGGGGGCCAGATTCTGATTCTTCAGGTTTTATTGAACCTCTTACGAAGCAAAATATCAGGACCTGTCCCATAATTAGTAACAGAAATAGCAAGTCCTTTAGTATGCAGTGGACTAACAAATGGTTGAGAAGCAAATTTGTAATTTCCAAGTTTCTAAAACACAATATAGTTTATATATAAACTGATATTAATAAATGCAGAATTATAATTTTTTTTAAAAAAAAAATTGATATAGACGTATCACTTCATTGGACACCAATAGAACATATGTGCTGATATGTATCCTCATCCTGCCAAATACTGTGCAGCTCTTGCGAGACTCTGAGTGTGCTTAATTTCTTTAGAACACAGCAGTAAGCATCCTCCAGTAGGAGAAGCTCAGCATTTCACAGGACTGGGTCCACAATGAGAATATCACAGACATGCATGTCATAGGCTAAGTTTTGAAGCAAGAATGCTTTCTCTAACTGCAGCTTCTCATGACTCTAACTACAGCTTTAAGTTTATACTGCTACCTAATTGTACAACAGAAAAAGTATGCTTTTAACTACCAGAAAGGATCTCAAATTCTCACTATATATTATGAAAAGAAAGAACTAAAAGAAAGTAATGATGTCCCTCATTTTCAAAAATATGTTGGTTTTGGGTTTTGTTTTTTTTTTTCTTTCCACAGCCATTCTTAAATCCACCTGTTGTGCCTAGGTACTGCAACACATTCTAATATTGCATGGCATGTAAATAGATACCTTAACTACTCATAATTATATGGTTATATACACATATATATATATAGATTATATATATATACTTAAATATTATCAATCACATAATTACTCAGTATTATTTAATGGAATTTTGGGACTATGGATTTTGTTGTTTGATGTACTTTAAACTGTATGAAGCAGCATATTCTTAAGACTACCCTCACCAATGCTTTTAATTATTTATTCATTAAATAAAGTGCTTTCTTTTGCTTGTTATAATCCTGTTTGTACAACCATGTGATAATGTTAAAATGGGTAAGTACTGTACGGGAATTATAACTGTTTCTTTTCTTGTCTAAATATATACCTATAACAATATTTATTAGTGATCTGAGTTTTAAGAATGTGTCTTTTTATGTGTTTACTGTTTCCTTGCACATGGTCCAAATTTAGAGGAAAGCTGAGATAATATTTCTTCATGTAGGTCTGAATGCCCCAATGGCTTTTAAATGTCTTTTTGCCTTTATTCACAAGTGAAATGAGGATGAGATCTGTACTTTAAATCAGCCATAAATAAATGCATAATACAATAATTAGGGTTTGCTTGCAGTAGCTGTCATAAGCGAACCTACATTCCTCATTTCTGAGGTAAAGATATATTAAGCCTCAGATGGGAGAGGGAGAGACTCTGCAGTCAGAGGACAATATTTGAAACAGCTAATTTAGCAGAAGATGAGTCAAAAATCTTGTACCCTAAAGAGTGTTTTTTTCGTGTTTCACAGTCAGCTTCCATCTTTGTTTTGTAGAGAGGATCAACTAGAATATGTGCCTCTTTGAGGAGCTGAAACATTTGTTGTTGATAAAACTGGGAACTGCTTTTGGTAACCCTTAGTTTTATCAAAGTCAATGGGAATTTTCTTCATTATTTCAAAAAGCCAGTATTTCACCAGCATTAAATGTGTGTTTTTTCAAAGGAAACTCATCTTCTGCACTCTTTTCACTCACTGCCGTATTCCATAGAAAGATTCTTCCCTTCCCTTCCCTTCCCTTCCCTTCCCTTCCCTTCCCTTCCCTTCCCTTCCCTTCCCTTCCCTTCCCTTCCCTTCCCTTCCCTTCCCTTCCCTTCCCTTCCCTTCCCTTCCCTTCCCTTCCCTTCCCTTCCCTTCCCTTCCCTTCCCTTCCCTTCCCTTCCCTTCCCTTCCCTTCCCTTCCCTTCCCTTCCCTTCCCTTCCCTTCCCTTCCCTTCCCTTCCCTTCCCTTCCCTTCCCTTCCCTTCCCTTCCCTTCCCTTCCCTTCCCTTCCCATCCCTTCCCTTCCCTTCCCTTCCCTTCCCTTCCCTTCCCTTCCCTTCCCTTCCCTTCCCTTCCCTGTTCCCCCACCTCATTGTCTTGGATGTTTTCTGGAGAGGTAAGTGCTGCAGTGCTGTGAAACGGTAGACTGAGCTTGAGACAGTTGAGGGTTCCTAGTTCCTACCCAAACTGGACAGTTCTTTTAAGTCCCTTGGTTACTTTTTTAGGGAATGCCAGATGGGCATTATTTCCACCAGCCATTTCCTATGGCTCCCTCCTACAATTTGCTTTTTCTTGCATTGCTTGAGAACCCACCTGTACTCCTCAAAGATTTCAACATTAAGCTGAATCTGTTGCTATGTTATATTTACCTGTACCATTTCCTTCCTAGAATATAGAGAGGCATTTTTTTTCTATTTCTTTTCAGGTAGGGAACTGAAAATGGGATCTGTGTGGTCCTGCAGCTATGCAGGCATTTTTGATATCTTGTCACAGAGCTTCTAATAGCAAAGGAGACCATTGACTTCATTGTTTTCACAATGGAGAACAGGAGAGAGAGTGAAGCAGAAAGATTGGAAAGGGAGGGGATAGCAGAAGACTGTATGTGTTAAATATGTGTTAAGGAAGAAGTTAACTACAGCAGCAATGAAAATAGTAAGTTTAAATGTGATGAGGAAGATTAATAAAGGCCCTTAAAAATGTGTCCTAAGTCTTCATATCTCTGTAACACCGTACGAAATGGCGCTGCTATCAGAATAGGTCTGTGTACACACAGCACAGTTAACATCATTTTCTTGTGAAAAAGGGGTACTTAGAATTACGGCAAGACTGTACCATTCTTCTGCTGAATTTCTTCCATTTGGTATTTGCATTCTTTCTAAGAAATGCTAGATTTTTTTTCAGACATTGCTCTTCTGCCTGCCACATGTATATAGAGACCAGAAACAAGACTACACTATTTCAGTAACTGAGCACTGAGTTTGACTAATGAATTTCTAATATCAAATGCTTATAAAATCATGAGCTACTGATAATTTACAAATAATGCATACGCCTAAATGAGTAAGAAATTATCTGTTGCCAATTTACAAAGAGGAAAAAACCCCAAGATAGTACACAAAGGATTACACTCCTGATAAACAATTCAGACACTTTTACCTCCCGCCCCCCTGCAAAAGGGCACAGATGATAAAGATACATGTTTAATGCCATAAAGTGATCGGTGGATTTTTTTTCATGTGTGACATTCTGCAGAAAGCTCTGGGTTGTGAGGATGATTGTGTTTTCATCTGATATTTAAATTAATTCAATGTGAGATTAAAGACCTTCAGTCACATAAAACCAAAAATCCAGTATCACATTAATAGCAAAATTATTTACTTTTTTCTATAGGAAGTCACTATTTAATCATTATGTAACAAGCATTATATCCTTCTTAGTACTGGGTAAGGAGATTCTTTAAGGAGAGTGTTCTTCAAGTTTATATATATTACTCTGTATTTTTTATAATGCAGGTTCATAGTTTGTTTTCTTTTGGGGGAGAGAAAGTTTGAATTCTGTTTTCAATGTTTGTACTTTTGATTATATTTTTTTTTAGAATTTTTTTCAGGAGTATTATTTACCACAGGGAATGGCATAAGCCTGTGCTTTTACTGCAAGATCTTGTACTCCTAGGACACTTAAGCTGTCTTCAATAGGAAGTTGCTTCTACATTATTGATAAAGATCATGCATTATTACTGTCCACCATGTGGTGTTAAGCACCCAAGAGAAAAACGAAAAAGAAAAGGAAGCAGCCACATAAAGTTAATTGTTTTATTCACACAAAAAAACCTGTGCTGTGTTATGAAAGCAAAATTTACAATGGTCTATTCATTCAGCCAGAACTACCTACTTACTGACTGATTCAGCAGCACATTGTTTCCTTCTTCAGGAACCACACTGAATAAAGTCAGGGATAGTTATGCATCATGGTGGGTCTAAACCTCATTCTGAAAACAATTTGAAACATGAGGAGCCTCTCGATATATGGATTTGGGGGGAAGACAATCTTAGGTAGGTCTCTGGCTCCTTAGTTTTAGCTGCATAGTGGAGCAACTTTTTAAAATAAACTCAAGTTCTCTAAATTGTAAACAGCTATGCTTGAAGATCTCCAGAAAGAAACCTTTTATTTCCAAGTGTAGACACACTAGCTCTCTGCTTTATGGAGAATCAGAGTGCAGAATGTATTCCAACCTTTGCAGCTGACAGCTGTTTCTGGATACTTTACCATGTCAAAGTACCCATCACTAATATTGAAAACATGAAAACCTATAAAGCAGAACAACAGTGAAAAACAGATTGAAACTAATATGTGTACCCTCTAGTTAAAAAAGCACAACTCACACCACCACCCACCACCACCCCCCCCCCCCCCCCCCCCCAAACCCACAGAAACAAACAAACTTTGTGGAAGGATGAGGGAAACATTTGTTCAAGATTTTTAGATTTTTTTTTTTTTCTTGGTAAAACATGTAGCTGCAGGGAAGTATATTGCTAATATTGTTTTCTTTGGATGCCCTACTATGTATGGTTCAATTACCATGCTAAAGGCTAAAGTCAGTAGACTTACAAGCAATAATCCTACACAAATATGCATTCAGTTAATAAATGGTTCTTGTATGGGAAGTACAGAGAAATTGAGTTTCTCTGCATTTTTAGAATATCAAATGCATGATTACTGTTTGTAATAAGCTTGCAGTCACAGACTCTGTAATTCTTTAGTCCTGAACAATTGCATAATTACTAATTCAACTACATTAACACTGGGGAGTAGACATGGATGATTTCAAAAGGGATACTACTGATTTAATGAGGTCTCAGTCTGTACATTTCCAAAATTACAGAAATTCTGTTTAACCCCCGTTGATACTTTTGGGTATTTGAACCAATAAATCAACCAACTGCTAACCGAAAGAGCATTAAAAAATGAAAACAAACAGAAGTGAGAATGAAATTGCATTTTTCACAATATGCAGCTACAAAAATATTATTTCCTGACTAGTTTCCAACAGTCTGGCTGGCTTTACTACGGACTGGTTGCTGCTCAATCTATTGAATACCTAAAGCTGCCATTTGTGACAGCGTTTTTGTATTTTGAATGTTTACGCCATTGTGATTATTCTAGAATAAACATGACAATAGGCCATGGACACAGAGGAGCTATTCTGAATTCATTGCCCTTCTCTTATATTTGCCACCTCATTTTTTTGTGTGATAGGCTGCAGCTGATCGGATCCTCAGGTTGTGGAACTGGTATTTTGCCAGAAGTAAATAGTTGGCAGTTCTGTCTAGAGAGGAATTTGTACAATTTTGTGAAACTGCACCTTTTTTCTTGAAGGTGTCTTTATTCTGCAAAGGTCCCTGTATTAAAAACTCTCTTTGATTTCAGTGGGAGACAGATTAGCTCAAGCAGCAGTTTTCCTGACAGCGGTCATTACACCAAATAAGGATGAAAAGATATGTCAATTAGAGACATCGTAAAATCCTTAAACTCATATGCCCCCAAGTAATCCTGCTGTGTAACCGACAATTACTTTACATAGAGGAGTAAAGGGGAACAATGATCTTTACATAGAAAGATTCAAACTGCCTAAATTATAGCATGTAGTTGCAGATCTACCACACAACACCCAACTGTACATCAGCACTAACTCTTCCTACTGGCACTAAAATTAATGGTTGACCTCCATCAGTTTTAATGGTTTGTTAGTGTTTGCAGAGTAGGGTCTGCACATGTTCATAACTTCCTCACACATCTCTATCCAATAAGCTACTCATGGATTTAGACAAATGTTGGCTTCATTAATATGTTCACTGCCTAAAATCTATAAAATTCTTACCCTCAAAACAGAACATCAGAGCCTGAATTGCAAGTGAATGGGGACATCATCATCTCTTCCTAAGTGGAGAATGGTGAGAGCTAAATCACAACATTTGCCTTCCAGCCAACAGACATTCTGAAGATCAGGCTGAGCACTATGAATTAAGAGTGTCCTGAACTTGCTTTTTAACCCTGTCTAGGAACAAGCATAGGTAATACGGGAGGCAAGAACTACCTACAACTTTCTTTAGCATTACCTAGAGGTGTTATGTTACATTAGTCCCCAAATGGTAAGCCTACAAGAGGCTATTTGTTACATGAGTTCCTACTGCAGGGGGCTGTAGTGTAGGTGGCAATGTGTCACATATGGGAGGACCTCCCCTGACTTCTAGCCCATCCTTGAACATCAACACAGCTGTGCCAAAAGGACCTCTCTGCATTGTCACTACTGAGAGACCTCTCAGCACCTCCACTGCTACTACTGGGGGCAACTGACCCCTTTAGACATCTTGGGAGAGCCCTATAATCACTATCAAAAAGCTAGGATAAGCATAGGAGTGCAGACTGATGTGTCTTCTTCAAGCCAGAGCACTCTACTTCTATGAGAAGTGCATATACTGCCACTGGAGAATGAAAACAAAATAGTAAAAGGTTTAACTGAGAGACCTCCTCAGACATGAAATGTATTTGTGTACCATCTTTAATTTCTGCTGGGGTGTAAAATAAGTACATTTTTCTTTTGATATGATCTGCCTGCTTGTTCCCTGTCTTATTCTAGTAGCATTTCAGCCTTCTGGCTGCAAGAAATGGATGTCAATGTTCTTGTGTTGTCTCTCCCTGTTGCTACCTGTCTTTTCTCTACTGCAAAATCTCCTAAGATATCCAGGGTGAATGACACATTTTAGCAAATCATAAGCCTCCTAATCCTGCATGACCTCCTTCTCTCTGAGTCTTTGTAACATTGGTAGAAAGAACACCCCTTTTCCTCCTTTAGACATTCAGGCAACCCAGATTGTCCATGAATTCAAAGTTTTGCACAACAAAGTATGTCCCAAAGATGGATGATGTTGACTTGCTGCAAGTCTTGCTGTAGATTACCTTTACATCAGTGCAGGCAGTACCTCTGTATTTTGAGGGGAGAACCCTGCTTTTCAAGGGTGTCACAGAGTGTATACTTGTAGATAATTATGCATAGCAGCTGCTTTCACTAAGCATGAGGGTTTTTGAAAGGAGCAAGAAGCCAAGGACAGGATGGGATGAGTGTGGCTGTCTGTAAAAAAAGGGAAAGAGAAAAGGGAAAGAGAAAAGAAAGATGTTATACTTGATGTTTGTGCTTGCTGTAGCCAAGACCAGGATGCACGTCTTCTGGGGGAATGTCTCTCTATGATGTCTGAAACTATCATGTGTGACACAGGAGATGATGTACTAGACCTTGTAAATGTTGATGCAGATGTTATTACCCTTCCTCCCCAAAAAGGGGTGGGGGGTGGGGGAGGGAAGCAGGGAAACAACTGCAATGAAGGAGGAATATGCAGTCCAGTTTTGGGCTGTCAGACTCATGTAGCAGGTGGACTGCTGTGTATATGCTGTAAGTGAAGCTCTCCCCCAGAACTCTGGGAGGTTGCTTGGTGACCCAGCAATGCAGCCTTGCTGGAAGGAGCTAGAATTATTATGGTAGTGCTAATTCAGATATTAGGATAGGCATGCATGGTTGCAGACCGAGTAACAACAGAACCTGGGTATCTCTTCAAAGACTTTATTTTAAAGAGTCTTGATTGGTACTCACAGTCCAGGCAAAACAGAAGTAGTGGGTATGTAGCCAGTGAGAGCATATTATGAATACATATAGAAGTTGGATATTAATTGTAATATATGTGAGAAAGCTGAATTGCAGATATTGATGTTTTCCAAATCTCAATGTCTAGTTGCAGATGCGTTCTAACTCCAGATTTTTTTTTTTTTTTTTTACTGTGTTCATGTGAATGTGGGGAAGAAGCAGTTGTAGCTCTGATGAGTACTAGGACATCTACAACCCTGAAGGAAGTCTGCTTTTAGTGAGATTAGCCACACCTATTGTGACCATTATTTTGAAAGAAAAATGAAATGAAGTTTTTCTTAGAATTTTTTTTTTTTTATTTTGTCATGGGACAAATGGTTTCCCTATATGTTTACCAACCTCTGATAATTAATTTCACAATGAGAATTTCAAAGCCAAAAAGTAAAGATAAAAAAAAAAATAAATAAAAACCATAGTGAAAAGAGGCAATATATACATTCCTGTACTGGCTAATTTGAGTTGAATATTATTAAAATGCCATAGAAATATTTTATTTTACTTATTCAAGACCTTTATTGGAAATCCAGAATGCAATTGAGGGCATACATAAACATATAATTTAGTTCCAGGAATTCAGAGATATTGAAAGTCTGACCTCAAAAATACTGAAGTTAATTAAGCCTTTTCTATCATCACTTAGAAACCAAAATAATTTTGTGAACTAATTCATTAGTTTGACTATTTAAAGATAAAATTTGAAAAGAGTTTTATTAATTAAATTGAGGCTTTGAAATTGGTATCTAAATATTTAACTTCTGTTGTTTCAACTGCAATTAATGCAGACACTTAAGACTGAGTCTCTCATCAACTTAAGTGTGAGACAATGCCTGCTAGGTGGTTTTCACAAAAAAAAAATCCCTTTTCTGACATTTACTATATTATTTTTGTTACTTTGTCCTTCAGGAATGAAGAGAATACCTCTCATGGCATTGTCCTGAAATATTGTAAATGGTGGAAAAGAAAGAAAAAAAACCCATCAAACAAAACTGCAAACCAAACACAGTGCATTACTGGGATGTCTTTTTCCTACAGGTTTCATGTGTAGTCCTAAGGGTTGCTGTTGATTTTTTTTTTTTTTAAATGTCTCCTTTCTTTACTATGGATGCAATACTTCTGCTCAGATGTGCAGGATCACGACCATCAGAAATGCCTGAGTTGCCAAGTTCAGATTTGCATTCTGCCTCCATAGGGAAACCAGATTCAGCCATATTAGTCTCCTCCACCTGCTCTCTGTAAGGAAACCAAACACAGAGGTTAGCAGGGAACAATAATGACCTCTTAACTGGAGACCTCTGTCCTTGACAATGGGTTAGCAAGACCATACATGCTTCTGATAGTAAGTTTAGATTCAACTGAGTCTCTTCAACCTGAACTGTGGTGTACTAATCTTGTGGTGCCCGTCTGCTGTGTTAGCAGTTTTTATTACTTGAAGTTGTATTTCAGGATATCCTTGAAGGCGTTCATCTGCCTGTCCTGGCTGTATGCTATTTCTTCAAGTCCACAGCACACTAGCTGCTGCAGGGTGCTGGTGTCTTCTATCCTAAATGTGTGACCAGCCCGGTGCAGCTGTTCTATGATGAACATGGCTACAGTTCCTGGAACATAGCTCTGCCCTGAAACTTTTTTATTTCAAATTTTATCCTGCCATCTGATGCACAATATGGTCCACAGATGGTGCAGATGACATTTGTCTAGGAGTCATATATGTCATCACTAGTTCATGTCTTCAAACCATTCAGCAAATTGGATAACAGTGCTGCTTTATGGACTCTTGATGTGATCTACCATTTAACACGGAGCTGCTATTTGACCTCAGAGTAGCCTGCATCCTGAACCCCATGGTGCAGTACAAAAAGTTGTATTTTTTCTTGGACTTTTTAGAAGAAAAAGAAAATAGTAGAAGAATGAGGGGAAGGGAATATTATTGTTTTCTTCTAAAGGTTTGTTTGGGATTTTTTTAGTCTGGTTTCCATTGTTTAAAATAGGAAGTATTCCACTTACCTACTTTGCATATCTATTAAGAGTCAGTACTTAACAGGTACAGTGCACTTGTGTTTCTTATTTATTGTTATAAACTGATAAGTGCCTCATGTAAGGGCCAGACTTTGATCACAGCAGGCAGCAGGGAGTTTAATGTCTTATGAATTTGAATGTATAGATAAACAAGTAGGCTGATGCTGACAGAGGACATCTGCTTATATGTAGCAAATGCTAGATATAACTAAGGTTATAAAGCTTATCTCTCATGTTCATAGTGTTCAAAAATTTTAAAACAAACAAACAAAAAATGCACCACATCTGCTAACTTATCAGATGTCCCATCCTCGCTTTGTCTATGGAGAAAACTTATAAGGGGAATGTTCCATTTCAATGGCTGCCTTCCCTCCATTCCCTTGCCTTCAAGGAAGGGGCAACCTAGTCAAAGCTCAAGATTGTGTGGGGTTAGGCTTCAAAACCTTTATTTCATTGTCACTGTCTGGCTTTAAGCTTACAGATGTGGTAAGCCCTCTACCAGCCAGATGGATGAAGATCAGTTACTCCTGTAGTGAAACTCAGTTCGACAGTGAGCTTTTTTGTGGACCCACCATCCTGAAAAGAAAGGGAGAAAAAAAGTCTGAAAACTCTGTCCCTGCCTTTCTATAGCCTGCTGGAATGAAAGGTTAATTATTATTGATGGATGATGGAATTTCTCCTTTATCTATTTTTATGGAAGAGAGTAAAAGAGAGCTCCCAATTTCAAATTATGCTATACTAATTCATTACTGGTATAGAGGGTACCCTTTTCCTTCAGGTCTATTACAAACTATACAGTGTTAGGCTTTTAAATTTCTCATATGGAAAATTTCTTCTGGGTAGCTGCGTTGTCTTCTTCTGGTTTATGTGGTTTGGGTTTGGTTTTTTTTTTTTTTCCTGGTTATAATCTATATGACTGTGGATGGTCAGAGCTGACTATGCTTTAGGTGATGGCACTGTTAAATCACATATTGCTTCCATAGTACTTCTTCTTTTGCAATATTTTCTATTCCATTTTAAGATTTCTTTCTTTAAAAAAAAAAAAAAAATCTAAATTACAAACTGAACATATGTTTCAGTGAGCTTCCAGGTATTTAGCTTCAGTGACTACAGTTAATTTAGAACCCAGAAACATATATGAGTAATTTGACACAAATTATTCCTTATGAATATTGTTTTGCCTATAACATACTTTACTGAATCTCCTCTTCACTTGTCTAAATTTATTAGATCCCAATGAACTTCTTGTCTTTTGTACTCTTCTCTGAGGATGTAAGCATGCAACACAATGTATTTTATTGAATTAACAAGTATATGGTCAATTAGGTTTCTCCTGTTTTTCATCCTTGCCTAGTTCCTTTGAAAGGTAATATATCGCTTCCAGTTCTTTCCTTGAATATGACTGTACCATAGTCTTAACAGTCTGCATGCGTTCCTCAGATGTGGGCATCAGATTGTTTACTATCTTGTCTAGACTAGTAAATGTTAGTGCTAATAATGCCCAGTATAAGCCTATTTCCAGTCTAACAATGGATCATTTTTTCCCCCTCTGAGGTTTTATCTCCTAAACAGCACGTTATCCACAATACCCTTTAATCCTCATCCTAATCACGTCTCCTTAAAGGCTTCATAGAAAGTTCACAAAATGGTGTCATGAAACCCTGAAGGAAGTATATGTACTAGTTTGTCTTTATTATTTTGTTGGCATGGCTAGAAACATTTGATTCACTTTGTACTGTCTGCAAAATTTTAAGTGACTTCACAGAAGAAGAAACAAAGCATTTCCTAAAAAATAAAATAAATCATTAACTGCTTACTCCAGCAGAGACCACATTGACTTTCAGTCTTTTTCTCCTTTTGTGGCTATACGAACAAAACTAAGTTCTATCCTCTGTATTCTACTCTCCATTAAATATTGCTGTTATACAGTGGTGAGTGTGTTTCTCATAAGTAATGAATAAAAGTGTTTGTAAATAACATTTCCTTCCCTTTCCCATCCATCCTCCTAGGACCAACACCAGCAGTGAGTGAAAGGAGTTCCAAATACCAATATTTCAAATGAATTGAAACCTTTCCTCTAAGTATGCAACAATTCTGTTTTTCTCCCTAAGGATTTATTAATTTCAAATTTCTCTGTATATACTCATTTGTTTCTACTTTTAAAATCCTCAAAGGATGTGCCATAAATTTACAGCACAAATAGAATGTGCTGCAGGGGAACTGCACTGTTAACTGCAGAATATCACAAGTCACCTACATACATTTAACAAATACATTTCTGATGTTTGATCTGTGTCAAGAAAAAGCCAGGGCTTAATTTTTTAATGGCATGTCTGTGTAGACATAAGCAAAGGTCTAGCTGATACTGCTTTGGGGTATTATGACCGAATTCTTTAAGTGCTATTTTCTAAGCTTCTGTTTTAGAGCAAGGGTTAAGTTTTTAGAGTTAAAATACAGCATAGCTGTTCAAAAATCACAGTCGCTGTAGTACTACTAACTCAGATATGTCACAAATTCCTATTAGTTTGTTTCTAGTTGTCGTGTTAATATTACAGTAATCTTCATATAGATGGATTATGCATATTTTTCAAATAGTACAAACTTTAGATACCAAGTTCAATAGTTTTTTCTGCTCCAGAAACCAAGAAAAATTGTGCCTTTGGAAAATGAAACAGTTGTTTCATGAGGAAGGCAGATAATGAAGCCTAATTCTTCACAGACTTGCATCTGGTTTTCCCTAGGCCTTCTTCCTATACCCCCTGTGACAGATGTAAGAAGCAAAAGATAGCACATCTGGTCCTAAACTTGTGCTGATTGACTATGCAATGGACTTGATGGATCAGCCAGTTTTACACTAAATGAAGAGAGGTTCCTTGCTTTGGAGAGGGGAGGAGCACCTCCAATTTAAATAAGTTGAAATTATGTTTACTTACAGTTGAATATTTAATATCTTTTACATATCTCAGCAGACTTGAGTGGATTGGAGATGGGCTTTTTTTTTGACATTAAGATTTTCAGAGGAGGCAGATACTCTATGCATTTAAACAACTCTCAAGGCTCAGACAATTCAAATGAGAAAAATTTCAAATGTCTCATTGAGTCACTTTTCCCAATTCTTTCATTGCCTGAAGAATATAACAACCCTGACTCATCTGAGTGTCATTTTTTAAGGCAGTTTTTAAATATGTGATGATAGTCATGTTTGCAGACTCTTGTCCTGCTGGGGGACTTCAACCACCCCGACATTTGCTGGAAAAGCAACACGGCAAGCTGTAGGCAATCCAGGAGATTCCTGGAATGCATAGATGACAACTTCCTAAGCCAGGTAATAGACACCCCTACCCAAGGGGACGCGATACTGGATCTGATGGTCACCAATGCAAGTGAGCTCATCGGTGATGTCAAGACTGGAGGCAGCTTGGGCTGCAGTGATCACGCATTGGTGGAGTTCACGCTCCTGAGGGACATGGGAAAAGCGAGGAGTACAGTCAGGACCCTAAATTTTAGGAAAGCAAACTTCCAGCTCTTCAAGGAGTTAGTCAGAAGGACCCCCTGGGAGATGGTCCTCAGGGACAGGGGAACGGAATAGAGTTGGCAGATCTTTAAGGACACCTTCCATAGAGCACAAGAGCTCTCAGTCCCCAAGTGTAAAAAATCAGGCAAGGATGGGAAGAGACCAGCATGGCTGAGTCGAGACCTGCTGGTCAAACTAAAGAGTAAGAGGGAACTGCACAGGCAGTGGAAGCAGGGACAGGTGTCCTGGGAAGAGTACAGGGAAAGGGCCCGGTTGTGTAGGGAGGAGGTCAGGAAGGCCAAGGCGAGGATGGACCTGAATTTCGCAAGGGATGTAAAGAATAACAAGAAAGGCTTCTACAGGTATATCAACCAGAAAAGGAAGGTTAAAGAAAGCGTACCCCTCTTGATGAACAAGAAAGGCGAACTTGTATCAACGGACGAGGAGAAGGCTGAGATACTCAACAACTTCTTTGCCTCGGTCTTCACCGGCAACTTCTCTCCTCACCCCTCCCAAATTGATGGACCAAAAGATGGGGACCAGGGGGGTAAAAACCCTCCTACTGTAAGGGAAGATCAGGTTCAAGACCACCTAAAGAACCTCAATGTACACAAGTCTATGGGACCTGATGAGATGCATCCCAGAGCCCTGAGGGAACTGGCTGATGTAGTTGCCAAGCCACTCTCCATGATATTTGAAAAGTCATGGCAGTCCGGTGAAGTCCCTGCTGACTGGAAGAAGGGGAATGTTGTGCCCATTTTTAAAAAGGGAAAAAAGGAGGACCCTGGGAACTATCGACCTGTCAGCCTCACCTCTGTGCCTGGGAAGATGGAGCAGATCCTCCTAGAAGCTATGCTCAAGCACATGGAGGACAGGGAGGTGATTTGAGACAGCCAGCACGGCTTCAGCAAGGGCAAGTCCTGCCTGACCAACCTAGTGGCTTTTTATGAAGGAGTGACTGCATGAGTGGACAAGGGAAAAGTAATGGATGTCATCTACTTGAATTTCTGTAAAGCCTTCGACACAGTCCCCCACAACATCCTTCTCTTTAAATTGGAGAGATATGGATTTGGTGGGTGGACTGTTCGATGGATAAGGAATTGGCTGGATGGTCGCATCCAGAGGGTCGTGGTCAATGGCTCGATATCCACATGGAGACTGGTGACAAGTGGTGTCCCTCAGGGGTCCATACTGGGACCAGTGCTATTTAATATCTTCATCAATGACATAGACAGTGGGATCGAGTGCACCCTCAGCAAGTTTGCAGATGACACCAAGCTGAGTGGTGCAGTTGACACACCAGGAGGATAAGATGTCATCCAGAGGGACCTGGACAAGCTGGAGAGGTGGGCCTGTGTGAACCTCATGAGGTTCAACAAGGCCAACTGCAAGGTCCTGCACCTGGGACGGGGCAAGGTTGGGGGATGAAGGGATTGAGAGCAGCCCTGTGGAGAAGGACTTGGGTGTACTGGTGGATGAAAAGCTGGACATGAGCCAACAATGTGCACCTGCAGCCCAGAAAGCCAACCGTATCCTGGGCTGCATCAAAAGCAGCGTGGCCAGCAGGTCGAGGGAGGTGATTCTGCCCCTCTACTGTGCTCTGGTGAGACCTCACCTGGAGTACTGCATCCAGCTCTGGAGCCCTCAGCACAAGAAGGACATGGACCTGCTGGAGCGGGTCCAGAAGAAGGCCACCAAAATGATCCGAGGGCTGGAGGACCTCTCCTATGAGGCCAGGCTGAGAGAGTTGGGATTGTTCAGCCTAGAGAAGAGAAGGCTGCGAGGAGACCTCATTGCGGCCTTTTGGTACTTAAAGGGGGCCTACAGGAAAGATGGGGAGAATCTTTTTAGCAAGGCCTGTTGTGACAGGACAAGGAATAATGGATTTAAACTAAAGAAGAATAGATTTAGACTAGGCATTAGAAAGAAGTTTTTTACAATGAGGGTGTTGAAGCACTGGAAGGGGTTTCCCAGAGAGGTGGTAGAGGCCCCATCCCTGGCAACATTCAAGGTCAGGTTGGACGGGGCTCTGAGCAACCTGATCTGGTTAAAGCTGTCCCTGCTCACTGCAGGGGGGTTGGGCTAGATGACCTCTAAAGGTCCCTTCCAACCCAAAGCATTCTATGATTCTATGATTCTATGATTCTATGATTACTGTCCTTGCATGGTGTTTCTAGATGTTTAGTGATGTGGTTTGTGTCCTGTTGGGTAAGAGTGCTGCATGGTTATGTTTATTGACAATTCAGGTAATCTTATAAAGCTTTTTTTCCCCCGTTTGCTGAATATTTTGCAGTAACTGCAGGTTTCTCTAGGGCTTTTGCCGTGGTAGTTTGTTAATCATCTTTTTGGGTGAGCATTTCCAAATGACTTCTTGTTTATTTTGCCATGGTAGGTTTTCTTGGGTGTGGGTTTTGTTTTGCGTTCTTTTTCCCTCCAGGTAGTGGATAAGTTTTTTAACATTTTCACTTCTGAAAAGCCTTTTGCTCTGATTTTAACCTTCTGCTTTTGTGGAGAGAAGCAGATTCACAGAAACAAAAATTGTGTAACTGAAAAGTTAAACACCAGTTTATTTTTGCTATCATGTAAACTCATTTTTTATTGTTTTTGAAAGCAAAAATGTAGGAAAGTTCTATTACTTTTATAAATAAGGGGCAAGTTTTTATTAGGGCAACTATTACTTGCTCTGACTGATAGGAAATGCATAATGCCTATAGATTTTTAATGTAAAAAGGGTGCAATTTAGGAAATGCTATTGCTGAAATAAACTATTCACAGATTGAAGGAAGGTATGAAATATTTTATTTCCTGTATAGGCCATGTTGCTACAATGGTGGGAAGGTGTTGATACTTATCCTTATCTCTACTGGCTGTTTCAACAAGGTAAAGGGATTTTCCTGGGCCAGTTCTGCCAGATGGTATATTCCAGAGACACACCCCTAAAGCACTCCAGACAATCCAACCACCCCTGAATTATGAAAGTGCATAATGAAGGGTTCTCTTTCAGGCACACATTTCATCCTCCATTCTGTCTTTTCCTCTTCGGCAGGAATGGATTTAAAACTAAATCATATGTTCAGTCTTACATTGCTGAAAGAGATGGAGGCCAGGAGAACGCCTTGTTGAACAGATCGAATGCTTTTTTCTCATTTTGCTGTTCGTCTTATGTATACATACAGACCAATATGAGATGTTCAAGCATGAAAAGAGCTACATATTCTAACTTTTCATGTTCTTTCTTGGGTGAGACTGAGACCTTGCTTCCAGATACAGAAACACCGCATTCATTTGACATTCTACAGCCATGTCATAAAATGTTGCAGCAGTCCTATGAGCCAGGATCTAAAAATTCCTCTGCTGAGAAAGGAAAGGAAAGTAGAGTTGTTGGGCAATAAATTCAAAGTGCTCAGCCATTTAGGAGTACTGCTGAGACTGTCTCAACAATATTAGCTCCCTGTTAGTCTTGCAGCCACTGTCTTCTACAGAAGTTACAGTGAAAGCTGAAGACCAAGAAAAGCATGAGCTGCAGTGGAAAGAGATTTCTGTCTCCTTCACTGGGATATAAAACCAGCTCTCCATTATGTTTTTGTTCCATTTCTCACACAGACAAATATTCGTATTCATATTTTGACAAGTGACAACAGAACTGCATATGCATGGTTTTACACGGTAACTATATCTGATGAAGTTGCCTATCGGCATGACTTGATCATTAAACTTTCTTCAGTACCTTTGTTTTATATAGCTCCTAAAATATGATATAGCTCAGTTGCCTTAGGTTTGGGGGACTTTTTTTCCCCAATGTGCTATTTTCTGGGAATGGAAAATACTTTTTCCTAGGGCTGATTAGAAAGTATTGTTAGTAAACAATGTTTGTGACCTAAACTGACACTCCCAGCAGGAAGTCATTGGGATAGAATAACTGTCTCAGTGGGACATATGGTCTGGGGGGCAAACAGCAGTGCTATATCACACTGAAGTAACTTAATGAGACTGTAGAGCGAATCAGGAAATCTGATAATTTTTCCCCCCTTCTGATATTTCTTGTAAAGGTTCTGTGACAAAAAGTTGTGACCTAGCAGTGTAGAACGGGGAGTTTAGAATAACTCTTTTTTTTTTTTTTTTTTTAATAGGAAACTGCCTTAATTTCATATGAAGAAGCACTATGGTTTTCATTGTTAGGCTGAAAGCAGTGTCAGCATTTCTACGTTGCAGTAACCCTGACCATAACTTTGTTGGGAAAAGAAATTGTAAGAATGCTTGCAATGGCAATCATGCAGAGAGACTCTGCAGGCAAACTTCTGGACTTACTCCAGTCATTACACATTTGGAAAGAGCTTCACACAAAGGTATTTTGTGCATGAATAGTCCAGAGGAATAGGTTTCTGGACCAACTGGTGTGTAGCTAATTTTAAAAAGTCAGTTTACCATAACAATTATTTTATGGGCTGTAGAGCAGATCTCATTAAAGTGGGGAGAGAATCATAAATTAAAGGAGAACCAAACACATTAATATGTCTAATACTGCCTCTTCTTAACAGGAAAATTACAAATGGTAATGAGGACACCATTCATCTTTGTGGGGGATGGTGGTAAATACAGTAAAAATAGAAAAGCGTTATATTCTTCAAGCACAATTTTCTGATGTTATTTCTTCTGTACTTTTTTGTTGATGATACTACATAGCAGCTTTTTTATATTCAGGGACAATGAGCATTGCAATCCTAATTATTTTGTTAGGTTTTTTTCTTATTATCACATTACTTTCTCCTTTTTAGAAATGCTTGTGTATAAGTTAACCATAGTTTTGCCTCTGATGTAACTTGGAGCATTTAATTCTCATTACACTCCTTTCTCTCATCTATCATATATTTTTGTTGGTTTTTTCATTTTCCTGTAAGTCTGAAAACATTTCAGCTCATCTAGTTGTGTATAGCAAGTACACATGTCTATATGTTGGTACACTCACAAGCTATTTAAACTAATTGGATAAAAAGGCAATAAAAAACCCAAACCAACAGATATACTTTTTTCCTATGACTCAGGATGCATACTTCTCTTCAGGAATCTCATAAAGTGGGTCCAGTGTCTAGAAACACTACAATGACATGTAAAAATTTGGGGTTCAGTCTAATAACACAGTAAATCACTGTATGGAATACTGAAGATCACCTGTATCTGCTTCAGTGTCATCAATAACTGAATCATTACGCTTTAGTTTTACATCCTTATTTCCAGATATAATATATTTCTATAGATTTGTCTATATTTACAGTGCTGATTATTTAAAATATTAGAAAATTGACTTTTCTCTTTGTTTTCAGGTGCTAAATTCATTCATTTAATATTTATTTTTTTTAAAAAGTGCATTTTTTGTATACCAATTGCATATAAAAGCTGGAGATCTTTTTCTGGTCCTTTGATATTCAACTTTTATTCTTCCAACTTCAACAGTAAGTATTAAAGAACAACAATAGTAGTCAGTGGGAGTTTTCTCATTGACTTCAATGAAATCATACCTAGATCTGAGCTGAGTACATTTGAAAATCTCACCCACTATTAAGCAATTCTGAAAAACACCACAGGGGTGCCTACAAATCATTTGCCATCCAGAAGGGACAAAATTCTTCTCAAGCTTTTTTAATAATGGTTATAATAGCTACTGCTTTCATACTGCTTTTATTAGTCAGTCTTGGATCTCTGTGCAGAGGTGGTCGATTTCATACTTCCCACTTTATAGGTAGAGAGATGGAGGTAGAGTGAGGGAAGTGACTTGTTCACCTCAGCATTTGTGCAGGTTTTCAATACTGATCCATGGCCCAAGGTGATTTAGCAGAAGAGTGCTGCTTAAACAAAAAATTACTGTTTGGGGAAATAAGCATATGAATCGAGAAACATACATGAAGTGAAGTAAAATGAAGTAAAATGATATCTTGGACTGGTGTAAGTTAAGTGGGTACTGTGATTATAATAAAACTACTTACAGTCCCATGCTCCTACATTCAGACTGGACCCTCCGTAATGAAGGGCTCCTCCAGTCTGCCCTAGCTTCTGTAGGACCTTGCACCAGTGACTGAGGTGAGTATGAGTATACTTCACAGAGTATGAGTGTACTTCACAGAGTAGTGATAAACAGAACAATAGTCCTTAAGCAGATCCAGGCTTTGTCTGGCTTTCCCTTGGGCACATATGTTTTTGGTGTGCTTTGGGTTTGCTCATGTCTAAGGAGTAGAAAAAAATCAAAATCAAACAACAAAATGCTGTTTAAGTTTATGTGAAGTAGCACTATAATTTTCATTGTTAGGTTGAGAGCAGTGTTGGCTTTTCTATACTGCAGTGATCCTGAACATAACTTTGCCAAGAAAGGAAACTGTAAACCTACACTTTTGTCAAGAAAGGAAACTGTAAACCTACAGTTTTGATGCTTTTTTTTTTTTTTTTTTTTGGTGGTCTTTCACATCTTCAGTGTATTTCTATCTCCAGCTGTAGGTGCTAGTGTGTTAGCCTGGGTGTGTAAAAGTATTATAGTATCTGGTACAAACTCTGGCAATGAAAATAAGAATAAAATAAAGACTGGGCCTGAACTCCAAACACCCACATTTAGGTTTCTGTGTGTCTGTTATATGCAGACTAAGTGTCACAACTTTCATTATTGCCAATGGAGCCTAGAAAGTCTAGAAAGTCTTGAGTCCTAATTTGAGACTTCCAAAGGTAAGCAGGAAGGCTGCATGCATCTGCATGTATGACACAGGACCTATAGGAACCCTGCACTACTCTAAAATGTCAGATAGATGCTAAACAAAGTATTCTTACAACTCAAATGACAACGAATAGAAATATGTGGGCAGTGACCATGTCCACTTATAATTTCAATATATAGAGGTATAAATACCCGCATTAAGGTTTCTTAATTAAAAATGGAAGTTTATCTCTTATAGCAGATCTATTACATGAGTCTGCAGAAACCAGAGTGATGGAGAAGGTCAAGTAGTATTCCATATTTAAGTTTTCTAACATATTTAAGCACTTCTAACCTAACCATTTTACCTGAAAAGAATTCAGACCAGCATTCATATAGCCATAGAATCATAGAATCATAGAATCATAGAATGCTTTGGGTTGGAAGGGACCTTGAGAGATCATCGAGCCCAACCCCCCTGCAGTAAGCAGGGATTGAACCTGAGCCAATGAGCTAACAGACAGAGTTCAATTCAATTTATGAGATCAGCAACTAATGTCATGTTAGTTGCCCTACACAGGCTAATTTGACTTCCAGGGCCTTTCCAAAGGGTATGATTCTCTTGTAGATGCTATGCTATATTTTTTATCCCTGTGGGGATATCTCAGGTAACTTAGAGTATTTCAAGAAAACAGTAGTTGTCTTCTGTGTTTAGGCAACTGAATTAAGCCCTTAATGTTCTAGCTGTGAGGAAAAATAAATAATTTTGATGCCTGAGTTTCTGGAGAAATGATGCTAGAAGTAGCAGAAAAGAGAAGGTAGCATGTAACAACAAGCATAAGCATATGCTTATCTAGACTCTTACTAGGAAATTTTATGAAAACAATTAAAAAAAAAAATGCACAGAGGATGAGGTTATTAACCAGAAGAAAAGTGACTGACCAAAAGACAAAGTGCAAAATTCAACAAGTCAATTAGTTAATCATTAGTAAGTGCAATCCCATTTAAACCTTATATATGCCAGAACATTTTTAAGGAAATAGAGACAAGAACATGCATAAAAGAACACTTGGAATGAGAAGAATACTTTGAAGTAGAATGAATTTAGTCTTTTTGTATTTGTATAGCATAGACACACAAATATGAGCTAACTACTTCGATCATACTTTACTGTCAATGGAGAGAAATACACAATTTCACAGAGCCAGTAAGCCAGCCTTGTTTAGACATCTGTATTAAGAAGAGACGAATCTTGCAGAACTGTTTCTCTCCACTGAGTAAACTGACAACTTTCCTCTTCTTACTTTCATAAGGAAAAGCAGGTCTCAGACAATGCTGTCATTTGATATCCTTCATCCTGTAGAGCTTTCATTTGTACGGTCCTGTAAAAACTATCTCTGTTTTATCTATTTTATATGTAGGAGAGAGTCATTGAAAAATTCATGGCACTGTAAGTTTAATTGACATGAGCATCCTGAGCATTCCCAGACACATATCTTCTTAGATGTGGCTGCATCAGTGACAATATATGTAAGAATCTGAATAAGTTTCAGCCCAATGATCATCAAACCGAGCAAAGCATAAACAATAACAATAGGAAGAATAGGATGTTCATTTTGGCTTCTAATAAAAAAAAAGATACTGCCTGGTGAAGTCAAGGAAGGGAGAAGAGAGGTCTACTTCAGATACTTGCAACTTTTCTCTGTTATCGTCTTGGACTAGTATAAAAACAATCATTGACATTACATAATAAGAAGAGACAACGTGTCTCAAACAAAACATACATGTGGCACTGTTCAGAAAGGCACAGACCATGAAAATTATTATATGTATCTTCATTGGGGCATCGACACTACAGTAATAAACCAGTAAAGACTGTTTAGCTAATACATAGTAGGGAGCAAGGTAAAGTTATGCTTTAGTGTTAGCTCACAGGGGTCAAAAAGGGGAGGAATGGATTCTGTTTCCAACTCCCTCATTGCCTAGGTATGTTATTAGTAGACTGTGGTTTCATTAACATAAATAGGCCCATGAGAATTTGACCCTTAGACTCATTATCCTTAAGAACCTATTCTGAGACTGACTTAACATTTAAATACTCTGATATCTTAACAAGAAAAGATGATAAATCTCGTTCATGTTTTTTTTGGGTTTTGTGGGTTTTTTTGGTTTGTTTTTTTTTTTTTTTACTAGAAAGCTGATGATCAAAAGAAGAAGCTATAAAAAAGAAAAGACTACATGGTCTGGAAGCTAAATGAAAAGACATAGCAGTTTCCAGTGATAGCAAAAAAATCAATAATAGGATACTAGCTGTCTTGTGTAGTTGGCTTGTGTATTTGGGCAAGATATCTGGAAAAGAAAATTAATTTGAACTGAAGCTAGACAAATCACATATGTAGCTTAAAAATCTATAAGAGAAACAAGAAAGAAAATTAAAAAAATGCAACAATGCTGAATTAGTCTCTGCTTTCTCCTGATCACTTTTTAAAAAAGTCGTAGCTTATTTTGTTGTAGTGCTGGATACACAAAGTACATTTGCCATGTCAAAACTACACACTTTCTTCCTTCAGCATTATTTCTTAAGTCAAATTGCTCTGAATAAATGTTAGCACATGTTCAAAGTCAAAAAGTGTCCAAACATTATATATTTTTTCCTGTAAAGAAGAGAAAAGCTTATAATCCATACAGCAAAGGGTGAACTGGTTACACGTCTTACTGTAGCATGCCTCTTTATTTAAACTGCAAGAAGCAAATGAAGCTGAACTTCCTTCCTCAATGTTGATTGTGTTTGCTGACCTCTGCTAGGGCCAGAAGTACTGCTGTGTGATGCTGTCACTTCCTTCACAGTTGTAACTTGGCACTGTGGTTATTATCCCTTCAGCAGGGAACCCTTGAATCGGTGGAAGATCAGAAGGCACTGCCTGCACCTAATGTATTTATAAACTGACATATGTTACTATGATTCTGAATCTTGACTGTCCAGGGCAATAGTATGAAAAATAACAGGGCTTATACATGCCTACATATATATATATATATATATATGTTTCTTTTTTTTTTTTTTTTTTTTAACAGACCACTATATTAAGTCAATCCTTTTCATTCTTTTCTTCTTTGTTCAAAATCTTGTTCATACTGGATTTAAATACTGAATTTAAATATTACAACACATGGAATGAAGTAAGTATTTCTGGCAATCCTAACCACTTCATATGCAATAAAATTGACAATTCCTATATAAAAATGATGTTTTTGTTCATTAGAGTTTGCTTACCTTACTTTCAAAGAGCATTTTGATTTTGTTGTGAGATAAATTAGTGTTAAGGATCCAAATATAACTCTGCTGTTGGTCAGGCTCCTTGAAATGTATCTACACTCTATTTATAGATGTCCATTTGTAACTACTGATTATTAAGACAAATTTATTAAGACATTCGCTTTTAGTCTTTGTACTAGTATTCATCACTGATCTATTTTTTTTTTTTTATTTAGTAGTAATCTGAAAGCACAGTTCAAAACAAGAACTGAGGTATTTACACTGTGAAATGTTTGCATAACTTTGAAAGGATTTTATCTGTTCTCAGTGCCATGAATACTTCTCAGTAAGTCAGACTATTATTTAAAACCTAAATTATTCTCAACCAAATAGATTCCTGTGTAAAGAAGTACAATTGAGCTTCATCAGGTTATTTTATAGTCCTCAGCAGGGTGGAGTTTTTAGAGTACGTGAAACAATCATATTGAGGTTATCAGAGGGTAAAAGGTAGGCATGGTGGACATAAGAAAACACACATAAAGGAAGGCCTGATTTGAGTGCACCAAAACCAAAGTTATTAATTTGATATCCCAAGATACTGAAAGAGTCTTAATTGAAAGAAATTTTTTACCACTACAGAAACATTAAAATGTTCCATTAGCTAAGTCCAGAGAATGCCCAGAGAGAATATTGACATTTAACAGCCTCAAAACACTTTAGGTAGAAATTTTTACATGAAGCTGAAAACAGCTTTCATATTTCAAGAAGATACCATTCCTTTCTCTCTTATAACTTCAGGTGTGATCAGAGGAGTTTGCCCTTCAAGAGGGCAAATAGCTATCAGAATTGTCTACAAAAAAAACCCAAATCAAACAAAAAAACAACAAAAAATCCCCAAAGACAAAACAAAACACCCTCATGTATTATCTGTTATCAGAGTTTAAATCCACAGCAGAAAAAAAAAAGATATTGACTTGATATCCAACAAAGGTTCAGCCATTTTCTGAACTCATGTAGTCAACTTAATTGGAGCTTAGTCTTATTGCAAATTAATGCAAACTCAAACTTCCCTTCATTCATGAAAATAATCCTTCACTTAATCTACATGTAGTGTGGGCTTATAGTTGAGTCTAGGCTATTAATAAACTGACAAAGCGCAAGATACTTGTGAACATTCATGTCTAACTTAGGAACTGTGAGCTACACTAAAACCTCTCCCATGCTTATTTTTGGTGTGTTCCTATTTCAGTACTTCATATATTCATATTCATATAAAAACATAATTATACATACACACATATAATTAATATATTCATTTCAGTATTCATATATTGCTCATCATATATATCACACAACCTGAATAAAGCATAAATGGTACAGGAAAAAATTCACCCACCACAACTGAAGACAAACATAGCATGGTAAATCCGCCAATAGATTTGATATTACTGCATGTGATGCTTGAAGATCCTCATTTAAATTATTGTCTCAGTCTTGTTCTGATTTGCACTAACTTTCTTATGGAGTAAATCTGTTGTCTACAGTGATTCTAGACTCTTAAAATGGTGTAAATAAAAAGAAAATTTGACCCTTAAAATATTTACTGCATTTTTTTTTTGTTGTTACTTTAGTGTAGTTCTATTCTTTGCAGTCTGCTAAGGCACAAAATACATAGGAAAGGACAATGTATTACATTTTTACTTGTCTGTCACATTTCAGAATGTAATGTTTAAATATACAAACAAATGAAACAGATTCTGAACTGGCATTTAGTAAGACCACAGTATTCACAGTATTCAGTTTCTTTTTTTGGCATCTCATGTTATGTTTGCCCAATTAATTTAAAATATAACCTTTGCTACTACCATTGTATATCATAATATAAAATATCTTCTGCAACACTTTAAATGGGATAGAAATTACTTTTATTAACAATATTTGTTTGCACCTGTAAAAGACGGTGCAGGGGCAAAACTGCAAGACTAAAGCTTCCATAGTATTTTTTTCTTATGTGTCAGAAATCCCAAGAAACTGCAATTACTTGTTAGATGTGATTTAATGACATTATGGTAGTGAGCAACAGTATATCACTGTACTGTTGTGTTATTAACACTTTCCTCATTGAAAGTTTTCTAACGAGTCCAGAAGAAATTAATAAATTATGTATGAGTTTATATGCTTTCAATTTTACATCAAACCACATTGGCTGAAATATTACAGTAACCAGCAAGGTAACCACCTATTTTCACTTTTGCTTGGAAAAAATGAAGGCTTGTTAAAAATATATACTGTACTTTAAATTGTAGAATTACTTTTTCCACAGCATTACTGTTTCTGAATCCAAACTGCCAAAGATCAGCTCTGACTAGGAACCTCTTTGAGCTGTCTGAATTTTTTTGTTTGTTTGTTTCTCATTTATAAATAGAAAAGGATGTGGAAAAATGCATTTCTATTCAAATGAATCCACTTCTACATAATAAAACAAATGCTGCAATGTGATCCCGTTCAGGCAAATGGCTCAGGAAAGCAACTGCAAGCTTTTTCTTACTTCACTGCTATGCTTTATTGCTGAAGTAAAACACTTCAGGGAGGTATTAAATATGCATGCTACTCTTTTTTCTAATTTTAGTGTGAGAATTACCCTCAGAACTGTGTTTATACAGTATGCAGAATGTAGCAGATCTGTGGCAGGGGTAAGAAACCCGTGAGGAGGTATCAAAGTTTATGCATCTTACTTCAAATTAAATCTCTGCATCAGCAGGGTGTTTTCCTCTTATCTTTTATAGAGGCAAGGAGATGGGTTGAGAAATGTATTAGGTGCCTTGTGCTTCATTGTCATTTTTATCCTTTACTTTCTAAAACTGAAGAGACACATTAAAACTGTTCATGATAAGCTCTAAAATGTTATTTGCTATCATTTGTTTTTACAGTTCTGTGAGATATTTTGCTTTTTCTAGTTGTCCTGACTTGGAATAATTTTAACTATCTGCATCAACAAAAAAAATTATGCTTTACATAGCCTCCTTTTGAGAGTTGTTAAGGTTTTATTTTAGAACTAGAAGGATCAATCTGAACTCCATTTATGCAAAAACTATGTTTCACTAGCACTTTATACTTTTTGTGGGGTTCATTTACAACAGTCATTGCCCAAATTCCTTTTCCAAACGATCTATTGACTATTTACTTCTTTATGCAAAATTGGAAGTAATAGAATCTTGGAAAAAAAATCTAAAAATGGCACTTAATCAATGACTTTATTCAGGGTGGCATATAAGTACCTGCTTCAACCTGATTACCTAATTTGAGTCCCATCAAAGTCAGTGGGAGGTAAGCACCTACTTAAAGTTAAACAGGTATTAATATGCCTAGAAACAATGACTACAAATACATATTTGGAAATATGTACATGGAAAGTTGCGAGGCAGAAAAGAACCTGGGGGTGTTGGTCAACAGCCGGCTGAACATGAGCCAGCAGTGTGCCCAGGTGGCCCAGAAGGCCAACAGCATCCTGGCTGGCATCAGAAATATTGTGACCAGCAGGACTAAGGAAGTGATCATCCCCCTATACTCGCCACTGGTGAGGCCGCACCTCAAATACTGTGTTTAGTTTTGTGCCCCTCACTACAAGACAGACATGGAGGTGCTGGAGCATGTCCAGAGAAGGGCAACAAAGCTGGTGAAGGGTCTAGAAGACAAGTCTTATGAGAAGCTACTGAGGGAACTGGGGTTGTTTAGCCTGGAGAAGAGGAGGTTGAGGGGAGACCTTATCGTACTCTACAGCTACCTGGAAGAAGGTTGTAGCAAGGTGAAGTTGGTCTCTTCTCCCAAGTAACAAGCAATAGGACAAGAGGAAATGGTGTCAGGTTGTGCCAGGGGAGGTTTAGATTGGATATTAGGAAGAATTTCTTCACAGAAAGGGTAGTCAAGCATTCTAACAGGCTGCCCAAGGAAGTGGTTGAGTCTCCGTCCCTATAGGGGATATTTAAAAGACATGTAGTTTTGGTGCTTAGGGACATGGTTTAGTGGTAGACTTGGCAGTGCTAGGTTAATGGTTGGAGCTGGTGATCTTAAAGGTCTTTTCTAACCTAAACAAGTATATGATTTTACGATTCTATATTTGGAGGAACATAACATTAATTTGCACATCTGATGGCACTGCAGGACTGTTATGCTGGTTTTGGCTAGGTAGAGTTAATTTTCTTCACAGTAGTTTGTATGGGGCTATGTTTTGGATTTGTGCTGGTGTTGTGTTAAGAGGTTAGAGTAATTTGGCAGATGCCCAGTTCGTCATTTTAAGTCCGGTCGTGTTCAGTGTACTGAACTATCACGATTACAGATGCACAAATAACGCAAGGCACCTTCTGTCTGGTTGCGTTCCATGAATTACCACGGCCACACTCAAAGTGTCTGGTTGCGTTCAATGAGAACTAACATGGCTAGATTAATGAATAGTGTAGTTTATTAAAGCAACAGATACACAGGTTCTTTTGGATTACCAGTGATAAATTCACTGTCTGCAAAGCACGTGCAAATATGAAAAGTATGAATAACACAGCCTGGCTACAAATGAATTAAAAAATATAAACTGACTCTATATAGAGGTTTCTACATTTCCTGGGGAGGCATTGGTATAATCAGGTGTTCGAATCTTACCCAAAGGTGTCCCGATGTGGGAGAAGAGAAGCTCAGCCTGTTGACTGATCACAGAAGTCAGTGGTATGCGATGGTATCCTTCCTAACATTCTCTCTCTCTTAAGTTATTTTATACTACCTTTTTTACCTTTCAGGTGGAGCTTGAGTGACTCTAGTCATACATACCTTTGTTATGATTGGCATAAAGTTTTCTCGCTTCATTTTTAAAGGTATAGACTAGGAAAATTCAAAGTGCAAGCTCAATGAGGGGTGGTCGCAACTTAGAGGCGAGTAGCTTTTGGGATGGAGGTGTGTTTTGGTATTATAATACTATTATAATGAGCAATGTTTACCAAAAGGACAGCATTTTTTTAGCAAGGCCTGTTGTGATAGGACAAGGAATAATGGATTTAAATGAAAAAATAATAGATTTAGACTGGACATAAGAAAGAATTTTTTTACAATGAGGGTGGTGAAGCACTGGAACAGGTTTCCCAGAGAGGTGGTAGAGGCCCCATCCCTGGCAACATTCAAGGTCAGGTTGGATGGGGCTCTGAGCAACCTGATCTGGTTAAAGCTGTCCCTGCTTATTGCAGGGGGGTTGGGCTAGGTGACCTCTAAAGGCCCCTTCCAACCCAAAGCATTCTATGATTCTATGACTCTATGATTTTGTCAAAATCATGACAGACTGTTGGCCCAGGGTAGCAAATATGCAGCTTATCGCTTCTGCAGTACCTTCAAGTTCCCATATCATCACAGAGCCTGGCCATGGTGTCTCCACACCGCTCCACCCTCCAGACAGTTCCTCTGGTGTTGCTGACATCTAAGGTTGGAGGCCTAAGGAACGTTCTGTGGAATGGATTCCTTGCATGCCAGCTGCACTCCACCCCGGAAGCTTCTTCAATGCTGTACCTTTTTTAAAAATGTGAATATAAGTTTAATTCCTCAGTCACCTCCAGCAATTATTCCACAGCTGGAAACAGTGTTGATAACACAGGGAGTGATGTTTTCTTTATGGCTGAGCAGTGCTGACACAGAGTCAAGGCCTTTTCTGCTTCTCACCCCACCCCACCAATGAGTGGGCTGGGGATTCACAAGAAGTTGGGAGTGAACACAGCTGGGACAGCTGACCCCAGCTGCCCAAAGGGATATTCCATACCATATGATGTCATGCTCAGCATATAAAGCTGGGGGAAGAAGAAGGAAGGGGGGGATATTCAGATATGGCATTTGTCTTCCCGAGTAACTGTTATGTGTGATGGCGCCCTGTTTTCCTGGAGATGGCTGAACACCTGCCTGCTGATAGGAAGTATTGAATGAATTCCTTATTTTTCTTTGCCTGTGCACGCAGCTTTTGTTTTCTGATTAAACTGTCTTTATCTGAACCCACGAGCTTTCTCACCGTTACCCTTCTTGTTCTCTCCGCCCTCCCACCCGCGGAGAGAGCGAGCTGCTGTGTGGTGCTTAGTTGCCAGCTGGGATTAAACCACGACAACTGTGTCCAATTGAGAGTCAGTGAACTTGCAACATAGCCCCAATAGCTTATTAAGTACACCTAACTAGGTTGTAGGATACTAATGATGGAGCTTTTATTTCTAGTCATGGATAATAATGAGAAAATAGAGATTTTGTTACTCAGTTAAATGCTCTGAATTGTTAGGTTTTTTGTGATAATACAACAAGAGATACCTGCGTGACTCGCAGAGTGAATCTGAGTGCCTTATTTGGGATGAAGTTTCTGCTAACATCTGTGTACATAAAAGCTAAATGATGAAATACCTAGTGGTCTTCTCTCTTGAAGACCTGATCTAAATTCCATTAAAACCACTGGAAAACTTCACACTGACTTCAGTCACCATAGGAGTCTGCTTTTACAGCTTTCACTCAGGCAATGCTCCCAGGGGAGTCAATGTGAGTTGTACATGCCCAAGACCTAGATAAAAAGAAAGTCACTTGGGCAACACACTTCTTAGTGTAATTGAATGTATTTCCTATTTGGTACATTAACATACAGTCTTTCATAGGGCGAGATTACACATAGATGTCTTTTATCCAAACTGACAGCAAATCTGTTTGAAAAAAAGAGTTCTGTTCCATTATGTCTCTTCATAGTGTTGTGTACAACCATGTGAAGCTGGAGTATGTCAGATAGACACAGTATGAAACAGCTTAGTCAAATATGGCAGACTCATACAACTGCATTAGTAATACAAATACAACATATTTTTAGCATATCTGTCATTACAAATTCACTGCTGGACACAGCACCCCCCTTGTCTTGCATCTTCTGGAGTATCTGGTTAGTCTCTACCCCTGCTGTTCTCGATTATCTACCAGGTTCTGTCTCTCTGTAATTCTGTTTAGTCTCTTCTGCTGGGATTCCCAGACTTTGGCAACAATTCCAGAACTGTCTTTATCAATCCATCATCTTTTCTTTTGGTGACACGCTTGTACATTGCCATTGCTGCTCTGGATCTTCCCATATATGATTTCACATTACTGTCCAATCCATTGATTTTGCCCCTTAAATATTAACATAATTCTTATTAATAATTTATTTCATTCTTTGTAGAGCGACTTATATTTTGATTTTTTTCTTTTTCATTTGTGGAAAAAACCCAACTAGATTGTGTATTATTAACTAGGAAATTATTGTATCAGTCTTATAAACGTTCTTCCTGATGGGTAAATGCACTGCTGTGCATATAGTCAACACAAGACTATGCACTATTTAGATCCCACTTACAGTTTCAAAGAGGTGTTTAGTAAGGGTCTTACACTTTTTACCAGAAGAATGAGATCTGCATTCAAATCCCTGTCAGGTAAAAGAGGATATATTTTCCAAATCCTGGGTGAATGCTCTAGCTATAGTGTTAATGGCTAGCATGATGTAATATGTTCATTTTGGTTTAATTTTTTTGTCTTATGTGTCTGGGTTTTTTGCTTGTTTTGGGCTTCAGGTGTATTCCATGAATTCTATCTGCATTTGAACACTAGAACTGGTTGAAAAAAAGCAATTGCTTCAATGAAAATTGTCACTAACTTTTCACAAATGTGAGCATTTTTGCTGAATGACTGAAAACACTTCTATTTCACTATAGAAATGAGAGTCAAGTAATCTGGTTTCATAACCAGTAATTGGAAGAGTGGAACTCTGATAATTTGGGACTGACAGTGGTCTACAAACCCTTCCTTATCCATATAATTGAATTCAATCTGGCCTAGAGCTGTGCTAAGTCAAAGTTCTTATTGTATAAGAACTAGTCAGTGGTAGATACAGTTTCAGCCAAAATGAAAATAAAATGCTCACAATAAACAAGAAAAAACATACTAATTGTCACTAGTTGGCATTACTGATTGATGGGCTTAAACAGAGAAAAAAGGTCATCAAGTGTGGATTTTATTCTCCACACCTTTGAAAAGTATATAACCAAACAAAGCACAGCCATCAGCATAGTTTGTTTAGCACTAGTTATACACCCATTGTAAAAAAGGCATTTTCTATGTTAAAGTGAATAATGCGTAGGTTTGTGAGATTAAATGGCATAGAATACTGGTCACAAGATATGTCCTTACATCACAATACTGTTAAAAGGGAACAAAGAATTCTTTTTTATGCTATTTGTTAAATATACATAGAATTTATAAATTATACAGATATAAAAATATAAAAATGTATTCAAGTATATATACTACATATGTGTTTTATATACATTTATATATGGTATATATGTTTAGAAATTTGTATATATTTGTATGCACACATGTGTGTGTGATTCCAATAGCAAAAGCAGCTACTAGGCTCCTGGTTTTAGCCTGATACTTGCAAAAATAGTTTATTAGTTTGGAAATAGGTTTCTTGGTGTGTAAGTATGAGGGCGACATGTAGGAAAAAATCCCTGATTTTGAGAACTTTTGAAATATGCAAATTATTGATAGATAATTAGAAAACTGAAGCCAGTAGGTACAGATAAGCTCCACTTCTAGTCTGCAAGAATATGTATATACATATAAATATTTTCCATTAGGAATCAAACAAATGTAAAGCCTTATTTTTCCTTTCTGAAAGGGACTTGAAATTCTGGAGGTGTGAGATGCCCTCTTATGGAATTAAAAGATGGGACAGTAGCTAAGCTATTCATAACATTTGAATTATATGCAGGGGTGACAAAAGAGAGTGATCTAATAAGGTCCTTTTCATAAATGGATCAATCACCTTTATTTTCAATGAGAGATGAGGTCCCCAAGAATCTCAGAAGTTGAAGTACTACTATAGCAGTATTCATGTAATTTCTAGTGATTTTCTCCCTTTTCTTGTGTTTTTTTGATTACTAACTTTTTAAATCTATGGCTTCATCTTTTTGAAACTACTTGGAGTTTACAGCTGAGGTCCTCCCTCAACGTGTATAGGTTACAGGTGTTAGAAGACATCAAGTCTGATTTATCTGCTTCTCTTCAGGAGTTGCTGCACTTAACTCTAAGATGTATCCCCATTTTGTAGGCAACTGCAAATTTTTCAGGAGCTAATGTAACCTTCTTAATATGTCTGCTTGACCAATGTCTCATTGTGAAGTGTTTATTCATTGATTCAAAACCTGTCTCACACAGCTACTTTAAATATATAATGATAAAATTCAAGTCTGCATTCAGTCCTGGCCATCTCTTTACCAGAAATACATTGATGAATTGAAAAGAATGAAGTAACAGAAGTGATTAGGGAATTAAGATTATTTCATTTAAGATAAACAGAGATTAAAAGAATGTAAGTATTCATAGATTTGCTAAGAGACAGCAAAAGGATCTCCATGATAAACCTCTGGCTATTGCTCAAAGATGCACATATCAAAGATAGAAATGGAAAAGACAGCAGAAAAATGCATATGTACTAGGAAAACAATACAATGAAATTAAAGTAGTCAAAATTGGTGTGAGGGTCAGAAATTTCCGAGCCTGAGATTGGGTGTATTAGACTATAATTGTGGTGGGAAAGAGCTGTATCAGTGGGATTATTTAAGTCAAACTGGACAAAGCATAATACAAGGGATAACTCTGTGTAGACAAGGAAGGAAAAAATGACTATTTAAAAAGAAAGCACTTCTCTTGATTTCATGACACAGATACTAGACATGGAGGAAGAATGAAGTCAAAAGTATATGTTAAGGCTGAATCAAGTAAGAAATATAGGTTGCTTGAATTGTCTTGAGATTACAAATAAAAGGACAAGATTGTTCATGTCATGGAGTTCAGTCAACAAAAATCCCTATTAATTGGAATTTAGTTACATATAACCCTCTTTAGTACCAGGCAGCATCTCAGTCTGCCTACTTTCTAGGACTGCTTTACCCTGAAATCCTTTACTTACTACTTTTCTTAGCTTGAATGCTCACTTGCCAATGACAGTTAATTTGTCATACCTGCTCAGAAGTGCCTGTTTTGAGGGAACAGGTACTTCTCTTCAGGCTGGAACTCAGATGTGACTCATATGCATGTTCTAAGTCTACTGAGAAACTCCAAAACATAAATGTAATTTGCCACTGTCAAGTTTGTGTATAAACATCATGTCTCATTCGATAGCTGTGATGTAGCTTAAACATGAAGTAGGAATTTGTAAGCTTGTTTTTTTGACCCTGTCAGATGGAAAGGCTTTGAACTTGCATCTCCTAGGACACTGCTGTGACAACGAATCTGTGGAGTATCCTCAGTAGGAGATCTTACATTTTTTGAGGCTACATCACTGTGCAGTTACGGATGAGAGTGTAATGGAGTTAGAAGAAATGCAAACTAACCTTACACAACAGTTAGGGCTCACATGTAGGGATGGGACTGTTGTGGAGACATTACAAAAACCATGGTAGGCTCAGATGCTATTTTCAACTTTTGTTTTGTTTTGATTTTTCTATTAGAAAGAAAAATCCCTACTTGATGAAGTCTTATCCTCTGAAGGTAAAAAGAAACACTGAGACACGTAGGTGAACATGGTGTGTATGCCTAGCATTTCTTACCAGTTCTTATGCAGAAATTAGAATCTGCATCTTCACTGCCTCTGTAGGGAATTTGGTCACTACTTTTCTTGCAGGCACCTTAAATTTTGCTATAATAGTGTTTAAATTTCTACCTAAATTAGAAGGTCTGTGTTCTACCTACAGCAGTATTTCATTAACTGAGGTAAGTAAACATGGACATATATTGATTTAGTAAATAGGTAATCATTTGCCTGAACTGAAAGTGTACTAATACATGATGTATATTGACATGTATTGACGAGTATCAATACATAATCTACAAAGAAAACTGGGAAAATGGCCACATCTGGCTCATATTGTAGTATGTTACTGATAGAATATAACATATAAAATTTGGTTGTATTCAGTCAAAGTATTCAGTCAAAGAGCAAATAAATTCACCTCTCTGAAATAAGGAAGAAGAGTTTTGCCTGTGTTAAAAAAGCAAATAATGGTACCCTACAAATGAAAAGAGGACAATAAAAACAATGGAATAACTGATGTAGTAGAGAAAGATAATAGGAAAATAGAAAGTATCTTATTTGGCCTCAATCTTTTTGATGAGCTTAGACAGAGGTTTGGAGATTTTTTTTTAATTAATTATTCTTTCCTGAAATTTGTGAAAAGAATTTTTTTTATAATTTTTTTAGATCCTTTCATTAAATCTAGTCATCTATTTGTAATCTCATTTTTATCCTTCTTAGTCAGTAAAGATTATGATAACAATTGGCTCAGCTGTGATAACATATTGGCTTCAATAGTTAAGGCAAATACCAGTACAGCATATGTGTTTAAAGGGAAGACACATTCTATCTAGAACACGTTTGGAAATAGCCATAAGTATACACAGAAGGGTCTAGTCTTTGGGAAAAGGGGCAGTCATAATTTTTATCGCTGGGAGATAACAAAATCCCTTGGTCCATTTAAGAACTGGTTTGGGCAGAGAATTAGCTCATTCTATTCAGCCTTTGGCCTATTTTATGTCTTTTCATGAAGTTCAAAGACTGTAAGCCTGGAATCTGTAGGAGCACTTGGTTGCATGTTGAATGCCAGCACTTTCCTACCATCATTTTTACTCCTGAAGTCTTTCAGATGCACTGAATACTGTCTTCTGGGATTTTCCATAACTACTTCTAGCAAACAGCTTCCTTTCCAACACCACTTTTATTTCCTGTTTTGCAATGGAAAAGATTAAACTAAACAAGCAAATACATTAACAGAAAACTGATTTGATTCTGGCCAATCTAACCATATGAGAAAAGTTCCTCTGTAGCTTACTGCTGTGTATCAGTATGACCATTCCTTCAGCCTTGCTAAACAGAGTGTCTGCATGGGCTGTTTCTGATTCCTCAAGATTTAGTCATCTCTGGTACCACCAGTGACCTGGCTCATAAGTTCATCTGCTCACCTCAGTCTGTGGGTTTTTTAGTTCTCTGTATTGGGTTTACATGGCAAGGTTTTAGTAGCAGGGTGGTAGGCTACAAGGCAGGTTTCTATGAGAAGACACCAGAAGCTGTTTCCATGTCCGACAGGTGGACCTGGTGCTGGCCAATGCTGAGCCAATCAGTGATGTTGGTAGTACCTCTGTGATAAAATATTTAAGAAAGGGTAAAAACCACTGCACAACAGTGAGTTGTGCAGTACACAACAAGAGTGAGAAAATGTGAGCGAAAGCCGTGTAGACACCAAGGTCAGTGGAGAAGGAGGGGCAGGAGGTGCTCCAGGTGCCAGAGTAGAGCATGCCCATGTAGAAGACCATGGTGAAGCAGGTTGTACCCCTGCAGCCCATGAAGGATCATGGTGAAGCAGATATCGACACTGCAGTCTGAAGAGCACCCTATGCCAGAGCAGCTTTATGTGCCCTATAGAAAGCTGCAGCTCGTGAAGAGCCCACACTGGACCAGGCTCCTGGCAGAAACTGTAGCCTGTGGAGAGGAGCCCATGCTGGAGCAGATTTTCTGGTAGGACCTGTGACCCTGTCGGGGACCCATGCGGGAGCAGTCTGTTCCTGAAGGACTGTACCTTATGGAAAGAACACACACTGGAGCAGTTCATGAAGAACTGCAGCCTATGGGAAGGACCCACATTGGAGAAGGTCATGAAGGACTGTCTCCCGCGTGTGGGACCCCATGCTGGAGCAGGGGAAGAGCATGACGAATAAGGAGCAGCCTAGTTGCTGTGTTGCTCAGGAGGAGGAGGTAGAAGAACTGAGAGTTAAGCTGAGCCTGGGAAAAAGAGCGGGGTGTGGGGAGGGTGTTTTTAAATTTGTTCTAATTTGTCATTATCTTATTCTGTTTAACAGGCAATAAATTTAATTAATTTTCCCAAGTCGACTCCGTTTTACCCATGATGGTAATTGGTAAGTAATCTCCCTGTCCTTATCCCTACCCATCAGCTTTTTATCATATTTTCTCTCTCTGTCCTGTTGAAGGAGGGAAGTGATAGAGTAGTTTGGTTGGCATGTGGTGTCCAGTCAAGGTCAACCTACCACACTCTCTCATAAAGTGGCAGTCAGGAAAAGGGTCAGTATTGTCTTACCTAGGGTCAAACATGTCCACCAGTCCCAGTTGTTTGGAGGTTAGCAAACGTGACGCCCATCTGCAAGAATGGCCAGTGGGAGAATAGGGGGAACTACAGGCCCATCAGTCTGCCCTTGGTGCCGGGGAAGCTTATGGAGCAGATCATCTTGAGTGCCAGCACATGGCACATACAGGACAACCAAGTGACCAGGTCAAGTCAGCATGGGTTTATGAAAGTGTCGTGGTTTAGCCCCAGCCAGCAGCTAAGCACCACGCAGCCGCTTGCTCACTCCCCCTACCCCAATGGGATGGGGGAGAGAATCGGAGGAGTCAGAGTGAGAAACACTCCTGGGTTGAGATAAGAACAGTTTAATAATTGAAATAAAGTCAAATAGTAATGATAATAATAATATAATAATGATAATAACAATAATAATATACAAAGCAAGTGATGCACAATGCAATTGCTCACTACCCACCGACCGATACTCAGACAGTTCCCGAGCAGCGATCACTGGTCCCCAGCCAACCCCCCCCAGTTTATATACTGAGCATGATGTCATATGGTATGGAATAACCCTTTGGTCAGTTTGGATCAACTCTTCTGGCTGTGCCCCCTCCCAGTTTCTTGTGTACCTGGCAGAGCATGGGAAGCTGAAAAGTCCTTGACTAGCATAAGCAGTACTCAGCAACAACTAAAAACATCAGCGTGTTATCAACATTCTCCAACTAAATCCAAAACACAGCACTATGCCTGCTACTAGGAAGCAAATTAACTCTATCCCAGCCGAAACCAAGACAGAAAGGCACGTCCTGGACGAGTATACTCTTCACTGGGTTAAAAACTGGCTGGATGGCCAGGCCCAAGGGGTTGTGGTGAATGGAATTCAGTCCAGTTGGTGGCTGGTCAGAAGTACTGTTCCCCGGGGCTCTGTACTGGGGCCAGTTCTGTTTAATAGCTTTCTCTATGGTGTGAAAGAGGGGATCGAGTGCACCCTCAGAAAGTCTGCAGATGACACCAAGTTGGGTGAGAGTGTTGATCTGCCTGACGGTAGATATCTTTACAGAGGGATCTGGACAGGCTGGATCAGTAGGCTGACACCAATTGTATGAGGTTCAACCAGGCTAAGTGTCAGGTCCTGCACTTGGTTCTCCTGCATTTGGGTCACAACAACCCCATGCAACGCTACAGACTTGGGGAAGAGTGGCTGGAAAGCTGCCTGACAGAAAAGAACCTGGGGGTGTTGGTTGAGAGTTGGCTGAATGTGAGCCAGCAGTGTGCCCAGCAGGCCAGGAAGGCCAACAGCATCCTGGCTGGTATCAGAGATAGTGTGGCCAGCAGGAGCAGGCAGGTGATTGCCCCCCTGTACTCGGCACTGGTGGGGCCACACCTCAAATACTGTTTTCAGTTTTGGGCCCCTCACTACAAGAAAGACATTGAGGTGCTGGAGCATGTCCAAAGAAGGGCAACAAAGCTGGTGAAGGGTCTAGAAGATGAGTCTTATGAGGAGGTGCTGAGGGAACTAGGGTTGTTTATCCTGGAGAAGAGGAGTCTGAGGGGAGACGTTATTGCGCTCTACAACTACCTGCAAGGAGGTTGTAGTGAGGTGGGTGTTGGTCTCTTCTCCCAACTAGTTAGCGATAGGACAAGAGGCAATGGCCTCAGGTTGTGCCAGGGGAGGTTTATACTGGGTATTAGGAAACATCTTTTCACTGGAAGGGTTGTAGGGTTGTTTCACTGGAGCATTGTAGAAAGCTGCCCAATGAAGTGGTTGAGTCCCTATCCCTGTAGGTATTTAAAAGATGTGTCAATGTGGTGCTTATGGCCATGGCTTAATGGTGGACTTGGCAGTGCTAGGTTAATAGTTGGAGTTGATGATCTTAAAGGTCTTTTCCAACCTACACAATTCTATGATCCTATGATTCTAACAGAAGACAGAGCCTAGAATCAAAGACTTACAGGAGGGTCAATATGTGTACAGAGGAAGTGGAATGAAAAGGATAGGTGGTGAATTCTTCTTGTATGGCTTTTCTACAAAATGAAACTTGGTTGTAACTGTATCTATTTTAAATGCTTGCAATGTCAGATCACTTAGAAATAAGTCCTTTCCAAGTACTAACTCTGAAACATGGACTCCTGAATACCACTCTTACTAGAAGTCCTTTCTCTTCAAGAAAACTAAAAATTTTTGTTTCTGTATTATTTAAGTAATTTCACAGTATGAAGCTGTATGAAACATAGTATTAATCACATATATTCCAAGTAGAAATGATGAATGCAGAAAAAAAATTCACAGTAATATAGCTTTCTGTTTATTCTTTGTTCTTTAAGGTATATTGTAGCCTCAACTCTGTAGTTCACAGAACATCAATCCTCTGAACTGGAGAATATCTTGTTCTTGAATTCTTCGTCATATATCTGCTGTATTAGATAAAGTATCAGAAGCTTCTCAGCTTCTCTAACCTGTTTTGGAAAACAGATACAAGTTTTTTGAAGTAAGAATGACAGAAATAAATGGAATTATGTTCTTCTCAATGGTGAATTTTAATTGATTACTTGAGAAATGAAAAGTTGAACAACACTTTTGAAAAAAATTCTCATTTCAGCTTCCTACATCTATATTTAGATCCTTTTAATTTAGCACTCAGCACCTGGTTGCTACTACTGCTTCACAAAGGCTTGTACAAAATTTGGAAGGTCATCCCAGTGACACAGTTTTGACTGGCCCCAAGCTGCTGATTATTTTGTAGGCTCCATATTATTCTCTCTTGTTTTCAAGAAAGCCATGTGTGCCTGCAAATGATGTGTAATGTTTGTTGTTTCTGGATGAATGCACTTAATTATCTCTAAAAATAATTTAATCAACAGATGTCTCCTCCTCCTTCCTTTGTACTAATCATTCTCCGCACTTGCAAAACTTTTTTTTCTGAGACCTTGTGTTCCCTTTCTTCTTATCTCTGAAGGTTTTCTCCTCCAGGGCAAAGCTTTCTCAAAACCAAAAATGTGTAGCTGCTTAAAGCACACCATAAAAGCTTTGCAAACTTTCTCTGGTGCATGTTTGATTACATTCATGACATCTGTCCAGACAGCTTAAAAGAAAAAGAAGATAAGATGAAAAAAAAAAGAAAAAAAGCACATAATTTTA
This sequence comes from Pelecanus crispus, assembly GCF_030463565.1. Classification (NCBI taxonomy): domain Eukaryota; kingdom Metazoa; phylum Chordata; class Aves; order Pelecaniformes; family Pelecanidae; genus Pelecanus; species Pelecanus crispus. The sequence goes on from NC_134643.1 coordinate 185,167,108, forward strand.
GTAATTGCTGAAGTATGTTGTAACAAATAATGCTTCAAAATACCCTACAGTACTATTAGCACTAAATTATGGGGAAGAGATCAAAAATGTTCAGGGTTCACAAATCAGGATGTGTACAAAGGGGAAGTTACCCTGGTAAGATTAACACCACAATTAATAGAGGTTACATTTTCTGGTAAATCTTAATGAATACATGGGTAAAAAAATTGGAATCATATTTCAAAGTGGAAAGAGAAATAGAAAGTTCTGCCTTCACAAAATGACTGTTAATATTGTGGAATCAACTTCATATTTTTTATACAATCATAACTTTTTAAACACTGATATTGCAATATTTTAATCTATTGGTATTATAGTACCTGTGAAAGGAATAGAAGTACTTAATAATGAAAAATAGGTGTATTTTGTTTATATGGTGTGAAACAAAACATTGCCAGCTAAAAAAAATTCTGCTTTTGTTCTTCAGATAAGCACGAGGCTCTGATATGACCACTTAGGTCATAAGAAATCCAGGAAAATAGTTACCTAGAATTGCTTAAAAGGATATAATTGTCCAATCTGAGAGAATTTTTTTCATGCTTTTGGCCAAATATAAAGCAGAAATGATGGTCAAGTCTGAAAGGCAAAGCAATGACAGAGTTTTCAAAAATATATTTCTTTTTAGAATCTGTTTATTCACAGAAACGCCCCATAGGCTTGTTGACATAGGACAGTTTCTTAAAGAAATACAAAAATAATGTTGCAGAAATAGCAGTCTTTGACAGAAAATCCTAACAAGTTTTTTTCAGCCCCATGACCAAGAAAATTGGTGTGCATTTTTTTTAATAGTATGTCATTTATCCATTTCTATAAATTCATATAACAATCATATCCACTAATCTCAATGAGAATTTCAGACAGCTTGTTATCATAATATATGTAGGCTTATTTTTCCTGGATGCTGCATCCTAGTATATACTACAGCAGAGAACATTTTTCCACACCTATTAATTTTAATATTAGTACTACTTATCACTGTATTATTGTTACCCATGGTGGCGAAAAACATTTGCCAGGGATCAAGACTTTGTTGGTTTTCACATCGTACAAACACATATCGAGACAACTGTCCTTTGTCTTCAGAGCTGATATTTTGAATACAGAATAGGTGGATATAATGTTTGTTGCAAGGTATGTACTTCATATCATAAAATACAAGTATTAATAGCTCCATCTGAGTTAGTGTCCCATTGTAGTCAATGAAGAGAAATAGGTACTCTTAAAGTGCAGACCTAATTTAGAAATATAAACCAAGTAAAAGATATTGAAGCATATGCATGGCTATTTCCCTTCATTAAATACAAAAGGAATCCAAGGATATCACCTCAGACAGAGACTTCTGCAGGGTAGACAGTGTAACTTACATGAAATAAACCAAAGTTGTGGAAAGAATAAAGCTATTCTAAGGACATTGCGGATGTTTCTACAATCAAAAGACCTAATGACGGAAGGAAAAAACTATCATCATTTAGCATTACGTGACTTAAATATTTTAATATTTTATATAATGGTTTTGGTATAAAATATCTGTATCTAAATAGTAAATTTAGACCCGCACTACACTGTATAATTTTGCTAGGACAGCCATTTTGGAGCAAAATGTCTGAGCTGTTAAAACCAGACATTTTCATAGAATCATAGAATTGCTTAGGTTGGGAAAGACCTTTAAGATCATCCAGTCCAACCATTCACCTAACACTACCAAGTCCACCACTAAACCAATTAAGGGTAGAATAGTAATTTCATGTTTCCTGGCTTGGTGGCTGGATTATTTTTTAATGAAAGTAAAAACTAGGAACCATTAAGGTTGGAAAGGATGTCTAGGATCATCCAGTCCAACCACCAACCCAACACCACCATGCCCACTAAGCCATGTCTCAAAGTGCCACGTTTACCCGTTTTTTGAACACCTCCAGGGATGGTGACTCCACCACCTCTCTGGGCAGCCTCTTCCAATGCTTGACAACCCTTTCCATGAAGAAATTCTTCCTAATATCCAACCTAAACCTCCCCTGACACAGCTTGAGCCCATTTCCTCTCGTCCTATTGCTTGTTACTTGGGAGAAGAGACCAACACCCACCTCAATACAACCTCCTTTCAGGGAGCTGTAGAGAGCAATAAGGTCTCCCCTCAGACTCCTCTTCTCCAGGCTAAACAACGCCAGTTCCCTCAGCCGCTCCTCATAAGGCCTGTGCTCCACACCCTTCACCAGCTTTGTTGACCTTCTCTGGACACCCTCCAGCACCTCAATGTCCTTCTTGTAGTGAGGGGCCCAAAACTGGACACAGTATTCCAGGTGCGGCCTCACCAGCGCCGAGTACAGGGGGACAATCACCTCCCTGCTCCTGCTGGCCACACTATTCCTGATACAAGCCAGGATGCTGTCGGCCTTCTTGGCCACCTGGGCACACTGCTGGCTCATGTTCAACCACCTGTCTACCAACACCCCCAGGTCCTTTTTGGCCATGCAGCTTTCCAGCCACTCTTCCCCAAGCCTGTAGTGTTCCATGGGGTTGTTGTGACCCAAGTGCGGGACCTGGCACTTGGCCTTGTTGAACCTCATACAGTTGGCCTCAGCCCATTGGTCCAGCCTGTCCAGGTCCCTCTGCAGGGCCATCCTACCCTCCGGCAGATCGACACTCCCACCCAGTTTGGTGACATCTGCAAACTTACTGAGGGCACACTCAATCTCCTCATCCAGGTTGTTGATAAAGATATTAAACAAGGCTGGCCCCAAAACAGAGCCCCAGGGAACACCACTTGTGACCGGCTGCCAGCTGGACTTAACTCCATTCACCACAACTCTCTGGGCTCAGCCACCCAACCAGTTTTTCACCCAGTGAAGATTACGCCCATCCAAGCCATGAGCTGCCAGCTTCCCAAGGAGAATATTATGGGAGATGGTGTCAAAGGCTTTGCTGAAGTCCAGGTAGATGACGTCCACAGCCTTTCCTTCATCCACCAGGCGGGTCACCAGGTCATAAAAGGAGATCAGGTTGGTCAAGGAGGACCTGCCTTTCATGAACCCATGTTGGCTGGGCCAGATCCTCTGGTTGACCTGCACTTGCCTGTTGAGTGCACTCAATATGAACTGCTCCATAATCTTCCCCGGTATTGAGGTGAGGCTGACAGGCCTGTAGTTCCCCAGGTCCTCCTTCCGGCCCTTCTTGTAGATGGGTGTCACATTGGCAAGCCTCCAGTCATCAGGGACCTCCCCTGTTAACCAGGACTGCTGATAGATGATGGAAAGTGGCTTGGTGAGCTCCTCCGCCAGCTCCCTCTGCTGTCGAGTGGATCCCATCCGTCCCCATAGACTTGTGAGCATCCAGGTGGCATAGAAGGTCATTAATATCGCATGGGAAAATTGTATGAATTTCCTAACAGAAAAAAGTCCTTTTTTTGCATACAGTTTCTGTACACACGAGTTTGATGATACAGCTATGGTTGTATTGGTATTATGGCAATAGACAGGCTGTAGATTATTCAAGCCTCTCAGGGAAACAATTGCAGAAATCATTAAGGAAATCTAATTTGTATGGGCCCCAAGTTCCCTAACATGGTCCCCCCTTTAAGAGTCAGTTTGAAATGTAGTCTAGTGCTAGTTAACATTAAATATGAATGTTACACTTTAAGGAATAAAGGCTACTATCAAAGAATGGATGCAACATATTTATTATATATTGAGACATCAGTGTGATATGGTGATCTTCAAGACATACAAAAAATAGATTTCAATGATTAACTTTTTGTCTGGTAACATGCTTGGTAACAAAAATGTTACCTGAGACAAAGTTTAAATTATTCTGTAGTAATAGGACTATTGTACATTTACCTCACTATTGTGACATTGGACAAATGACATGTGTTTATACAAGGTTTTTAACCTTTTTTGTAGATCCATTACATGTAGGAAACTCTACTTACTGAACTACAGAGCAGTTATCTTTAACTACTAAAGACTGAGAGCATTAGGGTTAGATTCTTGTCATCACCCATCAGATTTTCACCATCTGAATCTTATGTTTACAGCAATCTCATCTAATCTTTTTCCACAGTCAACAGAAATAATGGCATCTTTACACAGTGCAGATCATCAGGATGGGAAAAAAGGTAAGATCTATACAGAGGAGAAAGTAGTCACTTTCTCATAGTTAGTTTCCTAAGCACTACTTTTTGTAGTGCTCTTAGCAGTTTCTCACAATGTGGGGAAGGTTTGGGGCCCTCCTCAACAGCTTTACCTTGAAGCTGATTGCAGGTCTTGTTCCTTAGGTACTTGTCCTAAACATAAGGTCACTAGCAATCTTGAGAAAACATTTCTGTCTCTTCTGTTGAGGTTGAAGCACCCGCTGAATGAAATTGGGGACAAAACTGAGCAAAGAAGAGTTTAACTCTTTGGTTTGCTAATGAAAATATGATTATGGAAGGAAAAGAACCTGGGATCAGATCATTGCACAATGGCTTGCTTATGATTTTTGCATCAGTCACCAACATGTATAAATATGACTCTCTGGTCAATGTGAAAACTGGAGTGTCTTTTGAATTATGAATACCTTTTCTGGGTCTAATATTTTTATCACTAAACTCAGCCTTATGACAGAAAGAACAAACTGTGTTTTAATTTAAGAGGCGTTTGGACCAGTATGTATTTTTTTTGGTCATAGTGTCCTTAGGGAAAGAAGTACTAGTGCCAGAACCCAGTCAGATTTCATTAGCTCCTGATGGGGAGCCAAAGAGTTTATGACCTTTGGAAGAAGGAGCAGGGAACTCAGGAGGACTACAAGGATGTTGTGAGACTATGCAGTGAGAAAATCAGAAGGGCCAAAGCCCAACTAGAACTTAATCTGGCTACTGCTGTAAAATACAATGAAAAATGTTTCTATAAATCCATCAGCAACAAAAAGATGGCTAAGGAGAATCTCTATCCTTTATCGGATGCAGGGGAAACTTAGTGACACAGGATGAGGAAAAGGCTGAGGTAGTTAATGCTGCCTTTGCCTCAGTCTTTAACGGTAAGCCCAGTTATACTCCAGGCACCCAGGCCCTTGAGCTGGAAGACAGGGAAGGGGAGCAGAATGAAGCCCCCAAAATCCAAAGGAAAATGGTTAGCGACCTGCTACACCACTTAGACAAACACAAGTGTATGAGGCCAGATGGGACCTACCCAAGGGTACAGAGGGAGCTGGTGGAAGTGCTCACCAAGACACTTTCAATCTTTTATCAGTAGTCCTGCCTATCTGGGGAGGTCCCAGTTGATTGGAGGTTAGCAAATGTGACGCCCATCTGCAAGAATGGCCAGAAAGAGAATCAGGGGAACTACAGGCCCATCAGTCTGCCCTTGGTGCCGGGGAAGCTTATGGAGCAGATCATCCTGAGTGCCAGCACATGGCACATAAAGAAAAATGGGTATACTCTTCACTGGGTTAAAAACTGGCTGGATGGCTGGGCCCAAAGAGTTGTGGTGAATGGAGTTAAATCCAGTTGGTGGCTGATCAGAAGTAGTGTTCCCCAGGGCTCTGTACTGGGGCCAGTTCTGTTTGATATATTTCTCAATGATGCGAACAAGGGGATCGAGTGCACTTCAGAAAGTCTGCAGATGACACCAAGTTGGGTGAGAGTGTTGATCTGCCTGATGGTAGATATCTCTACAGAGGGATCTGGACAGGCTGGATCAGTAGGCTGATGTCAGTTGTATGAGGTCCAGCAAGGCCACATGTCAGTCAGGACCTGCACTTGGGTCACAACAACCCCATGCAACGCTACAGACTTGGGGAAGAGTGGCTGGAAAGCTGCCTGACAGAAAAGAACCTGGGGGTGTTGGTTGAGAGTTGGCTGAATGTGAGCCAGCAGTGTGCCCAGCAGGCCAGGAAGGCCAACAGCATCCTGGCTGGTATCAGAGATAGTGTGGCCAGCAGGAGCAGGGAAGTGATTGCCCCCCTGTACTCGGCACTGGTGAGGCCGCACCTCAAATACTGTTTTCAGTTTTGGGCCCATCACTACAAGAAAGACATTGAGGTGCTGGAGCGTGTCCAGAGAAAGGCAACAAAGCTGGTGAAGGGTCTAGAAGATGAGTCTTATGAGGAGGTGCTGAGGGAACTAGGGTTGTTTAGTCTGGAGAAAAGGAGTCTGAGGGGAGACCTTATCGCTCTCTACAACTACCTGCAAGGAGGTTGTAGTGAGGTGGGTGTTGGTCTCTTCTCCCAAGTAACAAGCAATAGGACAAGAGGAAATGGCCTCAGGTTGTGCCAGGGGAGGTTTAGATTGGATATTAGGAAAAATTTCTTCACTGGAAATGTTGTTGAGCATTGTAGCAGGCTGCCCAATGAAGTGGTTGAGTCCCCATCCCTGTACGTATTTAAAAGATGTGTCAATGTGGTGCTTATGGCCATGGCTTAATGGTGGACTTGGCAGTGTTAGGTTAATGGTTGGAGTTGATGATCTTAAAGGTCTTTTCCAACCTAAATGATTCTATGTTTCTACATTGTTAAGAGAAGATGGGAGCTGCCACCTCCTCCAGCTGTCTCTGCCCAGGACCCTCTTGCCCGGCTGCTGGAATCCAGGCTGGTGCATGGGGACTAAGGGTCTCTGCCCAGGCTGAAGGACATGGCTGCCACTTTCCCTGTTGCCTAGTGAAGCTGCTGCAGTACCAAGACTGAGTGTGTATCCCAGACACACTCACGGACACACAGACACACACAGGGGACATGGACACGGCCACAGCTGTGACCACACAGATGGCCACAGAGAAGGCGCTGCCTCCAGCAGCACCCACATTCAGGACTCACACCAGACACAGGCACAGCCAGCCACGTCCCCTCCTCCTCTTGGGCTGTCAGAGGCAGAAGGTCACTGGTGCAGCACACACGGCACACTCTCCAGGTTCATAAGCACACGTACATTCACAGATGCCCTCAGCACCAGCACGGCCTCTCTGCCCATCTGGCACACCTGCCAGCATCCTGACCCCCCTTACCCTCCCCACAGGCCCCCAACTCACCCTCAGGTCCAGCTTGGAGTGTTCTAGCAAATCCACACGCACACCCTATGCACACCTGGCTTGGGGAAGGTACAGACACTCGTCCCTAGCAGCTGGCACGTGGCACATAGGCTGAGACCCACAGCCCTGCTCCAGCTCTGAACCCCTCACTCACCCTGGTCCTCCCCTAGTAGCTGTTTTTCGGGACACACACCATTCCTGTCCCAGTAGCTGGTGGTTAAAGACCCCACTGGCTCCGGCAGCTGACACCACAGGTCTGAATCCAGCAGCTGGCACCCAGTCCCCTCACACTGGTCACCCCAGTAGCTGGCACTGAGTCCTTGCAGTACTGGCACACATGGGATAGAGGATGAGATTACACAGAGAGGTCGTTAAGAAAGGATTTAATAAAACAGGACAGACTGCTGTGATCAGGTGCAGGGGTCAACAGACAAGTGTACTGATGGGCCCCATTTTGCACCCAACCAGCCCTTTTTATACCTCTGTCTGTCTGTTCCTGCTTTGTTCCTCCCTTATTGCTCTCCCTTGTACCAGCTGGCACAGTCTCACTGATCCGCACACCCCTACCCTTGATATCCTGTACCCTCAGGTTTACAACCTTATCAGCTGCAAAGTCTTGGTTTACTTATAGTTTCTTGATAGCCTATCAGTTACTGTGACTAGCTAGGTTTGTTTCTTGTCTTTGTCTCCTTTACGTTTGTTTGCCAGGTTTGTGTCTCTGAACACTTTGTTTATGGCTTCCCCATTTTCCCTAGCAAAACATTTGATAATATTCTTCATCAGAAAATCTTAATGAAATAAACATTTTCACAATCTCACATACCCTTATCAATTAATGTGACTGACCAGGTTTGGTTCTCCTACAGCCCCTCCTATCACTTGTCAGTGTGTTTTGTGCTCTGTTATGTTCTTGTTTATGGTTTCCTACTTTACTTATTATCCCTTTTTGTATTGAAAAAGTTGTTGCCTAGACACTCTTAAAGGAGCAGACACTCCTTTCACATATATTTACCAATGTAAGTATTTTTCAGAGGAATATAACAGGGGCTTGCTATACAGATAGTTGTGTGAGGCTATCTTATGTTTATAAGAAGCTGATAGCCAGAAACTGAGGGGATGCTTATTTAGAAACAGAAGAAAAAAAAAAAGACAGAGAGGCTTGTAGGAAAGATACAGAGAGACTTTTTACCAAGGCCTGTAGTGACAGAACAAGGGGCAATGGTTTTAAACTGAAGAGGTAGGTTTAGGTTGGATATAAGGAAGAATTTTTTTACAATGAGGGTGGTGAGACACTGGAACAGGTTGCCCAGAGAAGTTGTGGATGCCCCGTCATTGAAAGTGTTCAAGATCAGCTTAGATGGGGCTTTGGGCAACTTGATCTAGTGAACACTGTCCCTGCTTATGTCAGTGTGGTTGGGCTAGATGATCTCTAAAGGACCCTTCCAACCCAAACCATTCTGTGATTCTGTGATTCTATGAGTCTGGTATTCCAATGAACAATAACGTGTAAAGAACCAGCAAATACATGAAGAGACTCTAGACTAGAAATTTTAGGTTGACTTTTCAAATAATTTATTTAATTATATATGAAGAGGTATGAACTGCACAAAATTAGTTCTGAAGGTAACAACATCTAGTTTAAACTCTACTTTGAAGCCTTTTATTGATACCTATGCTGTTAGCAGTTGTGGGTTTACAGTGCTAGGAATGCCATGTTCTTTGTTCATCCTTGTTTCCAATACCCACAAATTTTCTCATATAATTATAATAGCATTCCATTTTTATGGAATTTAAGTAATCTCTCAATGCTAGCTTTAGCCTTCCTTTGCTAGGGCTCTGCCACTTTTGATTCCCCTAGCACTGTGGTCTGTTCACATTATCTAAGGACAGCAATTGTGAAAATGTCTTTTATATCTTAGTTCACATTCACTTCATACTTGCTTTGCGAAGGTACAAATAATTACACTTGCTGAAATCTGATGGAGAATCAAGCCCAACTGGTTTCATTTACACCTACATGATGCAAGTGAATATACCACACAGAGTGCAAGGCAATTGAATAGAACAGAAAATACTGGTTTAGCTTTTATAGAATGCATAAAAAAGTACTTTCTTCTCTATTTTCCTGCCTTTTGTAGCTGTACATATCAAGAGGAGTGGAAGAAGAAATTTTATCCTGGGTTTTCTGTGTTATTAAAGTATGGGGAAAAAAGAAATATAATCTCCTATGGCAGGCATATGAGATATCAACAGAAGTGAAGTAGGTCTAATTCTGCTTCAGATTGTGTACTGCCTTGAAAAAACTTTGGTCCTTATCCTGACTCTTTTGTGCTCATTTTTGGAACAAAAAGCACTATCCCCAGTCGTGCAATAGAAACAATTTCTTCCAAGGTCCTTAGCCAGTAGTGTTCCAGAAACAAGACGAACTACAAAGCAATTCTCCCAACACATTTGTCAGAACAATGTGATACATGCCCAAGTGCAATAGTAGCAACAAAGCACTGATGATATTTCTAAAGCCCCACTTAATTAAATTGTTGTTCATGCAGTAAATACAGCATCAGACTCCCAGGCCTGTCCTACTGTGTTGAGGGACATTAGAGGTACATAGCAGACATTGGAAACAGGGACATGCTTCAGGCATAATGAAGAAACCTGGGGAAAAAAAAATCCAAATAAATGAGGAAATAAAAGGAACCCATGGCAGATAATGCAGTAAAATGCAGTAAAATATATTGGATCAAAAGCTATTTTTATTTCTTTTTATGTAAATGAAAAATCTAAGGAAATTTTCTGCACTAGAATGAGTGGATTGAGGATTCTATATCAAGAAAAATACAGTAGCAATAATGAATAAATAAGAATGTAAATGAAACTAAACTATACTAAACTAAACTAAAACTTTCATTTCCCGTGATAAGGAAAAATTGGTCTGTAGCTGCAAACAACTAGTGTAATTAGGAAGGACTGAATAGCTTTACTGTCTTGGCTATTATCAAAGTAGGTTATTTCTCTGTTCTGATGGACCTACTCAAAGGGAAAAGGTATTCCAGATGTTGTATTTACTGCCCTTTTAAACCTCTAAATCATAAATCCAGATATATGAGAGAAATGGGAAAAAGTTAATTTGTTTATGATATTAGCACTTAATAATTTGTTGTGTGAATTGTGGTGCAAAATAACACTTAATGGAAGTACTAATGAGAATTTTACTTAAATCTATATTGCTCTTTGAAGGACTAAGAATAGTTTATTGGGACAAAATGTCCATTGTATTTGCAAATATATTTCTCAGTTTCCAGGCTTATCTAAGTATAAAAGCTGTAGCGGTTCTTTCTGCAACACTTTCAGCAGGTTACAGGTATGTCTCGCTGTTTCATGACAGTGATCCTATGGACTGACACATTAATGCTCATGTCATTTAGGTAGAAAATCCAGCATAGGTATGCCTGTCTATGCCTGCATCCACTCGATTTCATAGGTAGGGAGGCTGTGGAAGAATATCTGCCATTAATTTGGCCTTCTTCCTCTCTATTCTTCTGAAAGAAATGAGAATCAGAACCACTGACTGTAGAAGTCAGATATTTTTTTATATGTGGTGCCTGATAGTTTAAAGCATTTGATTGCATGGAAACATACCACTTAATAATTCTGTGATCTGTGACTTGTGTTTTTCATCCTGCATTGTGATGGAAGTGGTTTGTGATCAAAGAACAGCATAAATTTGTCACTTATTGAGTAATATTTTAGATATTCTACATTCCAGTTTGCAATCTAGTATTTCTAATGGCAGATTTATTTTTTTTTTTTAATATCTGGTTATAGTTTTAGCCATAAGCATAGTCTGTCCTTTGCTTGAAATCACGTCAGCCTATTTCCTCCACTGATAGCATTAAAATGTGAATTGAAACCTTTCCAGAAAATGGGATTGTGCAGCGCTGAGAAAGGCCTGAAGAGTCACTGTACATAGAAGGAAACTACCTAGTGTTCCACTTACCAGCCCTGTATAAGCGTGATGGCTATTGTTTGCTTTAAGTTGCTTCTACAAGTTCCAGGTCTTTATTGTGGATTGTCCATGGATGAAGATGCATGGGGGGGTGGGGAGGGAAGGGGAGGAGAAGAAAAAAAAAGCAAAGAAAAGCTGTATCAATATGGATGGAAACAACAACAACAGCAACAAAAGCCCTGCTAAAGAACTGCTGATAGTCAGTCCCTCTGGAAGTGCAGCCCATTTAGTAATTGCTACTAGGGATTGATAGCGCAACTGGATGGATATAGAAATGTGGAAAACAAAAGATGTGGTTGAAAAAGGTGGCATCAACAGAAGGATGAGAAGTGAAAGGAAGAAAAGTAAACAGAAGATAAAGAAACTAATGTGGCTTTTTTTTTTTTTTTTCCTGTTTGTTTTTGGTTTTCCCAGACAGTATAACAGCTTGGTCAATGTAAATACAGTTAAATATGTACCTGATATTTTCCTAATGTTATTTTTAATCTATACAGGTTTTTCTCCCACCCCGCTTTTTTTTTCTTTTTTTTATTTCTTTTCTTCTTTCTTTTTCCTTTTTTGTCCCCTCAGAAATGCTGTATTTTTACAAATTAATTTTTGAGATAATGTCTCTATTCTGACATATAGAAAAAATTGCCACGTACAGTGTTTCAGGAAATAAAGAGTATACTGTATTGATAAAGCACTGAATGGAATCTTGTATTTTAAAATTATTTTGTTTTGTAGTATTGCTTTAACAAATAGATCCATGAGCCCTGTAACTAACCAAAAGAAGTACCCTATGCAACTGGAGCACTGATCAAAGAATTTTCCCAGACGGATAAATTTATAATGTTAAATTCCAAGTCTTGCAACCAAAGTACAACAAACATTTACCAGCTTTGGGTAATAATACTCTTAAATTTGTTGTACAAGAGAGCTAAGTTTTATTTTTTCTACCCTTTTTCTCTGGTGTTATGCTCACACCTCCAGTGTCCCTCCGAGTCTTAAGGTTGACAGAGCCCCACTTCTTCAAGTGGAGGTTTGGTAGGTGTCCCAATGAGTAGTGGCACCAAGACTTATAGCTGTGAGATCACTTCTGGTGGCAGTGGAGGGTGTGTGTTGGGGGATCACTGGCTCCTCAGTGCTGCGGTCTGCTTGTTGCCATCTTTACTTTTTTTCTAAGCACTGTCTGCCCCCTACTCATGGTATCCCAGATGAAGCTTGAAAGTTATGTAGCAGCATCCCCCAGGCTTTGGCTGACACAAAATGCTACTGTGTGTACAGTGCACTGACTACCTGCCAGATAAAACAAGCACAGAAACCCTGACACCCAGCACAGTCACATAAATACATTTATGGCCTTCTGCTGATTATGGTGAACATCATATTTACTCAGATACAATCAGGTCTCTTTCCCATCTTCCTTCCTTCCTTCCTTCCTTCCTTCCTTCCTTCCTTCCTTCCTTCCTTCCTTCCTTCCTTCCTTCCTTCCTTCCTTCCTTCCTTCCTTCCTTCCTTCCTTCCTTCCTTCCTTCCTTCTTCCCCTCCCCTCCCTCTCCCTCTTCTTCCTCTCTTCAACTTTCTCTTCCTCCATCTTCCCTTTCGCCTCCCCCTCCCCCTTGTCCTTCTCTCTCCCTCCTCTTCTGTCTCCTCATCCCATGATGATTCTCAGTGATTGAGGAGGAACGTATCTCACCGTGCAGCCTTTCCATAAGTTGTCATTATGGAGAACACTTCCAGTTTCTCCTCTCTCCTGAAAAACTTTTTTTCCTAATTATCTTTGAAACCCCTACTACTCTGTCAAAGAAGTATTAAAACAGACTTCTGGGTTCAGACTTCACTGAAGAGGGACACACAGACAGTTGGACGTATAGCACATCTGTACACAAATTACACAAGCTTCATTATGGTTTGATAAGTATAAATATCCTAGAGATCCATCTGAAGAAGAAAATTAGATTTTCTGATACAGTAGACTTTAGTAAATTAAGGAAACAATTAAATTAAGGAAACTTAAGGAAATACTTATATATTTACAGCTTGTACAGTTCTGATATTGAGCTGTTAAACTATTAAATTTCATGAAAAAAATTTACATTTGAAAGTTTAAATTTTGAAAGTTTACCTTCAAATTAAAGTATCTATTAAGGGATATAAGTGTTTTTATGTTTTTATTTATTTGTATGTGCACTACATCTCACCATAAAGACTTATTGTGGAAAGACATTATCTGGGAAATAGTATCATCCTAAATATATCAGTCTTTGTAATATCTTTAACAATACTGATATATGAAATCATAACAAATAGCATTTCTAAGCACAACACCATCTTTTATAACCACTTTCTTTTACGTGCTACTTTTTGGCTATTTGCATTATTTTTTACAACATTTATCTGTCTTATGCTTTCTATTATCAATTTAATCTTGCAACATTGAATTCTTAGGCCACTACTTTCTGAGGAACTGTGGTGACTTTTCATCTGATGTATCATATAGTAACTCCAGATAAAAGAGTAATGTTACACTTACTCTTCTTTATAGCTCCTATCTTCTGTAGAAAGTCTGGAACTGCTTCATGGAGATCTCTGCAGGATTATTTCAGTTTTCCCTTTGAAGAATTTCAAAGACATTTTCCTTCAAATAGGAAATTCCTATATTTCTGTGACATTTTCACCATGTGAGGAATGTACCACAGTCACACATGACAGAGGACACTATAATATGCTTACACATGAAATGCTATATTCCTGCTATTGAGGTTAATCCTTTGGTATTTTCCAGCAGCTCTTGAATTATTTGACTGAAGGTCTCATTCATGTTTCTTTTTACCCAGTGCTTCCAAATAAATCTTCAAGTTCTGCATTTTTAGATATGGAAAATAAAAATCAATGTTTTTCATTTGTGCCAGATTTCTGTTCAGTAATTCAGTTTATAACTACTTTTCTCCAAATATTTAGAATAAAAAAATAAATAAATTAATACCTGACTAGTCAAATTGTCAAGATCAAGCTTTCATCAAATTGAACCTACTTTCTTTAGCAAGCTTTTGAAACACGTAACTGATTAAATCACTGGAAGTTTCAAGTACGTTTACAAATGAAATTGCATCCTGGTAAATAACATATTTCCATTTCCAATAAAAGGCAATAGTGTTTGTACTGACTTGAAAGTCCTCAAGCTGCCCAGAACTCTTCTGATCTAGTCCTGGCTGAGCTAGTTTTGGCTTGTTATAAAAATTCCCTAGTAGTAAGGGAATCCCTGGCTTCCTTCCCCTTAGCAGTACAGACATAGTCTATCAGACAGGCTACAAAGAGTTCAGAGAAATCTGTCTAATATGCAGGGAAGATAGTATCTGAACCTCATGGTAGGCTATGGATGGTGAGGGGAGCAAGCCAAGATTTTGTTCAGCTCAGAATTGAAAAAGAGAGACATTCTGACTTGTTAGATAAGAAGGATGGTAAGGGAGAAGTATCTTAAAGGGTAATGGGATGAAATAGGCTGGAGTAAGGACAGAAGCAATACACAAGTGGATATTCTTTCTGTAAGAGGAAAAAGAGTTCATTCAAGACATGAAATAGGACCCCAGATTTGTTAGTCCTATAAATTTTCTTATAACAGGCAAACAGTAGGATGATAAACCTAATATAAAAAGATTGATTTTTTCAAGGGTAGGGTTTGTTTTTTGATAACTGTATAAAATGATGAAGTGGGATACTGAAGTGGCATGTGATGGACTTGTTCATGTACAATTTCAGTAACGGTGATATGAAACTTGATCAAGTCAGCTTGGAAATAAGTGCATATAACTCTAATATGTAGAACATGCTTTCCTGAAAATTTTTCAGCTTCTTGGCGATGGGAGTACTCAAACAACTGCAAAGCAACCATGCTAGGACACATACAACATCTGATAACCACTAGTTCAACAATTTCTTTGTTAGAAGAATACAGAAATAAAGATGGAGCTGACAGAAGGGTGAAGCAGAAGCTGAGATTTGTATATGATTCTGATAAAAACCTACTTTAGAGTTAAAAGTTTTTACATTATAGAGAAGTTCATTAATTAAGCAAGACAGCACCTTTAAATTTCAACTTTATTTAATTTTAAAATATGATGCTGCATTTGTCAGAAGACCAAACTGATATAACAGACCAACCATACAGACAGGAGCAATTGCAGGACTTCATATTTCTCAGGATAACAACAGTAAAGGCAGCTTTATTGCTTACTGTATGGGGCAACTACAGCAGTAGATACTAAGAGAAAACAGGTGGAATGGAAAAGGTATTTCATAACATGACAATTTAAAAGTTAATTCTCCATGTAAGCTAGTTATCTAGATTCCTGTTATATTCTGTGGTGCAAACTGTACCCTTAAAAACAATTTTTTGGTAACAGATTTATCATCCTACTGGCTTAATACTTCCTGATGTGAGGGGGAAAAAAAAAAAAAAAGTGAAAAAAGGAATAACTAACCTCAGATGAAACACTGTCTGGAGGTGCTTATTTCTGTCCAACAAGTGCAGAGGGAGTCTGGATGACAGCCTTTAACCACAGAACTAACTTTGGTGCAGATAACTTTTTTTACATGAATTCTACCTATGCTTGTACACTGAAAAGATTATATCATTCTGAGTAATCACATATTCTGGAAGAGAATTAGTCTAAACAGAACAACAGGATGAATGCTGGCAGAGGAGCAGATGACTCCTTCACGTCACAGATAAATTAAAGGTTGATTTCACCACCAATTTCTTGGAATACAGTGGAGTTTCATATGTTAGAGGTTCATTCACCACATCAGATCTTTCACTGAGGCTGATGTGGAGAAAAACACATCAGTTGGCTTGTTTTTTGGGGGGTGGTACATACAGATACTTCAAAAATTTCCAACTACTGGAAACTTACAGTGATTTGTCTTTACATAGGTTGAAGAAAAGAATGATAGACTCATGAGAGTTATCTGCTGCCAACTTATTCCAGATTCAATCACAATGTGAAACTAAAAAAGAAAAAGAGAAGCTTAATCGGACCTGGCTGGAACCATAGGATGATAGAATCGTTTAGGTTGGAAAAGACCTTTAAAATCATTGAGTCCAACCATTAACCTAACACTGCCAAGTCCACCATTAAGCCATGGCCATAAGCACCACATTGACACGTCTTTTAAATACCTACAGGGATGGGGACTCAACCACTCCCTTGGGCAGCCTGCTACAATGCTCGACAACATTTTCTGTGATGAAATTTTTCCTAATATCCAGTCTAAACCTCCCCTGGCACAACCTGAGGCCATTGCCTCTTGTCCTATCGCTAACTAGTTGGGAGAAGAGACCAACACCCACCTCACTACAACCTCCTTGCAGGTAGTTGTAGAGCGCAATAACATCTCCCCTCAGACTCCTCTTCTCCAGGATAAACAACCCCAGTTCCCTCAGCACCTCCTCATAAGACTCATCTTCTAGACCCTTCACCAGCTTTGTTGCCCTTCTCTGGACATGCTCCAGCACCTCAATGTCTTTCTTGTAGTGGGGGGCCCAAAACTGGACACAGTATTCCAGGTGCGGCCTCACCAGTACCGAGTACAGGGGGACAATCACCTCCCTGCTCCTGCTGGCCACACTATCTCTGATACCAGCCAGGATGCTGTTGGCCTTCCTGGCCTGCTGGGCACACTGCTGGCTCACATTCAGCCAACTCTCAACCAACACCCCCAGGTTCTTTTCTGTCAGGCAGCTTTCCAGCCACTCTTCCCCAAGCCTGTAGGGTTGCATGGGGTTGTTGTGACCCAAGTGCAGGACCTGACACTTAGCCTTGCTGGACCTCATACAATTGGCCTTGGCCTGCTGATATAGCCTGTCCAGATCCCTCTGTAGAGATATCTGCCGTCAGGCAGATCAACACTCCCACCCAACTTGGTGTCATCTGCAAACTTTCTGAGGGTGCACTCAATCCCCTCATCCACATCATTGAGAAATATATTAAACAGAACTGGAATGGAATGGAATTTTCATTATTACAGCCTGCATGATGCTGTGTTTTGGATTTGTGATTAGAACAGTGTTGGTAACACACCAGTATTTTGGCTGATGCTGAACAATGCTCACACAACCTCAATTTTTTTTTATTTTTACACTTTGCCCCATCAGTGAGTAGGCTGCCTGTCAATGGGTTGTAGTGAATAAATTGCCTCTTTGCTCTGCTTGCATTATCAGCTTTTGCCTCACCTGTTAAACTGTCTCTGTCTCTATCCATGAGGCTTCATTCCTTACACTTTCTCCCCATCCTGCAGGAGAAGGGAGTGACCAAGCAGCTGTGTGGGTGCTTAGCTGCTGGAAGGGGTCGACCCACCATGGATGTAGATATAAAAAAGGATAGAATAAAACAGATTAAACATTTATTTCACATGAGGCTTTTTCACTTCCATGATGGTTTTCATAAGCATATGCTTGTTTTATTTTTGATGGTATTGTAGTCATGCTAGCTTTCAGTATGTTTTGTAAATAAGAACCTGTCTTTAGTTCAAACTAAGTGGGGCATTGACTGTACCAGCAGAAGACAGCACTGTAAAACTAACAGGGGAGAGAAGAGATAGATGAGAAGTATGTGCAGTACAAGGTAGCAAAGAAGAACAAATACTTTGTAATATAGACTCTTCTATATCAGACAAGGTAGAACAGTCCACCCTGTCAATAAATCCTAAGGGAGAAGCAAGTAAGAGATGTTACCTGAAAACAACTGCTAAAAACCTGAGAGGAAAATATGTCACCAGTTTTCTCCTACAACATTTTAAAACAGATTTTTGAAGCAGAGTTTTATAGTGAGTGAAGGAATGAAGTTTTAGTAGTTAAAAAATTCCTAAGATTTTTTTGATACACTCTTTAGGTACACTAGTTTGTTCCAATCACTTTCATGGACACATTATGCCAAATAAGTCAAGTTGCAGCTTAGTACTTTGTCATTGTTTTACCATGATTGATCACAAAATACAACTTCTTTCATATTTTCCCTCCTTTTCCTTTAGCTATATATTTATCTTAATGTTATTTCAGAGAAACATTAACAATAAAATTAAAGTAATAAAAGTAATAAAACCAATTGTGAAAAAAAGAAACTGTAAAATGTGCATGTGTTCAGTCATTGAACCAGGACAACAGTGTTGTCTAGACACTTGTTCATGTGTTCTTTCATTCTACTCAGAATTTGCAGCTCCATCTGGTTAGGTTAGTTTTCAGATGTTAAATGACTGAGGAAGTTCTCACAGGAAAAGTTACTTTTTTTGCAGTCTTTGCATCTTTGAAATTTCAGTTGCAGATATTCTTCTCTAAACTTCCTTCCAAAACATGTACCAGTATGTGTATATAGAATGTAGTAGTATTACTTTCACACACACATCCTTTCTTTGTAACAAAAAGACATGGAAGGCACCCACTGATTTTTTACCATCTACTGCAGTCTCTGCAGACATTCTTTCCATTTTCTGGAAAAGCACATCTCTGGTGCAATGGAGGAATGCCAGTTCTGTAGCTGGGACACAGCAATTTTTAGGAGCCCTAGTTTTTTCCTTGAATCAGATTTTCTTTTTTCCTTTGACTTAGAAGATGAATATAGGTTTCTGAAAACATAAGCTATAATCTGACTCACTTCTTCCCATTACTCATTATTAACCTTAAACGTTAAAAGATGCCATGATATGAGAACACAAAGCTTTTCTATTGTTTCAGCTCTATTCAGCTAAATACAAGAATCTTATAAAGTTCAGTACACTGAACAACTCGGTGTTCTTTAAGTATTTATTAAGACTAAGACCCCAATTTTTATTCAAGAGATTTTATTACTGAAAAATATTACTGATGATCTACTCTAGATAAGAACTAACAAAACAGATTTAAAAGACTCTTCAGATATCCAATCTTCGCAGAATTATATGTCATCTAAAGTACATGGAGGCCATTCTTCACAATCCATTTCCTGAATTCTTTTTCTCTATCTCAGTGTCTGTTGCAGAGTGTCATGGAAATCTTCATTTTACAGTTTTAAATATCTTATCTATTTTCTAGATATCATTTGAAAAAGAATTCCTGTTGTCCAGGAAAGCCAGAAGAAGCCATTTTGAAGTAGTGTGTCAATTATCAGAGTGCTGACAGCAGCATGCAAAATAGTATAGTGAAAAAAACTTTCACTTTCACCTGTTCCTTAAGATGGTCAGCAAGAAGTCATTAATGGAACATTCCACATTAGGCTGTAAAAATGCTGCTCCAATAGAATATGTTGAAATTTTAATAGGACTTTCATTTAAAAAGAAGAGAAAAATATGCTTGAAAGATTAATAGTATAAGCTCTTATTTTATTCAATGTTACCATGCTATATGGCAAGGTTTATGTGACATACACAGTTACAAACTGTGTGTGCTTTAATAAGGAGAGTATGCTATTATAGTTTTGCTGAAGGGATGGAAATATATTTCATGGATATGGCCAAAATACCATAGCCAGATGGTGCATGCTTCACTACAGTCAGTGTCATTACTAAACGCTTATTTAAAAGCTGTGGAAATTTTAAACAAATGTAGTTACAGCACATAAACAAGCTGAAGTCAGCCATGTCAAAAGATGGGTCAGTAAGATGATGTTAGGATCCAGGTTTTGTTTAAATGAAAGCTTGGATTCAAGGTCAGATCAAGGACAGACTTTAGATGTTCCAAGGTTTTTGGAAACTGCTGTCACAACACCTTAACCGCAGTATCTAGAAACTTAAAAAGAATTTCTCTTGTCCCCAAGCTATCAACATCCTGGACTAAAATTTTATTATTATGGATATTGGCACTCTGATTTTTACCTTTGTGAAAACAGAAGCTGAAGAGAGACTCCAGTCAGCTTTGGACGTAATCCCAGATCATAAATCTATGAAGGAGTATCAGCTAAAGAAATCAAACTATAATTTTATTTTGTATGTTTCAAGTATTGTTCTTGAAATTTTTATTCCAGTTATCTCTTTTAGTATGAAGCTATCCAGTTCAACAGTGGAGTAGAACTAACCCTTTTATATCTGACTTACAAGTTGTTAGGGGTTTTAATGTATTTTCCTCAAAAACTACAACTCTAAAAAGAAAATATTTTGTGATCTCAATTTAAAGAAAGTTTTTTACTTGTTCTTAAAACACTGTTATGACCTCTCAGATATGGAATAATTTATCTGATGTATCCATATATGACTAGGACTGATCAAAATACTGGAAATATAAATTTGAAGATATATATGTGTTTAAACTACAGCTATGTTAGCTTGCTCAAATGAAATATTGATATAACTAATCAATGCACTGCAATAAAAATATCTGTGCCACAGAAACTGCAGAAATGTGTTTTAAAGCAGTAAGTTTATTAGTAGGGTATGTAGAAATACAGTAATTTTCTTTTAATCTAAGGCTGGTTACCACAGTGCTGCGCAATTTCTTCCAGGATTCTTAGTAGGAACTGATGATTCTCTTTCTAACATTGATCTATTACATAAATAGACAAAAAGCTTCAAAGATTTTCAATTAGTGAGATGGGCACTTCAAGAAGCCATTCAAAAGTCTTTGCAAGTACAGCCTCTAATAAGAACTTTCCATGTTTAGATATGATTTCTAACCACAATCTCCAAGGCAAACTTCTGAAAACTACACTGTGGACCAAACACAAGTTACGGGGTTCAAATCAAGAGTAACTGCATGAAATCTTATATCATACAGAAGGTTAGACAAGATAGTATAATGACCCTTTCTGGGCTGATAACCAATAAATCTGTGAACTTTCTCTGAGGTTTGAATTTCACTCCCCATTACAAACTTACACTCTGGAAAGCACTGGAAAAGCACTGATAGCAGAAAACAATATATGTCTTCCTAATTTTTAAGAAAACCTTTAGAACAATCTTTTCGTTACTTGACAGTTAAAAATATTCTTATGTTTCTAGCTAAATGATTCTAGGCTTTTTAAGGAAAATTACTCTTTTTTGTTTGTTTGGTTGTTTTTTTTCCTCCAAAGAGTATCTTATATGCATTCTCAAAAATAGGTTGGCAGTCTTTGCAAGTGCATAAGAATCTAAGTTCTTTAATGATGCTGGAATTTGTAGTGTGATCTTTGAGAGAAGAAAATTAACAGTAGAATATAATGAATTTATGTAGTAATTATTCTGTATGCTTTGACAGACTGGCTTGGGTGAACAGACTGGGATTCAACTTGGGTAATAATAGCAGATAGTTATATAGTTAGCACTTTAGTTACTCAGATCCCATAATTCAGTTAGCAAAAGTCAATAATACATAGGAATTATACATGGGAGCTATAAAGTTCAAATGTGTTTGTTATAAACTTCTGTGATTTTGATGCAGTTGGTGGGTGTTTCAGATTGGTAGCGTATTGTGTTCTTTGTTATTTACACTTCCTTATATCCAAGTTGCCAGCCATATGAGAACAGGAGAACAATCTGCCTGTGAAAATGCACTATGCAGATAACTCTGCTATGTACCTACTTAAATGTAATGGCCATTGATTTCCTATATGAGAATCTCTGGGGGTTTTTGTAATACATGTAAGGTGGCATGTCAATTCTGTAGTTATTTAAAGCCCTATGCCAAAACTACAGACCGTCCTGAATAGACTGTTGGCTCAATACCTTATCAAAATTGTACTTAAAGCAGGAAAATTTAACTGATTGGGACCTTATTTGTACAACACCAGGAGTCCAAGACAAGCAGAAAGTCCTTCTTAATGATAACTGTTCTCTGTTAACATATTCAGCAAAACCGATAAACCAACACTTCAGTGCTTACAGATATAAAAAACCTGAGTGCTATGAGGATTACCTTTTTTTTTTCCTTTCTTTAGTTATAAAACAAGTTGAGCTTCAAGGAGAAATTTCTCATCTTTCCAAAACACGTGCTATCCATTAAATAAAAAAACGTGTGTACGGGGAAGGACTAGAGCAATCTTAATGGAAGAAATAGCTTTTAGACTGAGTCCAAATGGGGAAAAAATCTCAAATTATTGAATGATATAGTGAGCCAATAATCCTGTTTATAAACATATTTGTCTACAATTTAGACAGGTAACGCTGTAAAACCAAATACATCTGAGCGTCTTAATACAATCTATATGTCACACTACAAGACACTGAACTTCTAAGAGTGAGTCACAGACCTACTTTTTTGCTTTTTTTCTCTTAGGAAACTAGTTTATTGCAGTCTGGAAGCAAGTATGGTTTATTTTCAAGATTTTTCTTATTACATTTTGCTGTTGACGTAATGGAGATGTGAAAACTAACATAGAGATGCTGTGGATTGCTGCAAAGCCTGTCCTTACTTCTCTGGGGGGAAAAAATGGTCCTTAGCCACTTTCAACAATCCTTTTGTTCTCCAAATTGGGTATTATGATAACTACTTAAATCAGTGATGCCATCTGTCTCATCATTCTGAAATTCTTATGACTTGCAATTTAAAAATAGTTTACTAGAGAAATATTTTTAAAATCAAATGTGTTTTATTAAAAAGCTAAATATTCCTGATTATGTCTCTAGCTATTTAAAATTACAAGACTTTGATTTTGTACTCCTTCAAATTAATGGAAAATTCATTTCTGAAGCATACTTTATTTGCATTCTGCTACTGCCATACAAGTATGTGGCAGAGGTACAACGCACAAGGCAAACCTTTGTACAGGTTTGTTTTCAAAGAGGTGGTTTTGGTTTCAAGTCACACTGAAAGTGTTGATCACCACAGATCTCCATATTGAGAATGTTAGGAATGCAGTCTTGCCCTCAAATCTATAGTTATCTGGCTAGATTTTTCTTTTGTCATCAGAATTTCCAGTCACACTGGTAGAAGAGGTAGGTGCAAGGAAACAAAGTCATAATTCATAACCCTTAGCTTAGCTTTTCTTGAGTCAATGGCAATGTGGTGGATGCCTGAGGCACTACCTTTTGGCAGTGATTCCTATTGAACTGCCTAGCATGGAAGCATACCTGGAAGACAGAAGCCTCCATTCATTCTGCATAGAGATGGTTTCTAGTGAAGATTCCTAAATCAGGGGCCACACTTGCCCATTCCAGACAGCCTATGAATTCCTAAGCATCAAGACAATTACAGTCTGGAGATTTAAAAGATTAAACTAACAAACTTATTACAAAGCAATAAAAATGAAAAGTAGATAGCATGTGGGGGATAAATAGAAAAAGATATGGCAGAAAGCTTGGTGTTACCAGAGTATTTTGTACATAACAGATATGTATAAGTGCCAGAAAATGTTTTATGATATGTAGCTTCATTTCTGGTTACAGAGCAGCAATTCTCTTCCCAAAACTCTCTCACTATTTTGCACATCAGCTGTATTCTTGTAATTGAAACTCCATCTTGGCAATTTATGGCATATTTCTATCACCATCCTGTACATATACCCATCTTAGCCTTCTGTGCCACTAGAGTCAATATCTCAAATGCATAATATATGAATGCATTTTAAGATGAATACTACAGATTTGGATGACTTTGGCGAATTAAATGTAATAGGCATTGACATGATCCATATTAACAGTTCCTTTGGAGCAGTTTTTTTGTAAAATGTCAATGTGGGTTAAGAATAATGTGTTTTGTACATGGAACCTACTGAAATCAATGCTACATTACCAGAATAGTGCATGCATAATACGATTAATTATGAAAAATTATGTAAATTCACAACAGCTATTTTATTAATATTAAAATTAATCTGCACACATTTTCATCAGACTATGCAACACATTCTAAGGTTAAGCCACAAAGCTATTTACATGCCTGTGTTCACTCTTTGGTTGATACTGAAATCCTTAATGGCACCACTGAGCTGCTGTATGGACTGGTCAGTATCTAAAACCTTGATTACCAAGTTGCTATCTACCATACCCATATTTGTGACTGTCACATGTCAGGCATGCTCCCTGGCTTTAATCAAATCATTGCCATCAGACACTGGAGTAATTAGTGATTCAAATTACACCAGCTCCCAATCCATATAGCTTAAATTGAGAAACATCCTCCTACCATTTGGATAGTCTCTTCAAAAAAATATTGAAATTCTAGGTGATGCGTACATAGTTTAGACTGATTCCAGTTATAAGCTCCCACATGCAAAACTTTAGAGTGCTGGACCATTACTGTTTTAAGATTAAAGTCATCCTTATCTCAAGGCATGTTAAAAGAAATGAAAATATTTATTACAAAATCCAAAACATATGATGTACAGCCAAGTGATAGATGTGATAGAATTAATTTTAATATATACATAATTTTCTTAAAGTAAGATCCAATTCCAAACCTTTCTCTTCCCTTCTCTGTACACAACAGATGGATTGTGGATGCTTACCCAAACCCATTATGCTAATTTCCCTGGGTTACAATTACAGACTTTTGGTAAATTAGGCTTCTTTCTGTGCTGCATCCCTCTCTTGAGGTTCTATTGAAATCTTCTTCTCTATAAAAATTTTCTTTTACTTATTTACTACCTTTGATATCACTTCAGGTTGTGTAGTGTCCTAACCACTTCAGAAATTCTAAAAGCCCATTGGTAGACTAACTGTCATATCTTAAACTTGAATCAACTATTAGGAAATCATTATCCATTGAAAGATAAAATCTTTCCTGTCTGGAGAAGTAGTGAGCTACTGTCATTGTGAAAGCCTCTCTGTATACAGAATCCTGTGGGATCATGTGAATTGACAAGCATACTTGAATTAAATGTGGAAATGGAGTTAATGCATACTACTGATGCTAACTCCTGACCAAGTCCAGAGAAAAAAGGTATGCTTATGCTTCAAAATAAAAGAGAGTCAAGGACCAATCCCTGTCTCAGAGCTCATGTGGAAAGGACTGGTTTTCATCAATAATGCCTAGAGGATATTGTCACAGAACTGACAAACTGGATGCATTAGCACGTATGTCATTCAGCTTGGGTCTCCTTTGGATCCCAAAAGAAGCCCACACATCCATAACAAACTATTTTGTGCATGGTTTTTTTCATGTAAAGTATTTATAATAATGTGAGGATATGGTTGCAGTTCAAGAGAGTGGTATTTTTATGGTATGAAACTGAAATTATATGCTGCATGCAAAATCTACTGAGACAGTTTTGGAAGATTGTGTTGCACTAAGGGAGACAAACCCCATTCCAATGATAGTCCCCTTTGAAAATGGTCCCTTGCAGTTGATATCTCCTGGTCAGGGCTTTAGCCATGTTTCTGGGAGTGCTTGTTCACAGGAGTACAATTGTGCACAGCAATTAAGCTAACACTGGCTGAGTACTGCAGATCATCAGTGCTTGAACTTCCACCATGACTTTCTCAAAAGTATGGATGTAGCCAATAACAGTAGATTATTTTTGTTTTATAATGAGTTTGCAGACACCAAGTGTTGAGGTATATCATAACTTCACCATACATTTTTAAGTAGTAGTGCCCCACCTATTTTAGCAGATGAACATGACTCCTTATGCAGTAACATCTTCAAAACAAATTTATGTCAGATGCAGTTACCATGCAATACAGCTAGACAAGTTGTTTTTCAGTATTGACTATCTTTAGGAATATGTGAGTGTTTAAACATTTCACTCTAAAGAGAGTCATTTACTGTGAAAAGTGTTCAGCCTCAGTTGGATGTGTTAGCCATTAAGCACTCCACTGAGTACTCTGTAATAAATGTCTCTCACTGACTTTTATTTGAAGTATGGCACATTAAAAACATAATTAAATTTCAACTGAGTAGATCTTCTGTGTTTCTGGGTTGTCTTTTTCCCCTTTTAGGTTAGTGTCATAGACACTTAACTGTAAAACAAAAGTGGGAATTAGTCCATGTAACCCAGTCTGCGTTGGGACATATGTGTCTAGGTCTGCCTAGCCTTGTAGTCATCTGAAGGGCATCTAACCTACATTAAGAAAGGTTACATATAGACTGTGTCATCCTCTGGTGGCCAAGCCTTAATATGTCTGTAATTAAAAGAGGTAAGCAGCTGACTAAGATGTCCTGGATTTCACTTTGCAGGTTTACAAAATGCATATATCTCTAGATTAGCTTTACTGAAAGCTTAGACACTTACTTTAGGTGGCCTGGATTGCCTGTCTGCCAAATTAGGTGCACTAGCTTTCACTCTCAATATCTTGACTCTAATGCTGCCTTCTCTTTGGAATCAAAATCTAAAAGTGATCATGCTTACTTTCTGCAAAATGAACATGAACTGACCCTTAGTACTGAATTTAAATGTTCTAACCTTATTCACAATCATCTTTAAATAATAAAATGGTACAAAAAAGCAATTAACATAAATTAAAACATAAATTTTAAACAGACATCTCTTAAAAAAAATTCTAATCAGACACCTAGTGACTCAAGATCTAATCCTGCTGCTATTGAAGTCAGGTCATATATTATTTTAATTTCTTCTTGCTAGCTTGCTAGTTTCTAGTTCTTATAATAGCATATATCACTGAAGCATCTAAGTGTCACTGAGGAAATAGTCACTGCTCTAACAACTGGCCAGTGATCCAATTTTTTCTCTACTTCTCTTAAGGCAGTCAAAGCTAGGAATATATTTTTATTTATTGTGTTTTAAACCACATCTTATCTCTTTCTTTTTCTCATCTTCTCTTTTAACTCCTCTTCCATTCCTCAGTGCCATCTTCAGTGATATTTGTAAAAGTTTATATTTTAATTGAAAGGGTGTTAAATTTAGGCTTATTTTAGTCTGGCCAGATAAAACTTTGGTCCTGTTGTTGAGAAAGCGCTGTACCACAATTTTTTTAACTTCCTCACTATTGTCAGGCTGACAGCTCCTACAGAAAACTGTAATTGCTGTAAATGCAAGTCATCATTATGAGAATGGACACAGTCTATGAGATATCTCAGGCATTAGAGATCAACAGAGATTAATTTTGAAGGTGGCTGATACGAGATGACTGTTTCAGGAGTCATCACACTAAGCAGTGTTCTGGAAGGAAAGGGTGGTGACTCTTTTTTAATATATATATAAATAAGGAGATGCCTACATTCTGAAGTTGCTTAATTTTTTATTGTTATGGTGCTGATACCACAAAGCCAAATATTAACAAGATTCCAGGAGAATGCCAAAATGTGATGATCTATCACTATTGTGATGGGATGGAAGGGTATCTTTTATTAGCCACTACTGAAAGGAATTATTAATTCTCAGTAAAGACTCATCTGGCAGTCTTGTGTGAAAATAAATAGGAAAAGAAAGAAAACAGGTAGCTCACTTGAAATCCACAGCTTTAAGACATTTTATTAACAAATGAAATACGATGTAACTGGTGGAAGATAACACCAGAGGCATATACGAAAAAAACTGCAAAGGATAAGAGAAAAATACAAACAAAGAAAGCTTTCAGGTTAGTTCAAGGAGACTAAAACAAATAGGCTGCTCAACCACCACAAATAAATACATTTTGTATGTACTAATTAAGATCAGTGACACCTTGAGTCTCCTGTTTATGTACATTACACTACCCACAGTACAATTTAGATTCTCACAGCTGTTACCAAAAGTCAGTCTTAGTCCATTACTTTAATTAATCTGTGCTCATTATCAGGATGGCAGTCTTTCTGTGAACAGAAAGTCAAAGGATATGTATTGTTAGTGATGGTTTTAGAGCAATTTGCAGGAAACTGAGACATTAAATATTTTCTACCCCTGGTAAAGTTCTTTGATCTGCAACAATAACAATGACATCTCTAAATACAACCTTGAAATAAATACCTGTGGGCTTGCAAATCTGGTGCATAACAGAAAATGTCATTCACGCTAACCAGCTGCTTTCTCATTTCTTAATAAATTAAGAGGTGTTACCTAGAACATATGGTTTTATGATGATCTAAATATTCTTCCAAGATTATGAAAAAATACCTCTTGTTAGAACAGAAATATGTAATTACAGAAACCTATTAAAAAAAAGTGGGAAAAAAGACAGCTACACAGGTGTGGTTTGAAATCAGTGCGTTCTGTTGAAGAAAGCCTGCACAACCTACTTGATACAGGGTCTGCAGTTGTCTCTCTCTCCCTTTCTCTCCCTCTTCCTCTCTCTATGTATATTGTATAGCTATATAAGATATACTACATGAAAATATATGTTGTGTTTAACTCTATATTCTTATCGTGAAAATATGTACTTTACTGTTATTCTATCAAAAAGTTATGTACATAAGTGAAAATGACATTAAATCTGAATTAAAAGTAAAAATGGAAGATATAACCACGGGGAAACTTGTAGTAGGAATATTTAGTAATCATAAACACATATATTAAAACTCCTGAAAATTAATTGTAGGTGTTGCACTTTTAAAAAAAAAAAAAAAAAAAAAATCTGTGAACCTGTGGATATCTTCCACTGAAGTAACAAATGATGACTTAAGAAAGGACAACAAAAAGCAAAGAAAAAAGGAGGGCAAAAAGAACTGCAAAACTCCAAGATGACATGATGTAGCAGGTATGTTTTGCCATATTTTGTTGTTAAACAGGCAAGCAAACAAACAAAGCCCTCTTCAGCTCATTTATTTCCTGTCAACAGAACAATGAATACAAGCTTTAAGAAGTATTAATTTTCTTCCCAAATATATCAATAGTATGTACCTGTCACCCCTCTGTCTAAAGTATTTCTAATTGTTTCTCTCAGTAATCACATGATGAGAGTTTAAAAATGGAGTAGAATATGATTAGAATCTGGCCTGTTTAAAGTCTCAAATTGTTATGATGGAAAGGCTTAATGCCACTTTCTATAGGATTCATTCTTGGATTGGATTAAGTGATATGTTGAATGTCTTGGTATATTTAATACATCTTTTGATCTGGAAGGATGGGTATTGAAATTGTAACAAAGCCAGTTAATAATAATCTTCAAAAGGAGTTAGCAAAGTGTATTACTGGGTAATACTGTGAAAACAAAGCTAAAGTGGATACATAACAAGTAATAAATATTTTTAAGAATGGGAACTACTGATATATATTAATCTGTTCTATACTAATAATAACTGTATTAGGTATCATTATGAAATGTTTATAAACCCTCAGAAAAGAGGGGAGCTAAAGAAATATTAATTAAAAATAATACTGCTATTAAGAATTATCCTGTAAAGATGCCATCTTCAGAATGTCACATACCTGGGGAAAAAAAAAAAAAAAAAAAAAGGAGAATAACTGAGTTATGGAAAGGTTTCCATAAAAGATAAAAACCAAAAAATTACAGCAAAGGCTGTTAGCATTGAATTCTGGTGGTGGACACATCAGGTTGTGTGCCCACTATCAGGTCATTAAAGTGACTAGATTTTAAATTGCTACCCAACATTTGAAGTCTCCAGTATTCATCACATTTTCAAAGTAACTTGGATTAATAGTATGTAGTTTAAAGAGTCATGCATAATTCAAATGCTCTTGCTGACTTGGTCACTGCTCAGATCACAGATTTAATGCTTTTTTAAGCTGAGGACATAAATAGCGGTGCATCCCAGTAAATATGATTTTGCCATTAGTAGCAGAAGGCCGTAGAC
The DNA here is from genome assembly GCF_030463565.1 of Pelecanus crispus. Classification (NCBI taxonomy): domain Eukaryota; kingdom Metazoa; phylum Chordata; class Aves; order Pelecaniformes; family Pelecanidae; genus Pelecanus; species Pelecanus crispus. The sequence continues at coordinate 185,196,698 of NC_134643.1, forward strand.
TTTGCACTAACCTGACTGCAGGGTCTCAGCACTTGTCTGAGCTTGTCCTGGCCTGGCTGGTTTTAGCTCATCAGTACAGCCAGCAGACTTCAGAGAGCAATTAATCTCACCCTAAAGTAGACATTTGTATTTGACCAGCCGATTCGTGGTTGTTTTAATTATATTATTACGGATTTCCCCCATGTACTGTAGATGTGTCCCACTGCTCCTTTTCTGATTTGGCAGTCTGCCTGTGCCAATTGTCCTTTTGACAGTGTAACATAGCCGGTGTTGGGAGGCAGAGACCATCTAAATCCTTCCTAGGCAGACCCTGATGTTTCTTGATAAAGGGACAGAGAGAATTTGTAGGTGGCACAAACTTAGTCTGAGCTCAATCTACCTAAAAAGACAATACAGTCAGACATAAAGTCAGGTCTGGCAAATCTTCTCAAGTTTTAGACTGTTAGGATTTGTCAATTCAGAGAAATGGAGATATGATCAGAGGGAATAAGAACACTTGCCTGAGCATAGAGCTTTAATATGTTTTTAAAATATCTTTGAGGTATGCTGTATTTTTCCTATTTAACCTGCATCTTTCCACACAGTTTTATTCTCTACAAGTGTTTATATTCTGAAAAACATAAAAGAATAATTTATAGTATTTCATGTCTATAAGTTCATTACACAAAAATGGAGTAAAAAAGGAAAAAACAGAAGAATCTAAAATGACTCAAAAAGAAGCATAAAAATAAGAACTGATATATTTTTTAAGTGGATACAAATTTCATATTCATATATTTGGAAAGTTATAAATAGGTTTCACATGTACCAGGCACAGTACCAGATATTCAGATATTGTTGTGCTTGTTAACATTGCCTATTTGATAAAAAATAGTCTTGAGCTTACTAAAAATGAAGAACCAGACATTAATACTGAAGCCAGTTATACACATGTACCTTATTATTCATAAAATTCATACAATTAGTGAACTTAACTTTAAACAGTTAAGATATACACCTATGGAATAAATCCATTAAACATTTGCAAAGGCATCATTTTAGTGAATAAGAAGGGTCTCCAGACACATAAATCTATGGGTCAGATCCTATAATTTGTCATAGCTCTGCTGAAGTCAGTGGAATAATATTTTCACAGAATGAAAATGCATTTCTAAACATTTTTATTCTCTGCCAGCATATTCATTGTTTGTTGTCTCAATCTTATCTACAGTTTTCTATTTTATTTCTAATTATGTAGAATTGTTGTGTGTGTGGTCTGAATTTTGGTTAACTATTTGCCATACAATACCTTCCAACAACAGCTGTTTTTAAATCTATGCAATGAGTTTTAGCTATGTGATTCCCATTAAAGTCAATGGGAAATGCACTACTAAAGTCCTTGTTTACCACTTTTTGAAAATTTATGAGCAAGAAATTAAATTAAAAAGCTCAGTGGCTACAAAAAGAGTCTGTTTGTTGTTAAACTTGCTTAGTATTCAGTGGCTCAGCTTGCTGAGCTGCAACCTGTGTGCTTCACTGGACACTGTAGTTTCATAACTGGCACTGCTGATTACCTCTAAAACCATCATGCACCAATTCATGAGGCCCGGGATAATACAGAATGGGCCTTGATATGCACAGTTGTTTTCAAATTAGGAAGAAAATTCCAAGAAAAAGAAGGATACATCGTTAAAAACACCTTTGGGGGGAACAAAAATAAAAGGCAAAAGAAAAGAAAAGATCTGTTCATATTCTGGGCATTCCTTTTAATCTCCAGTCATAAAAAAGTCTGAAGGTACTTTGCAGCATGCCATGTATTTTTGTTTACTTGTCTGGAATCCAAGGAATGAGAAATCTATAATAATGAGAAATTTAAAAAATCACAAATACACAGTCTGTCTTTTTTTTTTTTTTCTTGAAGGATATAATCACTAAAAGAAACAGCATACTTGTAGTGAACACCACCTGAAAGCACTGCTTGGCAAAGAAAGTACTCAACAAAGGATGTTTTCCATTTTATAAGACATGAGGACAAAAGAATGCAAAGCCTGAAGCCATTACAAGAGTCAAGTTAAAAGCATTAGAGTACAAAACACTCATACATTATTAAGTAACTCAGCTGTGGCATCTGAGTACTTCTTAATTCTCCTTTCCACTGAAATAAAAAATTTATTTGTTAATCATTAAATGGGACAATAATTCCAAACAAAAAAGAGAAAAAAATCAAACATTTGTGAACACAGGAAGTTTTGAGATAATAAAATCTCAGATAATCACCAAATATTTTGCTATTTTGGAGTCATCTCTAGGGTATACTAGTACTTCAGGGGTCTAACGTGTATACCACATGCTTAGGGTATTAATTTTGGTATAGTATGTAAAGGTGTTTGGGGGTTGCATATGTAAGGAAGAAGTGTGAGGAGACAGAAGGGAGAAGGCAGGCGTGTGCGATTGCCTGCACATTTACAGCATGAGGGAGAGATATTGGAGTGTCTTAGACATTATGACTTCTTTACTTTGAGACATTACCATATACACTCTTCATGATTTACATTTATCTCGTGGGTTGTAGTAAATAACTTTTTTGGCCACCTGTCTATTTGGCACTTGTGAGCAATGACAACACTTCTGTTTGGGGGTTAAAAGACAGACTGCGCCAGCTGAGTCAGTTTTTCTCCATCATCACTTGGCCCAACATCAAGTGTCTTGCTGCTTCATTGACACCACCCTTATTCTGCTAGTTTGCATTTTTAGTTAGGCAATTTTGTTGATGCATGAGTGTTGGTTTACTTAATAATGTTGGCTAAGATGAACATTGGAACCTTATTCATTTTGACAAGATAGCCCTGGGTCCACAGTAGTGTCAGGGCCCTGAGGGCACTCACAGGCCTCACTGTCCCTGCCCACACCTTCAGGGCTCCCCCAACCTGTCCATGGCCCAGGAACCCATTTCAGTTCCCTGGGGCCATCAGCCTCTTCCCCAGTGACACCGCCGCAGGGCAGGTCTCCTGCCGGGTCATGGGCACCACTGATCCAGGCCCACCCGTGGGTCCATGTTCCAGCCCACCCTCAGCCTGTCCCTGGCCCCAGGGAGGTGCCTGATGCCAGGGGCTGGGGCTGCCTCTGGTGCCCCTGGATGCCCAGTTCCTGGTGCCCCAGCTCACAGGGAACAGCTGGTTGGTGCAGTGTCCCTGCAATAGTCATGTTGAAATTGCCCAGGTTCATGTATGGATTATACTGGGATACTATCCAGAAATGAACTACCCACTGTTTTGGCATATTTCATTTAATTTAAGAACATAGCCCTGCATGAATCATCCTCTGGGTGCACCTATGTTTCTGTAGAATAGCAAGGCTCTTAGTCAAAGTGGGTCAGTTATTAAGAAGTAGTCAGAAAATTATTTTTCTCTGATTCTTTGAAACCCTTATGGACAGGGAAACTGTGCTAAATATACCTAGGACTTATATTATTAGATGGGATCCCAGTATCTGTATTTCACACACAAACCCCCTTACAGAACACCTATAACTCCTCAGGTGCTGAAGTGCATCAGGGTGAACAAAAATTGTCAAGGAATGAAGTGAAAGTCAAGAGGAGTTTACAATGGCACATATTTCCAGTAATAAATCTCTCTCTCTTGCTGGCTTCCCCTGCAAGTCTTCAAGCTTGCAAGCAGTTCCAAGTAAAAGTCACATGTCGCATGGCGACAAGAACTCAACAGAGTGAAATCCTAATAATTGCCATTGGTTTGGCTTCATTTGCTGCATGCTCAGTAGTACCAATCATAGAATCACAGAATCATACAATGCTTTGGGTTGGAAAGGACCATTAGAGATCACCTAGCCCAACCCCCCTGCAGTGAGCAGGGACAGCTTTAACTACATCACGTTGCTCAGAGCCCCGTCCAACCTGACCTTGAATGTTGCCAGGGATGGGGCCTCCACTACCTCTCTGGCAACCCGTTCAACAGTGCCTCACCACCCTCATTGTAAAAAATGTCTTCCTTATAACCAGTCTAAATCTATCCTCCTTTAGTTTAAAACTTGCATCTGGGCAGCAAGCACACATTGTTGGCTCATGTCCAGCTTTTCATCCACCAGTACACCCAAGTCCTTCTCGGCTGGGCTGCTCTCAATCTCTTCATCCCCCAGCCTGTACTGATACCGGGGGTTGCGGCAACCCAGGTGCAGGTCCTTGCACTTGGCCTTGTTGACCCTCATGAGGTTCACACAGGCCCACCTCTCCAGCTTGTCCAGGTCCCTTTGGATGATATCTCTTCCCTGGCATGTCAACCACACCACTCGGCTTGGTGTAATTTGCAAGCTTGCTGAGGGTGCACTCAATCCCACTGTCTATGTCATTGATGAAGATATTAAACAGCACTGGTCCCAGTATGGACCCCTGAGGGACATCACTTGTCACCAGTATCCATGTGGACATCGAGCCATTTACTACCCTCTGAATGCAACCATCCAACCAATTCCTTACCCACCCAACAGTCCACCCATCAAATCCATATCTCTCCAATATAGAGAGAAGGATATTGTGGGGGACCATGTTGAAAGCTTTACAGATAGAAGTCCAGATAGATGACATCCATTGCTTTTCCCTTGTCCACTCATGCAGTCACTCCTTCATAGAAAGCCACTAGGTTGGTCAGGCAGGACTTGCCCTTGCTGAAGCCGTGCTGGCTGTCTCAAATCACCTCCCTGTCCTCCATGTGCTTGAGCATAGCTTCTAGGAGGGTCTGTTCCATGATCTTCCCAGGCACAGAGGTGAGGCTGACAGGTCGGTAGTTCCCAGGGTCCTCCTTTCTTCCTTTTTTAAAAATGAGTGTAATGTTTCCCTTCTTCCAGTCAGCAGGGACTTCACCAGACTGCCATGACTTTTCAAATATCATGGGGAATGGCTTGGCAACTACATCAGCCAATTCCCTCAGGACTCTGGGATGCATCTCATCAGGTCCCATAGACTTGTGTATGTTCAGGTTCCTCAGGTGGTCACAAACCTGATCTTCTCTTATAGTGGGAGCCCATTTACCCCCCTGGTTCCCATCTTTTGGTCCATCGATTTGGGAGGGGTGAGGAGAGAGGCTGCCGGTGAAGACCGAGACAAAGAAGTTGTTGAGTACCTCAGCCTTCTCCTCATCTGTTGATACAAGGTCACCATTCTTGTTCATCAGGGCAGGTACGCTTTCTTTAACCTTCCTTTTCTGGTTGACATATTTGTAGAAGCCCTTCTTGTTATTCTTTGCATCCCTTGCCAAATTCAGCCTCAGCTGTGCCTTGACCTTCCTGACCCCATCCCTACACAACCAGGCAGTGTCCCTGTATTCCCCCCAGGACACCTGTCCCTGCTTCCACTGCCTGTGCAGTTCCCTCTTACTCTTTAGTTTGACCAGCAGGTCTCGACTCAGCCATGCTGGTCTCTTCTCTTCCTTGCCTGATTTCTTACACCTGGGGACTGATAGCTCTTGTGCTCTATGGAAGGTGTCCTTAAAGATCTGCCAGCTCTGCTCCATTCCCCTCTCCCTGAGGACCATTTCTCAGGGGGTCTTTCTGCCTAACTCCTTGAATAGCTGGAAGTTTGCTTTCCTAATGTTTAGGGTCCTGACTACACTCCTTGCCTCTCCCATACCTCTCAGGAGTGTGAACTCTAGCAATGCATGATTACTGCAGCCCAGGCTGCCTCCAATCTTGATGTCAGTGATGAGCTAGCTCACTTGCATTGGTGACCATCAAGTCCAGTATTGCATCCCCTCGGGTAGGGGTGTCTATTACCTGGTTTAAGAAGTTATCCTCAATGCATTCTAGGAGTCTCCTAGATTGTCTACAGCTCGCCGCTGTGTTACTTTTCGAGCAGATCCCGGGGTGGTTGAAGTCCCCCAGTAGGACGAGAGTCTGGAAGTGCAAAGCCTCCTGGAGCTTCTGTGGAAACTTCTTTGAACACAAATACATTCCTGTTATTTGCTAGTTCAGAAGAAAATGAGGGGGAGTATTCGACCTTTTTGTTCTGTGCGTAAAATGTGCAGTGATTCAGGGGGTGCTGTGCAATGTAGATACTGTGCAGCACATGGTGAAGGCACATATTTCTGTACTTTAAGCACCTCACATAAAACAGACAATAAAAGGGCATCATCTATATCTATGAGATAATGTGAATAAACTCAATAGGCAGCACTTAGTAAAAATATATCCTTGGAAATATAATGCAATATCCTAAGGTAATTGCATAAATATGAGTCACCTAATACAATTATAACTTTATAACATGCCGTTTCAGAGGCAAAAAATCTTCATGCATGATTAAATAACAAACTTTGTCTGAGCATACTAAGGATTTTTAAAATTGCATCACTCCTTTTATTTCAGTTTCTTCTTCAGATACAAGATGAGCTTTACATAGCCTTATCTTCAGATTTTAATTTTCTAGGTAGTGTTAGCATTTTCTCTCAAAGAAGAGATGAAACAGAACTGAGACCACTAATGCATAAAAATCTCTTACCATCTTCTTCAAAGACAAGGGACAATACACTTTTAGGTTTAGTGATGTAGCTTTCACCAACATAATTCCTCATTATTTGTGACATTTTGTCCATTATAGCATGAGATTCCTCGGAAGATAGAAATAATCATCCAGAAGTAGAGTCTAGCTAATTATCTATTGCCTGAGAAATTGAGTTGGTATAATGGATGAAACATCAGTTACAGCAATTGGTGGTGTCTGCTGACAGAAGAAATGAATCTTTGAAATTACTGTACCAGAAATCTCAGAAATCTTCTCAGTCTTCCTTACCTAGCCTTCTCTAGCTGGGAAGAAAACATGTTTGCAACAGAAAATTTTATATGTATAGAAAAATTAAATGCCTAAAAAGTAATTGTAGAACATTACATAAATATTAGTTCTGTAGAATGTACAAGCTATTGCCTTATCTCTTATGGTTTTCATAGAGCAATTAGTGATTCTCTAAGAGCTTAGGAGGTACTATACGGAAGGAACTTATGTTTTTACAAGTTTCACTTTAGCCCATTTTTTAAACATACAATATTAAAAACAGAGTTTTGTTTGTGTGTTTTAAATACACAAAATACTTTAATTGCATATTAGAGTTAACAAAAGGGCAACATAATACAAAAGCTTCAACACCTAAGCATGACTGCTTAGCAAATTTTTCAGTCCCAGGGCAGCTAAAAAGTTGTTAGTTAAAATTAACAAGTAACTAGCAGGGAAATTTAGATACTTGGGATTCTACAAAGGGGACTTTTGACAATTGTACTGGGGACTTCTAGGACATCTGGAAAGAAAACAAGAAGGACAAGCAAGAAGGTCTGGAAAGTGAAGGAACAGATGAAAAGAAACCAGGTACACGGAAGTCAGAAATGGACAATGAATATAACAGAATCAGATAGGGGCAAAATGCCAGAGTCAGGGCATTCATGTGAAAAGATAAAAGATAAGATAAGACATTTCTTAAAAACTGATTTTGATTAAATTTGAGAAATAAGACCTGAGGAGAAAGGGAGACGTCTTACATTAAATGTGAATAGACTCTACTGTAAGAAATTTGGGCCTGAGTTCTGCCTCGGTGAGACAGTGAGAAATATATACAATATATAGTCAGGATATGGCCCTTTTTCTCTACCATTTTAAGGTGCTTGAAAATAGAGAGAGGTCAGAATAAAAGAAGATAGCTGGAGGATTATAGGAATAGTCTCTTTTCTCTACAGTCTGTTCTAACTTTCATTAATCCATTTTGAGCTGTGCTTCATTTGCTCTACCTGGAAAGGTTACAAGCTGGCATTCTCATAGGAAACTGAAGTCTGTTTTCAGAGATGGAAAGGAAAGGGAAATGAGTGCTTAGGTACTAATCAAAGGTATAGAAATGGCTGTAGTTTTCTGATGGAACGGTGTCAAAGAATATTTGAACTGAATCAGTTTTTGGTGCGCCTATCATGGTGGAGGTCAAAACTGGCTACCAATTTTTATCAAAAGACTACTTTTTAACTTAAAATTTTTCTAACACTGGCTTTTGTGTTTGCAAGTATTATTACCCACACAGGGAAAAAAAAAACCCAACTCCTCTGTAAAATAAAGGTATTGCACATGAAACTCCTTTTTGTTTTGAAAGTGTTCAAGCGATCTGTATTTGTGAGCTTCTGTGGGTTTAGACCTCTGCTCAATTCACAAGTTGGAGAGTACTCTCATGAGGAACTGTCTCCTTTTCCCTAAAACAAAGGGCATCATTAATTGTAAGACATACATTCTGAACAGTGAGTGATAGCATGAAGATTCAGCACACTGGCAACCAAATACCAGTGTCTCAAAGAAATAAAAATATGTATTTGAATCTAATCTAAAAGCTAAAGATTTTCCTAGAAAATTCAGACCAACATGATTTCTTAAATTTGTTATAGAGGCGATATTGTTTAGGGAAAAGCAGCTATATCCCATATAATCACCTAATACTCTTTAGAATGTTCTCTTATGGCAGAAAGTTTCCCAAGAAAGATCATTTTTGTTCAGGTTTTATTGTACTCTTACAAGTTAGGAAAAATAGAAGCACATGAAGAAATGAATTGACATCTTCAGAAAATAAGATAGCTTATACATAGGAGTATTAAAGAAATAATAAGACAGGTACACTATACAATGAACCTCCAAGGACAAGAAAAAGAAACGAAAATGAAAACTTGTATGAAGAGATAAGGAGGGCAAGTTAGGTTAACAAGATTGTGCTTATGGATGATTTGATTTCAACCTGTTTCAACCTCCCTGGTATTAATTGGGAAATCTCTGAGGCATGCTGTAGAATGGAGACAAAATTGAAAGATTTAGGATTTAGTAAATGATTGCTTTCCTGAACCACTGTGTTAACAGCCCAACATGGAATAGTTTTTGCCTAATCTAGATTGAATTTTAGCCAGTGACTAAGGCAACAGTGGTAAATTATTGATACCATAGAAGACAATAAAGTCAAATGTCCACAGTCCACACTACACTTATTTTGCTGCATTTTTAAAATAGGGTTACTGTATACAGAAATAGGAGGTACACAAAGAAATTGGAAATATAGAATAAGAAAACAATGGTAAAGAATAGTGTAAATAGTGCAAGTGAGGAGCAGTAGGTGTTATTACCAAAGACACAGTAAATTATAATACAATATGGGTTGCTTGATAATATTTTGAAACAAACAAAATATTATTGTGACAGTCTAATCTACCTATAAGTCACTGATTTAAAAAGGCTGTGACATATATACAATTCTAAGATGTATTTGATGTATATGAAGTCTTAAATGGTGTAGACAATGTCATCACTAGTTACTGTTTTCAGTCTACCATGCATAATAGTACAAGGAGGCATAAATGGATAAGAACGGAAGTGAGACTGGACTGTTTTTATCTAAAAACATGACTGGACCTGTTGTGTCCCTTACACAGGTCTATAGCAGTATACAAATCCCCCTCTCACAATATAAGTATCACAGCCTACACACCTAATACAATATCATTAACTGCCACATAGTATTTTTTTTTAAAAAAAAGTCCTTACTCTGAAGCTTTAGAACTGTTTTATGATCTTGCTGAAAAGTAGTAAGATAAAAGACTACAGAATCTTTAAAATCTTTACTGAGTCATGTTGACTGAAGAAAGTAGAAGTCTGCAAATTAATGAACATTGATGGAAAGAAAGGCAATTGTCTCTTAGGAAACAAGTGCCCACTGATTTTTTTCTTTACATTTGCTACAAGATGTACAAATGTTTTATTATTCAAGAGACACAACTCCTTGCTGTTGCCCAAATTAATGACTTATTTGAGATACAATTTTATACATAAAGATTTGTTGGTTTGTAGTAGGGCATTCAGAGTCATGAGATCTCTGGAGTCCTTTTCCTGATTGATGTTTCACTCTGCATGTCTTCCAAAAGCTGGGTTAAAATATTTTTTAAGATTGAAAAGAGAAAGGGATAGCTTTGAACAATGACTAATATTTACAAAGAGATTTTTATTACAATAACTGAACCCTGCTATTGGTATTGGAAAACAGCAATACATTTCATGCAGGTGTGAGACGATTTGGGGGGTTGGGGGGGAAGTTTTTTCATCATAGCTACAACTGGCCTGAAAAAATGAATCCATAATTCTGATATACACAAATAGCTTTCCAAGAGAACGATGGTCATACAGTCGAAGTGCTCTGATCTTTAAGATCCTTGGATTCAGTTCATGGTAGACACTGCTTAAATAATTTAATGGTTCTATGTTTTATTTCTCTAACTGCAAACTGAGATAATATTGTTTTGCTATACTTTACATATTTTGTACAAGTTAGGTTCAATCCCTGCTTACTGCAGGGGGGTTGGGCTCGATGATCTCTCAAGGTCCCTTCCAACCCAAAGCATTCTATGATTCTATGATTCAAGTTCTTCTGATTGAGATATTTTTCATAACTGTATCCATAGTTGTAACAAAGTGAGAGTCTGAATTTGGTAAGTGTCTCTGAATGTTACTTTATCTAAAAATAACACAAAACATTTATTTTAGAAAGTCAGGTATCTAAAACATCATCCTAAATGCTTACTTTGATATGTTAGATAATTAATACTTAATATAATACACTGAAATAGTCAATAGAGCAGAGATTGGAACTTATTGTTAAGTAGCAGCAAGAGAAGGATGGATGCTCTGTGAAGAGAAACAGGAGGTGAGGGCAGTCTCAGTGCAGGAAGAAGTAGTCACCTTACTGATGAGGATGTAGTCCCAAAGTAACTGAGATGGTTTATCACTAAATTTAAGGTTACAAGTTTCCTGAAACTTAAGGTTACAATATGGAAAACTGTGTTGGATTTAATGATTTAGAAAACAGTTCAAGTAAGTAAGCAAAAAGGATTTGGCACCTAGATAGAATTAAACAAAATAGGGTCATCATTTTGGCACTCCTGCTTGTACAGGAACTTTTACTGCCTAGAGCTCCAATAGACTCTTGCAGAATTTATAATACCAAATTATTTTTTATCTCTCACTGGTGTACCTATCTTAATACTAGAACACGTGAACAGTGAAGATCTTCAGGAGTAGTAGTACTACTGCAGCAGCAGTAGTAGTAGTAATAATAACAGCAGCAACAACAACAACAACAACTGCCTGAGACACTTTCACTGTCAAAGACAGCATATTGTTCTAGACAGACCAACAAAAGACACCTAGATTTAGGTACAGTGAGGTCTTTCATCTGTTTCACATCCCAAGGGAGAATCCTAACCAAAAGATTAAGGCAATGTTCCAAAGTATCTAGACTTAAGGAAGAAAAAGCCTACTTTTCTTGTAAATCCTACTAATACCTTTGAACTCTGGTCTGTTCTTATTCTGGTGAATACAAATTATTCAGCCTTAAAAGAAATGTCAAAACTAGACTGAGTCAACCCAATCTCTAACTGATTGGAAATGTATTTGTGCTGACAATGCCTTTGAAACTTATGAAAAGGAATTCATCTTTTAAATAGCATGTAGGACCTGCTATTTCTAGGTAATAAATTTTAAAAAGGATTGACCATCAATATAGAAAGTGTTTTTTGTATTGCTGTCTTGTCCTACTAGGTAGACATTTGCTTAATCTGTATGAGATGGTAACAACAAAATTGCTGACACTTTAAAAAAAATAATTGATCCCATGTATCAGTTATCAAATGGTTTATAGAAGGTTACCTTTTACTATAAAACAATACAGAAACAAATGTTGATGATGCAGTCTGACATGATTTGCTTTAAAACATTGTTTTCAAACATGTTTGTTTTTTCTGTTCTACTAACTGGAAAAAAAGTAGGAAATACAATCAGGTAGCAGAAGACATTTTTCCTAGTAACACAAGTATTACACCTACATTTCTTATTCTTGTAACTTCAAGGAATGCTACTTTCCATCTCTTTCCTTATACCTCTGAATATTTACATTCTATTAAATTATGCAAATTTTTAAAATTAATGTCATACATTTTGTTAACTTATTTTGATAGGAAAACTATGTGATATTCAATGATTTTATCTTTATAAGACACATTTATTTTCCCTGTATATATGTGGATTTTAAAAAAAAATCTTAAAAAGAGAGAAATTAGTCTAATGATTCATAATACTTTTGTTGCTGCATTGAATAAGTGTTAAAATATGTGAGACAAAAAAATTTCTGAATCACTGCTTCTCATATAGTGTGGCAATTAACATTTGTGATACACAAACAAATGCTTATGTCTGTGTTAAATGTAATGAAATTATCTGTTGTTATTATTCATTAATGTTCTAACAGTTTTCCCCTAAGAGATATTTAGTAAACTAAGGAGCATACATTTGTGCAAATTATATTCTCCCTTAAGATTTTGTAAGAAGATCATGAGAATCAGCAATTATATGGTACTTCTTTAGCTTAAACATTTAGATTAATCACAGAAAGGTTTTGTGTATAACCCTATTGCCAAGAACACGCTTTAATGTGACAGGTTTATCCTCATTTAGGTTTTTCTAAACAGTCGTCTTTGTACTATTATGCATGTTTTGGTTTAGTACAAAGATAGTGTATTCTCTTTACAGATATACTAATCTAAAAGATATTCTGTTGAGTATACTGCATTTAGTGAATAATTAATTTGATAAAACAATTTTTTTCTGATTGGTTTCTTTTGTATGCACAGCCTAGCTTTTGATGATCAAGATGACAAGGTAGTACAATATCATCATGCAAACACTGTAACCAACAGGTAAGCCCTATGCTGCACATTGAAGAAATGTATCGTTTGTAGTTTTATCTTATTCTTTGTAGATGTCAGCTAAACCCTGTTTAATATCTTTCCTCACAAATAATTTGCATGTTTGAATGGTTCCATGCCTTTAGGTTGAGAGAGAGAAAAAAAAGTCTAACTAAAAATTCCAGTGTTCTGTACTTTTATTTGACATTATCAAAATGTACCACAGAAGCAATATGTCATGTTATGTCATAATAGAAAATGACAAGCTGTGTACAAACACATGAACAGCAAATCTTTTATCTGGTATTAGTGAAATAAGTAGCAAAGGTATAAATGTCTTCATTTACAAAGGGACTATATACTGTAACTAAAGACATGTGAAACTTTTTAAAAAGAATCTTTTAAATGACTACATGCTCACAAAGTAACATGGCAGATTCCGAATGGGAGTGCTCTTTGCAATAAAATAAATGATATCACTATTTCAGCAGTTGGTTTTTTCAGTGATAATTGTAGATTCCTTCATGTTGACGGAGCATTCTGACTTGACTAGGTGGCATGAAGAAAAGGGGTGTGTCTGGAGCACAGAGGAGAGCTTTCCAGTGGCAGGGTGTACTTTACCAAATAGTAGATCACTATGAGAATATACTTACAGCTGCACGTTGATCACTGCTGAATTCTCAAGAGAAGACTGAGAGTTGTGAATAAGCTTTTCCAGCTGTCCTCTGAAGACAGATGTGCTCTGTAGCAATTGATGCAATGTAGAGAAAGAAATGAAACATTACAGTACAGAAAACTGTGGGCTATGACCTGCAAGGATTGCAGTAACATACGTATCACACAGAAATGAAGATCACTCCCCAGGATAAGACAGTACAAGAACTCAGATATTGGTGATCTTCATCCAGGTGAATATACAAAGAAAACATACCCTGTTTGAACACTGATTTATTTGGACTATAGTAGTATAAAGTAGAGGAAAAAGGCAAAGAAATAGACATTATGGAGAATTATATTTTAACTGTTAATTTTGTATATGCGTGGTCATATTATGTTGCTCTTGGTAATAAAAGCAATCAGGATACTTGTTGCTTCAACATATCTCTGTGAGATGTCTAAGCTTTAGCTCATTGTATTAGCTGCAGTTATAAACAATGCAGACATATAATAGCTGTCAGAGCATAAGTTACCTAAGCTAGAGCATAAGTTACCTAAGCTACCTCCAGTACTTATCTTAAGGTACAATGATAAATTATTTTGTGGATGTTTCTTTTTTTTTTCCCCTCTGATTATGAAGAGAGCTTAACTCGGGCCAGATAATTCCTCCACCATGACACTTCTCTGATGACAGCATGAATCACCCTCCTGAGTTCTTGTTTTCCTCTGTCCACTAGAGGAAGGATGTTTGATAATTATTTCATATGTATTAAAGGGGAGGATGTAGTCCTTGGCTCTCAACTGTTGCTGAGTTCTGAGTATATTAGATGATATAGTGATTATCTTTTACTTTTTTATTATTTTTTTCCTGTTAACAGAATAAAAAATGCTGAGAAAAGAAACTACTGTTTCTCTTCTAAGGCGGCACCCAACTGCATTTCTAATGTTTGAGATTTATACTGAGGTTTTACCCAAAAAAATTAATTTGGAAACTAATAAAGTGCAACTATGTGCATAAAAGTAACCTTACCTCCCATACTGGTTTTGTTTCGGGTGGAGTTAATTTTTTTCATAGTAGCTTGTATGGGGCTATGTTTTGGATCTGGGATGAACACAGGGTTGATAAACACATGGATGTTTTAGCTATTGCTGAGCAGTGCTTACTGAGTGTACAGGACTTTCCTAATTCTCACACTACCCTGCCAGTGGGTAGGCTGGGAGTGAGCAAAAAGCTGTGAGGGATCACAACTGGGACAGCTCACCCCAAGTGATATCCCATACCATTGATGTTGTGCTCAGCAATAAAAGCTGGGGGAAGAAGGAGGAATGGGGGACGTTCGGAGTTAGGATGTTTGTCTTCCAAAGTAACCGTCACACATGATGGAGCCCTGCTTTCCTGGAGGTGGCTGGACACCTGCCTGCTGATGGGAGGTAGTGAATTAATTCCTTATTTTGCTCTGCTTGCATGTGCAGCTTTGCATCACTTATTAAACCTTATTAAATCTTTACCTTGACCCATGAGGTTTTTTGGTTTTGCCCTTCCAATCCCACTGCAGGGAACCTAGTCAGTGGCTGTGTGAGGCTTAGCTGCCTACAAGGGTTAAACCACAACCACCCCTAAAATCTTATGAATAACATATTTTCCAATGATTTGTGTGGTGGGGGTCATTTTAAAGGCTAGCTTACCTGTCGCAAATGCATTTGCACCTCCAAGCATATTTAGTATTATTTTATTATTATCTGCATACACTGTAGGGATAAACTGACTTAAGCATTCTATGAAAATATTCATCTCTTTTTACAGAATTACTAGGCTGGCAACAGAACCCCTTGTCAGAAAAAAAAAATAGTGTCTGATTAAACTCCATCTCTAACCTTGCATTCCTCTTTAGAAAGCTACATATTCTTTACAGGAATTTATCCCAGTCCTTTAGATGTGCACAGAAGCACATGTGCATGCATGCATGCACACACACACATATACAAATCACAGCTCTATAAAATGAATTTTTGAGACAATTTGGAAGTTTTATTGGAACAGCTGAACTATTTGCTTACCAAGGAAATTTTCCACAGAGAGTTACAAATCTGTTGCTGAAGTATCAATTCCATTAACAACATAAAGCAGTCAGTGAAGAAAAAAATATAGTAGTCACTTGAAATTCTGTACAAATGAATGATCACTGTGATCAGATATGTCCAAAGGTCAATGTGAGTTCTGCAACAATATTCTAAGACTTTGAGACAGCTTGATCAAGCATCTCATCTAAAACACTCCATCTGGGCCAATTAGCTTCACTTTAGGTGCTGGCTTGGCTTCTTTTCATCGGTGGTTTTGCACTGCTGCAATATTATTTGTTTGTTTGTTTGTTTGTTTTCATGGAGCCGCAGGTATTCAACACATTAACTAAAGAGACAACTGTATGACCTATATGAGCTTCCTCTCTGCAGATAGTGTGTCAGTTGTATTGTGTGTCTGAGAGGAAAAGTTTGAATAAGAGTTACAGCATTTATGGCAGCATGGTAGCACTGTTTACTAAATGCAAATTTTACACTGAAACACAATGGAAAGAAAACTTGGATGACAAATACCATATGTTGACAATTTCTGCACCTATATAAGGTATCCAAAGTTATCCACAGAAAGAAGTGTCTGCAAATCCTTTTAAAGCTATGAACAAATAGAAAATTAAGGTGGTGGTTGTTTGTTTGTTTGGTTGGTTTTTCCTAGAAGTGTTATTTCTGGCCTGAGCAGAAACTAGAAGAGCTGAAAATCTCATGAAAACATTTTCATAAGATTAATATTGTAGATCAAAGAGCCAAATTTATAGCTTTTTAAATTTTGTTAAGAATGATAATTCAAGTAAATTTTGCATATTAAATTCTGTTTTTCTGATTGTCTTCAGAAATTCCTAATTATAAATACTGATATTAAATTTGTTTTCTGACAGTGTTAATTTACTGTTATGTTCCTGTCAGAAGAAGACACCGATACAGTCTTTTAGAGCATGGTGGTTTTTTAGCCTTTTCATTTTCTACGCTACTATTCTTCAATAAACATTTTAGCCTGTGCAGGCAGATGGAGCCATATGGGTAGACCTCAATCTTAAACTGACAGAGTGGCATTACTTCAAATGCTATGTGAGCTTAGGGCTGAAGTTGTAAACAAGAACAGTTTTCTGTGTTGCATGCTAGTATACTGTAATTTGAATTGATATCAGGTGATGTTCTCAATTTGGCAGTAAACAAAAGTTACATAGTGTGGCAGTAAAACTAATTTCTTACTGTGCTTTGAGGACCTAAACTATAACATAAAAGAGTTAGGATCATTTCCTCCCCAGGCTTTCATAGAATCATAGAATCATAGAATCGTTTAGGTTGGAAAAGACCTTTAAGATCACCCAGTCCAACCATTAACCTACACTACCAAGTCCACACTAAACCAGTCAAGGGTAGACTAGACTACACCATGTCCCAAAGTGCCACGTCTACCCGTTTTTTGAACACCTCCAGGGATTGTGACTCCACCACCTCTCTGGGCAGCCTCTTCCAATGCTTGACCACCCTTTCCGTAAAGAAATTTTTCCTAATATCCAACCTAAACCTCCCCTGGCACAACTTGACTCCATTTCCCCTTGTCCTATCACTAACTACATGGGAGAAGAGACCAACACCCACCTCACTACAACCTCCTTTCAGGGAGTTGTAGAGAGCAATAAGGTCTCCCCTCAGCCTCCTCTTCTCCAGGCTAAACAACCCCAGTTCCCTCAGCCGCTCCTCATAAGGCCTGTGCTCCAGACCCTTCAACAGCTTCGTTGCCCTTCTCTGGACACCCTCCAGCACCTCAATGTCTTTCTTGTACTGAGGGTCCCAAAACTGGACACAGTATTCCAGGTGCTGTACTCACCAGCGCCGAGTACAGGGGGACAATCACCTCCCTGCTCCTGCTGGCCACAGTATTCCTGATACAAGCCAGGATGCTGTTGGCCTTCTTGGACACATGGGCACACTGCTGCCTCATGTTCAGCCGGCTGTCAACCAACACCCCCAGGTCCTTTTTGGCCAGGCAGCTTTCCAGCCACTCTTCCCCAAGCCTGTAGCGTTGCATGGGGTTGTTGTGACCCAAGTGCAGGACCCCTCATACAGTTGGCCTCGGCCCATCGATCCAGCCCGTCCAAGTCCCTCTTTGCTGATGCACTCGTATTTCTCACTTGTGCATGCTCAGTACATATTGCTAAATACTCCTTTTCTAAACATCCATTCTATATCCCTGATATCAGTTTAGGTTTAATACCACCTGCTAACACCAAAAGGAAGCTTTAAGGCAAACAATGCCAAACTTTAACAAAGTCTTTTACACTGTAACTTCCAATTTATAATTCAAGCTACAGTAAGCTTTAAATAAGTTATCCTCTGCTCTGTATTTGAAGTTTTCGTATTATGGAATTAAGGTGGATACTGCTTGCATATTGTGCATTCAAGCATAATTAAAAAAAAAAATTGACTCTTAAATAGAACATTTGTTAAATTGAGGGTGGTGGTGGAGTTAGATGTCCAAGGCTGAAAACTACTAACTAAAGTTAATAACTATTCAAAATGTAATCAACACTTTGGATTTGTCATGAAACCAGGATGAAACCATTCCTGAAACCAGGATGAAATTATTTCTTTGTTAGAAGTCTCTATCGCAAATTAAGAGGAAGTGTATTATCCCCTAGGGGTCAAGTCATTTGCCTGTAGCACTAGCAGAAGTATTCAAGTCATATTGAAGGTGTATAACCAAGAATCCTATTATCATCATCAGTAGTGGAGGATCACACCCTTGTGTATTATGGATAAAGACTGAAATAATACACAAACTTAAGATCTGGATGAATCTAAATAAAAAAACTGTCTGACTTTCAGTAAATTGTTTAAAGGTCTTTTCTAAATGTGTTTAATGCATCATACTTTTTTTTTTTTATTATGTCTCGTGTTAGGTCCCTCTTTCTGATGACTTAGATGGCTTATCACATAAGTTTACAGAATTGTCAGAATATCAGAATAAAGTAAAAATCCTCTTGTAGCAGAGAGAAGAGAACTTGCAGCTGGACAGATTTGGTCTTCAAATTACCTATCATTTGTACCAGAAATATACTGGCATTACTAAGTGCCTAAACAGCAATGTATTTATTTCATTCAGTGTTTCACTTATAAACAATGTTATTCTGTGTGATTGTTTTCAGTCAGGATTTTTAGTGGATCCTACATAGATTTATAAGGGAGAATAGTCTTCTGTATGTCTCACTGTCTTTTCCATCTGCTGCCTGGTCCTTTAGAATGTAAATCAAAAGAGCAGATGTGTAATTTGGGAATGTCACTAGCAGCACTAAATACTGAGTATGTTTTGTTTTGGCACAGTTTATGTAGAAACCTACAGTTTTCCTGGCCTCTGCTTCTCATTTGCCAATTATATGGTTTCCCCTTGTGCAAACATCTTATTATGTGCATGCTGTTTAAAGTAGACCAAATGGCAGATTCTGGAAATAAAATTTATAGAAAGCAAAATTTCCTAAGTGAGTATATTAATATAACCTGCAAAGAGAGAATGGAGAAAAAAAGCCACACCCTTTAAGCTGCTTTCTCTGCTTGACACTCAAGTCAAGAAGAGCTAATGAAAACTGCTGCAGCAAGCAGGGACACTGCTTCCATCTTCTGCTGTTGACTTTTATAGAAGAAGGTGAAAAAAGCGTTTGAAACAAAAAGACCTTTTAAAAAAATAATTGCTTTCTGTGAGAAATGAGAAATTTTCTCTGCTCCAAACATAGCAGGTTTTTGGAAGAGGAGGAGCTTGAATTACAGCACTCCCAAGGTATGAGAATATGTCACTCCAGGATTGTAAGCAATACAGAACAGAGGTGAAAATTTAAGACAGGAAACATTTAAGTGGGAGATACAAAGAACAAATAAATGTGTAAAACTGGTTGGATGGCTGGATGTCAGTAAACAAAATCACAAGACTTGTATCAGTTTTGGTAATTGTGTGACAATTACTATGTAAAAGACTGAGATTCTTAGGGAAAAGCTGGTGTTAACATAGAGCTTTCATATTTTTTCATCTCTTCAAGTACTGCAGATACATATTTTTTCCTTAGTATAGTTGCAGTTTAAATTTACCTTAAATATGATACCAACTATTTCTCTGTGTGTGTGTGTGTCTTGCTAGCACTTTTCCAGACTTCTTAATTTCTTCCGGGTAATTTACACTAGTTCTATTTTGAGAACTTACAAATACTTGTTCCTAAAATCTGAAACAATTAACCTAGAAAGGTTTGAAAGAATAGGAAAGTGAGATGGTACTTTAAGGAAACAGAAAATGGGGGAGAGGAAGATTAACGTGATATAAATTGAGATAGACAGAAACTTCTTATTTTCATTCTTTACAAATTTATGCAAACTATTTAAATTCATGTTATTAGTTATGAGTTAATCATATCCTAAAAGCTAAATCAAATATCAACACTCATTCTTACTGTCAATAATTCCACTGAACGTAGATTCTGTAGATGCTTTGCCAAGTAGCTTTTGTGTAGACAAGTCTTAAAATAATAAAGTATGATTTGCGAAGCCTCAGAGATCTTCCGAGTCTACTAAATGCACAAAATATGAATTTTGTTTGCCAAGCCTTAGCAAGCTTTATGATTAATTTCCTGGTAAGGGTAAATAAATTTCTACCATCACCTCTTTGAGAGTGCATACAGAAAGCAGGTGGAGAAGTAGTTGGGAGTCTGAGGTGGAGATAGGAATGATGGCACAGTAGAGGTGTTGAAATGTTCAAAGGGAATGCAGCTGGATAAAAGTATCAGCTGGACCTCAGTGCTTAGGGTGGATAAGGGAATGTGAAGAAGATCCAGAAGTGAAGGGAGCAAAAGGAGAGGCTCAGCTTGGACAACAGAGGCAGAGATTACTTGAGAACTCTATAAAACCTGAGACTTAATTAAAAGGAAAAGAAGGAATTGAAAAGGAGAGGCATTTCAGTTGCCATGTTTGGCTAAGGTGGAAACACTATTGCTTGCTGCAGATGCCTGTTGAATAGTAGAGCTCCAGTGTTGAACTAATTTGGAAACCTGTGTCTATCACTTCTTTACCATCTACTATTATCAAGACATCAGGCAGATGGGGTACAAATTAACTGGAATCTTCATTACATGCTCTGCTTCCTGTTTGTATCATCAGCCATTTCGCCATTGAGCTTCTTTTCTTAGTGTCATTTTTCTTTCCCTACTCAATGGTATTTACTTGCAAAATGACATTTACTTATAAAGTGACACTCTTTTTCACCCTCAAGTGACATTTCTGTGGTACACTGTGCAAATGTTTGGCAAAGATTTACTGGATCGATTAGAAGAAACAAAGGAAAAACATACAACAGATGTTGATTTTCTTGTTGCTGTGACTATTGTTTTGAAAGACTGACAGAGAATTTTCAGGTTTTCCTGTCTTCTTGGCAGCAATATTAAAAAGCTTGCCCAACTGCAACACAGATACTTTCACCTTCATTAAACTGGCTCTGCAGACTCCTGATGAGGGAGGCTGCATGTCATCTTTCACGAGATGAGCTGTTCTGAAAACAAGAAAACGATTACAGGGCAGTCATGCATCAATCATGGAATAGGATGTACTACCTTGCACACATAAAACTGACCTTACGAAAGCCTTTTCTCTATCATCATAGTGGTCAAAGAACCCTTTCCCCAGTCATTTCCTTTACTTAACTATTGCATTAATTTTTAAGAAAAATTAGATTTTTAGGGAAATCCTGGGCCTGGTGGAATATTCTTTTTAAAGTATCAATTTTCCATTCCTCTGGTAATGA
Source organism: Pelecanus crispus (assembly GCF_030463565.1). Lineage (NCBI taxonomy): Eukaryota > Metazoa > Chordata > Aves > Pelecaniformes > Pelecanidae > Pelecanus > Pelecanus crispus. Next base: position 185,217,933 of record NC_134643.1, read on the forward strand.
AAATTTTCTGAAGAAGTGGATACATGAATGAAGAAATGTGATTATTACATCAGGTGACCTTCAGGAACTGTTTGCCATGTGTTCTTTTAGATTTGTGTATTTTCCAGTTCATTGCAGAAACAGGAAAGACTTAATCTGTTCTTGGCAAAAACTCAGTCATTAAAGACATTTGGCTGAATCTTTAGTTCACTAAATTTGGAACCACTAGATCATAATCTTTAAGCTCAATTTTAAAGAAAACAAAGTCAAAAAGTACCAAGTTTCCATGTTGGCTTGATGATTTTTAATGAAATTAAAAAGTCAAGGGAATAAAAGATGTCTGGATGTTTATGATAAACAATGGAAACACTCATTCAAAATGAGAGGTTCCATTAATTGTCTAACTATAGTCATCTAGAGACATTTTATATGCCTGAGAATGTCTGGGACATCTGCACAAGATTTGCAATACACAGCACAGGTCCTTGTGGGATACCCAAAGGCTTCTAGAGTAGAAATTGGAGGCCAAAAGGAATACTCTAAGGTATCTCAAACTAAACTCTTTAAGTCCAAGCTGCTTGATTTCCTTTTTGAATAGGAATTTTTTTTTTTTTTTTTTTTTTTTTGGTAAGATGAAATTCATTGCCTAGTGTTCTGCATCAGACCAAATATGGAATAATTTTCACACTTGCATTGAAAGTTCCCCTCCCCTCCCCTGCCCCAGTTTTCCCAGTTTCTTCTTTGTAATGAAGATTTTCTCATCAGATCTTTTATGTATTCCACAATCACTGCTTAGGTAAAAAACTGCTCCTCAGAAAAGATAAGCTAATGAGATGCTAAACAGCATGGGAAGACTTAAATTAGCCATGTCCCAGACTCACCCCACACAAATATATTCAGTTAGTGCCTTACTTCAGAGGTCAACTGATCCACAGTTTTGAGTCTACCCATAATTTAGTTCGGGACTCTCTAGTGTCTCATGTGACATAGAAGTGAGTGTCATGGCAGTGCTCAGCCTAAAAACACCCAGCTAAAGATATCCAGAGAGTAAAAATCACTATCTAAGCTCTGCCTTGTCTGTTGAAAGGAAATCAGTCCTCACTTACCTTAAAAGGAGCTTTCAGTAAACATAATTCTTAGTTCAGTGCTTACATAGATGGAATGAATCTAACTTTTAATGTACTTCTCAGAGCACTGCTCTCATACACCATTAAGTAGAGGCTCCATTCAACAAGTACGCTGTTGCATGTGACTTGTTTCATTTTCCTAATTATAATCAGGTATGGCCCTTCTATCAGACATAATGGTAATTTAATTGGAGAAAATACAGCCTTTCAGACATGAGACCAAGAAGAGCTGACTAACTATTACTGAGGTGTGGTCATCCACCAGCAGATGGATGGATGGATGGATGGATGACCACACTGGGGGTCTGGAGTAAACCTTAAATGAGAGCACGAGTGATGAGAACAGACATACTCACTCATTTAAAGATGCTGATATAAATTCTGAAATAATTTCCAAGTGTTTTCCCCAGCTCACCAGTATCATGTCAGTTTGGTTTGAGCTGAGTTTCAGACAGATTTCTCTCATTCATAGACTGTTATTCCTATTACCGGGTCTTTATGAAATATATGCCTCCTTATGCAACTTTATGTAATACATGTAATATAGTAAATTCTTTAATAATCTCATTCTTGTCACATGGTTTAGTTAAATTTCCTGTATGTCTTAAATTCTGGTTATGGGTATGTGATTTTTTTTTTTCCTTTATGCGCTTGGATGTATGCTTTCAGTTTGAATATCATCAAGTCCTTTCTTGTCATAATGTCAGGAAGGCTCTAGAAGTGTCCTTTTTAATGACAGAAAAGTAAATAAAAGGATGAAATTACAAATAAGACCAATGCTCTGAACTGCTGCCATTCTGTGAGTATGATTCTACCTGAATTATTTTTATGTTGGATATGAATTCATGCAATATAAAGCAGAAGTGAACAAATAATTTATTTTATATTATGAAAATGTTAGATTTTGAAATTAAACACAGCAGGCTGGACAACGCTGAAAAGATTTTAAAACGAATTGCTGCCCACACAATAACACACATTCACTTTCCTATCAGCATGAAACAAATTACAGTTTATGTAATTTTTACCCTACGTAGTATATATATTTTAAAATATTTTTATAGTATATAAATACACAGATTTTCCCTGCTCATTTAACTTAAATTAATGGTATGAATATTTTTAATATGTAAGGCTACATGTAGACTATATCTATCAGATAGATTTCCTCTGAGGAGCTATGTGCATTATTATGATATTATTTTATTTAATTATTTCTACCTTTAAGAAATATTCTGTAAGGGTTTAATCTTTCACTAACATTGAATTCCCCAAATGTGTTTTATGTACAATCACAGAATCATAGAATCATAGAATCGTTTAGGTTGGAAAACACCTTTAAGATCATCCAGTCCAACCATTAACCTACACTACCAAGTCTACTCTAAGCCAATCAAGGGTAGACTAGACTAAACCATGTCCCGAAGTGCCACGTCTACCCGTTTTTTGAACACCTCCAGGGATGGGGACTCCACCACCTCTCTGGGCAGCCTGTTCCAATGCTTGACTAACCCTCCCGTGAAGAAATTTTTCCTAATTTCCAATCTAAACCTCCCCTGGCACAGCTTGAGCCCATTTCCTCTCATCCTATCGCTAACTATGTGGGAGAAGAGACCAACACCCACCTCACTACAACCTCCTTTCAGGGAGTTGTAGAGAGCGATAAGGTCTCCCCTCAGCCTCCTCTTCTCCAGGCTAAACAACCCCAGTTCCCTCAGCTGCTCCTCATAAGGCCTGTGCTCCAGACCCTTCAACAGCTTTCTTGCCCTTCTCTGGACACCCTCCAGCACCTCAATGTCTTTCTTGTATTGAGGGTCCCAAAACCGGACACAGTATTCTAGGTGCTGTACTCACCAGCGCCGAGTACAGGGGGGCAATCACCTCCCTGCTCCTGCTGGCCACACTATTCCTGATCCAAGCCAGGATGCTGTTGGCCTTCTTGGCCACCTGGGCACACTGCTGGCTCATGTTCAGCCGGCTGTCTACCAGCACCCCCAGGTCCTTTTCCACAAGGCAGCTTTCCAGCCCCTCTTCCCCAAGCCTGTAGCGTTGCATGGGGTTGTTGTGACCCAAGTGCAGGACCCGGCACTTGGCCTTGTTAAACCTCATACAGTTGGCCTCAGCCCATCGGTCCAGCCTGTCCAGGTCCCTCTGCAGGGCCATCCTACCCTCCAGCAGATCGACACTCCCACCTAACTTGGTGTCATCTGCAAACTTACTGAGGGTGCACTCAATCCCCTCATCCAGATCATCGATAAAGATATTAAACAAGGCTGGCCCCAAAACAGAGCCCTGGGGAACACCACTCGTGACCGGCCGCCAGCTGGACTTAACTCCATTCACCACCACTCTCTGGGCTCGGCCACCCAACCAGTTTTTTACCCAGCCAAGACTACGCCCGTCCAAGGCATGAGCTGTCAGCTTCCCAAGGAGAATATTATGGGAGACTGTGTGAAAAGCTTTGCTAAAGTCCAGGTAAATTACAAGGTTATTACGAGTAGTAATAATCTCTATATTATCTTTCAGGAAACAAGTTGAGTTAAAATTAAATTGCATTGCATTTGAAATCTATTCATGGTGATAAAAATGTGTGATATTAAAGGTTATATTAAATATTAAAGGGTGGTGGTTACAGATAATAATGAAATACAGAAATAGTACACCATAGGTTCTGATAAAGCAGGAAATAGGAGGGTAATCTAAAGCAAATAAAACAAAACTGCCCAGAAGTGGAAACTCTCAATTCCCCAGTCCTTGGAGGAAAAAAAAAACCTCAACCAATCCTTGTGTAGCTAAAATTCAAAGATATACTAAGGGGGAGAGGAAGAAAAATAATGAAAATTGTGAAAATGTTTTTGCGATATGAAAAAATGGAAGAACCTAATCAAGGTCTAAAGTACAAATTCCTGTTAACGTAAGACAAGAAAAGAAGTGTTAGTGAAATTTGTATTGTGTAGGCAGGTGGTAAGGACATAATAGCTGTTAATGCAGTGAATCTTATTTCATTTTATGTTTTGTACCAAGGTCTTATACAGGGATAAACCTACTCAGATTTAATATCCTTATATGGTGGCATATTTGATCACATGAAGCTTCATATATGTATAACACAGAACTCTGAGGGTGCAATTAATCAATTTAGTTGTGCTATGAGAGTTGCAGTCCATTCCTTTCTTTTTTTTTTTTTTTTTTTTTTTTTAAATCAGTTTCATCTCAATTCTCTAAGCACTCTTCAGGGCTGCTATCAGTGAATGTTAAAGTACTAGAATTAACTGCAGTCTGTTAACAGGTGTTTATTTAGTTATGCCTTGGAGTGAAATATTTCTCCTGAGACTAGAGTTTGAAGGAACTCATTTGCTAGATAATTTTCTACAAGGGTGTATATTTTATTTTATTTCATTTTATTAATCTAATAGAAACTAGATCTACGTTCTAATGACCTTGAGTTAGACAACACTCAGACAAAGACAGAGACAGAGATAACAATACTGCTTATATAATACATTGTCAACCATAGACAACCATTGCCAAACAATTTCTGGTCAGTGTTCAAGTCATGTGATTAAATTCTGGCCTTTTCCGTTAGACAGAGATTGATTTAGCAAACACTGCACTTATATTTTTCTAATTTAACTCCAAGCTCACCCTTTGCTTCTGTGAACTGGAAGGGACTGCCTTGCTTCATCTGTTTTTTAATCCTTTCAAACTGATACGTGAGAATCCCTTAGGCACTCAGGTAATTGGTGGGGATACAGGGAGAATTCATAATAAACAAATGTCTTTGAAGGTCTTGAGGGAAGACAAAAGAAAAGAGGAAGGAATAAAAGTCAGATGAGACATCACCTCGGTGGAAAATTGTTACATATATGAATCATTGGAAAGTATGTAACTGGATCATTTACCAAAGGTACAGGATATTCTAGAGCTTTCTGAAGCCCACATGAAAATATTTTTCCTTTTATGCAATGTACAAGCAAGGTTCTTTAAAATGTTGTGATACACCAAAGTTGCTTTTCCATGTCAGATAATGAATAACCAGTTCTCACTCAGAGTTTCCTTGGAATTCCCTTTGCAGACTTCTACTTTTTTTCTTTTTCTTTCTCTTTTTTTGGGTTTTTTTTTTGTTTGTTTGTTTTTTGTTTGTTTGTTTTTTGTTTGTTTGTTTTCTCTCAATCATTACCTATTTTCTCTTTATTGCAGTTTGGTTCTGGATCCCAGCACACTCCAGCTAAGCCCAATGGCCCAGATTCTTGAAGGATTTAGAAACAAGGTAAGAAAAAATACTTGACATAAGTATTGCAACTGTTAAAGATTAGGTGTCTATTTGTAGAAGGGAACTAGGTGGAAGGTTATTTTGGAAAATCTGGACACCATCACTTCTCATTTTGGCAGCATTTTTGAAAGAACAAATTCCAAGTAGTGTACTTCTCATGGCTCCCTGTTCTGGATGCATGGTAACATAATTACAAGATCAGATTTTTGAATTTGTGCTTAAATTGGTACATGCTAGATCTTATATGAATGCATACCACTAGGACAGTATTTTAGGATAATTTAGACGGCCCAAAACTGTATTTATAAACCTAAATTCAGAACTGCAATCTATAAATGCTACCTAAACTTCACAGACACCTGATATGCCCTAGGTGACTGAGGACTTTCCCTGCAGGCTTAAATTTGAACTACCGAGCATGCTTAGCATAGCCTTCAATTTCTTCAACCAAAGACTGTTCAGTTGAAAAACCCCAACACATAATCATGCAAAACTCTCTTTATTCAGACAGCTAAGATGAATCTTACCTTACTGAACCCATTTCAGTCTGTCTCTGTATAACTGCTGAACTTTGCACAAACACTTAGTGGCTAGGTCACTCTTTCAGAAAGGACCCCAGAGTTTTAGGCCTTCTCCTTTTAGAAGTTTGGATGCTCAAACTTTGAACAACTTTGGTTGCTCAAAGACCCATCCAGCCTGACCTTGAACAGTTCCAGGGATGAGACATCCACAATTTCTCTGGGCAACCTGTTCTAATGCATCACCACCCTTATTGTAAATAACCTCTTCCTTATGTCCAATTGAAATCTACCCTCTTTTGGCTTAAAACCATTGTCCCTTGTTCTATCACTACAGGCCTGGGTAAAAATGATGATAGAAAATGTGACTCTGGAGCTTTCCCTCTTCCACTCAGCCATAAAGGAAAAAATATAAATGAATATTTTCCTATCTGCTTAAATTATTTTTTTTTAAGTTTTACCTTTTGTATCCAGTGCTTCTCCAGTGTACAACAAAGACAGAAAGTAATGACAAAGACCAACAGAACTGGAATACCAGGGTCTATTCTGCAGTGCTGTCTTCATTCAGAACAGTCTCCAGTCATGGAAATTCTCTCTGTTTAATATGGTGAGTCTGACTTAGATTATAGATCAATACCAAATAGTTTGATTCAGAGCACACTTCAATACACAAAACTTTACTGTAATTTCTGATGATTATATATGTCAGATATTACTATTACATGTACTTTGACTATAGTGTTATCTTTTTTCTCATATATATGCAGACAAATCACAGAGTTACACCAACACATTCCCTTTTCTTCCTAATCTTATAATTACTATTATTATAATTACTTATTATAATTTTCTTCTGTTATTATCATAATCATTTGTTCTGGTATTATCATAATACCTGGAAATCTATGTTATATGGTAAGACTCCCAGTTGTATCTGTGCTGAATAACATAGGAAAAAAGAAAAGTTTATAACTCAAAGGACTTGGACATTAGTGCAAAAGCAGTAATTCAGGTGCCAATTTAAATGCTTTAGTGTATCTAAAACTTCAACACAGAACTGGAAATAGGGCATGAGCCTATGAAAAACCATTCCAGATCAGCAGCTGAGGGCCACACCAGCCCTATAACATTGAAAATGGCATTAGACACATATTGCTGGATCACTGCCAATGTGAAACAGCTGTACGTGTCCTATACAGTATCTCTGTATTGAAGTACTAAAATATAAAGAGGATCAATGAGGGCTTCCCCTGATTAGAGATGGTGCTACTCAGACGATGTTAAGAGTATGTGAGGAACAATTTAACTAATCTGCTTCCATTTTAATGAAGCATCTTTGGTAAGAATAGAAAATTTAAGACTCCCAAAACAAGGCTCCTTTGGAATGGAGTGGAATGATAAAGAACACCAGCATTCAGACCCTACAGTGATACAGTAGCAATAACATTTTATCTCCAAGAATTGTGAGTTGCAAAGTGTCTTTTATCTGAGACTGGATGGAAAGTGTATCTATGTCTATTCTCTACTCATTTAAATTACAGACATTTCTCAGCCTTGCCTACTCTGTAACACTGGTTTTGACCTATGTATCTTTTTCTTTTCCTCAAGTGTGTGATATTGCATCCATACTGGTCAGGCCAGATAATTAATGGGTATTTTTTACTGCAACTTCAAAAAGCAGCTTTAAAAGGAAGCCCCAAAGTATGCAAGATCTGAATGCAGTCTAGAGACAGACCTTCCCAGACCTTGCAGAATTACTGGAGTTTGCCAAGGGTTATCATACAGAAAGAATAATTATTGAATGGATTTAGTCTTTAAAAACCATACAGAATTTCGTTTCATATTTGCTGTGAACCTGACACCAAAATTTCTATCACACATATTACAGACATTCACAGAAACTAGGTAGTTTATATATACACAAAGGCATAAGACAAATAAAATAAAGTTAGCAACCCTTGATAAACAAGTTATAAACAGAAATAAGAGTTAAATTTGCAAGTACTAATTTGACTGTACTGATCTTGCCATTTTTTATTTTATTTAGTGGGGTTAAAAACCACTGATAAGTCTGGGTGAGCCATTCTGGATCTGAAAAATGCCCAAGCTAACATTTCTGAAGGATAATAAACTTCTTTAAAATAAATTTAATTTGAGTTTTTTAAAGACTATCTTCATCCCTAGGCCTGCCTGTCATATGGTAGGCACCTTCAATCGCATATATACGTCTGAAACTGGTTTTCAGTTTTAATGTACTTGTTCATGATTTTTGCAAACTATGTTTAAACCATTTTATGGGGAGAATATAAAAAAAACCCAGACTCCCAGCATGCATTACAACTACACCCATGCATATCCAGAATGACACTGGAGTGAACCACTGCTCACCTTGCCTTCATTTCCAACAAAAGCAATTTTGGGTTCGATGTTACACGTGCTACACACTAGTTGCAGGTCTCCCCTGCTCAACACCAGCAGATTGAAGGGACACTCACCATCTACTAAAGGGACTAGTTGACCAAGGAACACCCAGTGAGCCCACCAGTCAGTGCTTATAAGGAGCTGAGAAAGGCTGCCCTCACACTGAGGGTGAATATCTACTGCAGCTTATCATGAGACCCTCAAGAAGATGCAGAATAACACTACACCAACTATACTTATCACCTATTACAAATAAGCAAAGCTTATTTTTGATTGCCTTGTTTCTTTGTGTTGTTAGGTCAAGGCCTTCTTTCTTCTGTTTTCTTCTCCATTCTTCTGTCTTCAATTTTTATCCTTAACAGGCTGTTAGTTATCACACAAAACCAATTTCGCTTGTCCAGTCAGGGGTCTTGTCACGCCTGCCTCAGTATTGATCCTTATTTCTCCTGTCTTATGGTTTTGACATCTGTCACCTCACCTGCTCTTTCTTCCTACTTTTTTGTGATCTTTGAACTGGCCTAGTTTGGTCTATATTAACACTGTGTTAGACTGAATACAAATCACACTGAATTATTCCAGGGACAGCTATTCTTCCCAGAACTTTCTTTGGCCTCTTTCCAACCAGTTATTTTGGTGTCTACACAAAGGCAAACCAGAAGACACAGTGGGAACCAGTCAGTCTCCCAGTGCAGAGAACAGTGAGAATGAGATTGTAGGAGTTGTAAGAGAGTGTCTGCATGATATTTTGGCCTTCTCTTCAAGAAACAAGTGATTGGATTACTGGGCAGGAAGGTGGCCCATGAAAAAGCCTTCTGTTGTGAAGTGGTCAGTGAAACTGAAAGGAGGTAAAATATTGAAATAAACTATATATTCCAACAATTTCCCACCTAGACTGGGATACCGCTTCAGATTCACAAATGTAGGTATCTATAGTGCAGGGGCCTTTATACAAGGTATGTGTCTAAGCTCCCATTAGAGTCAGCCAATACAGCCAACCAAGCTTAAAGAGCAATTTCATCTGAATGCAGACACCAGAGTTTCCATTCAGTTGCTTTAATTTAATTGTCTACCATAATTTGAGAAATCCTAGGGTATTTTTGTATGTTTTTAGTTGCTGGTTCAGAAGCCTAGAGCTCTGTTGCATGTCCTATGTCAAATACAATAACCCTGTATGCCTATTTGGCTACCCTAGCATGTATCAAAAGGCACTCCATGCCCATGGTTAGGCATCTGAATTAATCTATATGTCTAAATACTTTATATAGTTTAAATTTAATGTAGTTAAATTACAAAAGCCAGAGACAGGAGTCTGTGCAACTGTCATTACTTGAGTAAAATCGGTACAGAGAATCACTAGTCTGACCAGCGATCCTTTTGGTTAGCTAAGATTAACTAAATTCAAAAGGGGTTTATCACTGAGATTACTTAGTTGAGTACACAAAACTATAAAAATACTTCAACAGACTAAAGTACTTGATAAAGCACAATGGCCCATAGTCAACATGATTACATACACACCTAGCATACGCTTAACCATTTTACTGTTTGAAGAGCAAACAGAACCTTGCAAGAGACCTAACTACTTTCAAGTAAGTTGCCTCCCATCTAAGAGTAAAAATCACTGTGTCTCTGGCACAGCTGTGACTGTTTATACTAAAACAACCATATATTTAGAAACAGAAGAGGACTGGTCAGAATAAGAGATATTTGGAAGAAAAAAATATCATTAGCAAATTTCTGTTTTAAGGGTTTTTTGTGGTTTTGTTTTGTTTTTTAAATTTTATGAGAATGTTAGAATAGGGGTTACCCCTGTCATGAAAAGGGGACATGTGTTTTAAAATTCACACGTTTTTCACTAAATGCATTATAAACAATTGAATAGGCCAAGCTTTTTCATCTTTGAAAAACATTTTAGATGTCCATAGTCAACTGTAGGCTGCTTCTGCAAAGGCAGATACAACCAGTTAACAGATGATAAACTACCTCTCTCTGACAAATGTTGCTGAGACATAAAATCTTTCTTTATCATTCACTCTTACAGTTTGAATAGGATTCTAGATGTAGCTAAGGGTTAAAGCTAACTCTGGGTCATAAATGATGTATATTATGAGATTATATGCATTTTTTGTTTCTGTTTTGGTTCATGTCTCTCTCCTTTGCCACAGTTTAAGTTTGACCACAGTGCTTTATAACATTTCGCTTCCCCCCCCCCCCCCTTTTTTTTTTTTCTTTAACTTCCTTCATTTCTAAATAATGTAAAGATCCTGGCATGTACCATCTTTGACAAGTCAGAACGATTATTTTTAGAGTACTGTCAAGTTAGATAAGCTTTCCATCCTGTGTTAAAGCCTGAGTTGGAGTGTTTAATTCTAACACAACCTTCCAGATTTTGACAGCATGACACTAGAAATCTACTGATACACAGAGGAAGTACATCTGGAAATTGAATGATTCATTGAACTTTTGGAATATGCCTCCCTCTGCAAGTTTCAGACATTATTAACATATCGCATGTTAAATGATAATACAAGGTTTCATAGCATTAGAACTTTTCCAGGCACAAGAAATACATATTTTTTATATATATGTGTATATACATACATATATATTTATATGTAGGTAAGCAGACACATACCACTGTGTAAACATTGAAGTTATGTGCATTCCCTATAATAAAATTATTATTTCAAACAGGTTGCAGAAAGTGTTTTTATCATAATTTTTTTGTTTTGTTTGTTCTTTCTTAAATAATAAATAATATAAATAGTAATAATAATAATTATTATTATTTCATTAGTGATTTTCTGTTTCTGTTAATAATGGAGTTTTATTTTATATACTTTTGTTTTCTTTTAGTAAGTTTGTCAGATGTTGAAGGTCAGTTTTATTATGGTATAGACATAGAAATGCAAGTGGCATAACACTGAACCTACAGAGATGATTTGACCACAAACCTATGGAAATTCATAGAATCATAGAACGCTTTGGGTTGGAAGGGACATTTAGAGGTCATCTAGCCCAATCCTCCTGCAGTGAGCAGGGACAGCTTTAACTACATCACGTTGCTCAGAGCCCCACCCAACCTGACCATGAATGTTGCCAGGGATGGGGCCTCTACCACCTCTCTGGGAAACCCCTTCCAGTGCTTCACCACCTTCATCGTAAAAAACTTCTTTCTCATGTCTAGTCTAAATCTATTCTTCCTTAGTTTAAATCCTTTATTCCTTGTCCTGTCACAACAGGCCTTGCTAAAAAGATTCTCCCCATCTTTCCTGTAGGCCCCCTTTAAGTACCAAAAGGCCGCAATAAGGTCTCCTTGCAGCCTTCTCTTCTCCAGGCTGAACAATCCCAACTCTTTCAGCCTAGCCTCGTAGGAGAGGTGTTCCAGCCCTCGGATCATTTTGGTGGCCTTCTTCTGGACCCGCTCCAGCAGGTCCATGTCCTTCTTGTGCTGAGGGCCCCAGAGATGGACGCAGTGCTCCAGGTGAGGTCTTGCCAAAGCAGAATAGAGGGGCAGAATCACCTCCCTCGACCTGCTGGCCACGCTTCTTTTGATGCAGCCCAGGGTACGGTTGGCTTTCTGGGCTGCAAGCGCACATTGCCGGCTCATGTCCAGCTTTTCATCCACCAGTACACCCAAGTCCTTCTCCACAGGGCTGCTCTCAATCCTTTCATCCCCCAGCCTGTACTGATACCGGGGGTTGCCCCGTCCCAGGTGCAGGACCTTGCACTTGGCCTTCTTGAACCTCATGAGGTTCACACAGGCCCACCTCTCCAGCTTGTCCAGGTCCCTTTGGATGACATCTCGTCCTCCTGGTATATGAACCGCACCACTCAGCTCGGTGTCATCTGCAAACTTGCTGAGGGTGCACTCAATCTCACTGTCTATGTCATTGATGAAGATGTTAACACTGGTCCCAGTATGAACCCCTGAGGGACATCACTTGTCACCAGTATCCATGTGGACATTGAGCCATTGCCCACCACCCTCTGGATCAACCATCCAACCAGTTCCTTATCCACCCAACAGTCCGCCCATCAAATCCATATCTCTCCAATATAGAGAGAAGGATATTGTGGGGGACCATGTTGAAAGCTTTACAGATAGAAGTCCAGATAGATGACATCCATTGCTTTTCCATTGTCCACTGATGCAGTCACTCCTTCATAGAAAGCCACCAGGTTGGTCAGGCAGGACTGACCCTTGCTGAAGCCGTGCTGGTTGTCTTGAATCACCTCCCTGTCCTCCATGTGCTTGAGCATATCTTCTTTGGAATTCATGGGAAAACTAGTGATTTCCTTAACTTCACAGTTATGAATGACTGAAAACAGGTGACTGCGTCACAATAATTTTTGTAATAGTTTCCAGTATTTTAGGATCTAAATAATAAATGAATACACACACACAAAAAATTGAAACAACAGATGAAAAGTTATTGAGATTTAGAAAAGTGATTTGGAGCAAAAAACTGAAGATAATCAATTTCCTCAAGCCCTAAGACAGGCTGATTGCACTCCGTTAGTACCTAACATGAAAAAAATATTTCTAAGATATACATTTTTCAATGTAATAAGGGAAAGGTTTCTAGGTTTCAATGAGTAGGAAGTAAATTAGATAGATTTACAATAGACTGAAAAGGAAATTTTTTAATAGTTATGTTTTTTAATCAACAGAACAATCTAGATGTATAGGATTTTGTCTCATGTGAATTCTTTAACCCCAAAAACCAGTTTTTCACTGAAAATTCTCTGTTTTATTGTGAAGCTATGAACTTGATGGAGGAATTTTCAGATGAAATTCCAGTGGGCTTGGTTTTACAAGATGACAGACTGGATTAAGATAGTGATCCCTTCCAGTCAGAAAATCTATAAATGAGTACACACCCAAATAACTTCTATAATCTAACAGTTCTCAATTTGTGGCCCTTTTTGGATTTTTTTTCCCCTTCTTTTTTCTGAATTTCTCCTTGGGAAAGGAAAGTGGCATTAACTTTCTACTTTGCTGATGCCTCAGCAAGTACTCTCTGGCATGTCACAGCCAGGGATTGAATCATATGAAAAGCAAACTTAGGAGAAAAGTAAGTGGAGATACAGAGCAAACCAGCTAGAGCTTTCTAGATTTCTTAGAGTGCAGTGAAAAGCTAAACAGGAAAGTTCCTTTATTTTGTGTTCAATTGTAGATTTCTGTGAAGCAAGAGAACAAACTAAAAAAGTATTTAGGAAAAAAAAAAAAGTAGGGTTTTTTTCCAGTTGATTTTACCTAGCTGTCTTGTGACAAAATAGATTGGGATGGGTTTTGTAGCTTGATACAATGATGAATGTATATGATAACATGGAAAGAACAAAATTCAACTGCACTGCTTATTCCTATTGTAATTTTTTATGCTTAAACCATTTAAAAATAAATCCTCCCTTCCATCTTCCATACCCACCTACTCTTGTACCTGTCTCAAACTTTAAAAATTCCTAATTTCTTGATGGGCAGTTAGATATCCCTTGGCAAACTTCCATCTAGTGGTGTACAATGGAGAATTCTGTAGAGCTCTGGTTTATAACTTTAATCAATTTTTGTGTCAGACAGATGTTTCAATTAATGTGATTACATTTATATAGGTAGAGGTGCCCTGTCTAGGAATAGGGGACAGAATTTCTCACATTAAATGAGTTTGAAATTCCAGAAGGTATGCTTTATGTCTCAAACTGAAATGATTTTTTTGCAGTCTATAATTTCTTGCAGCTAAGGACTGCTTTATAAATGTTGTTGGTAAAATGCAAGGCTAGGTCTAGTAGTTATTTTGCAAGTGAAGCATTTCTGCTGGTGGATATCCAGATACAAGAGCAGAGAATCACACTTACATCTAAAACATTGTAAATATTTTCTTCCTATGTCACCCAGCTTGTCCTGATCTTTCTAATTTTCAGCCCAGTATATGTTATGTTATTGTACTTTACATGCTACAAACCTTCTACTAAACTGGAGGAAAAAAACTTATGTGTGATCTAAAAAAAAATCCACATATTTTCTTGTTCTCCTCTTACAGAATATTAATGGTGGTTATTTAAAAATATTTAAAAGAAATTCAGCATGACTAATATTGCAAACTACAACATTTATTACATGGAAATTGTCCTAGTATTTAGATAGATATTATTCATTAAAATTACTGTCTATTATTTACACTGCTGACTAATAAATAGAGCAAATGAGTATGTCTTCTAGTAAATATCAATGGCTTGACCTAATAAAGGATGTGAGGATTCTGGAAATTGGTTTCTGAAGAATCTAACTTTATTCTGGAGTGGAATGAACATCTGATTTAGGTGCTTAGACATCTATGCAGAATGACAGCACAGCCACGTACCTCAAAATGGGATGTGGAAAACAACATTCAAGAAAGAAAAGACAGCAGCAGAGGTGTATCTCTTCCTAAGTTGTTGCCAACAGGACTCCCACTTGGAATTGAAAATCTAGAATCAATAATCTGGAATCCTCTCTCACCCCCCCCCCCCACCTCAGTAACCAAAAAACAACCTGCCTCCCCCAAAAAACCCAAATCCCACAATAAAAAAAAAATCCCACCCTACCCCCAACTTTTCTATTACAGTGTGGATAAGAATTTGTAGTTTTGATTGCTACTCAAAGGTCTGTTGGTGAATTTTTTTGTGAAAGTAGACCCAAAGGCAATTTTCTCTCTCTGAGAGAGAATATACCCTATATTAAATTCTGCTTCCTTGGAAAATGTCCTAACTTGTGACTATAACAGGCATTGAAATAATCACCTTTTGGTCCAGTCTTGCTCTGCAATTTGTAGGTTCCGAATTATATAAGGCTTTGCTCTATTCACACTCATAAGAGTAAAACTGTCTGAGATATATACAGATGTGCTGCTTTAACAATGAGGAAAGCATCAGTAATAAAAGGAAAGTACTAATATAGGTAGGTGACTTTGAACTAAAGGGAAAGATGTTTAGGAACTAAAAAGTTTAGTCTGTGATGTCTAAATTCTGCCAAATTCCCACTCCAAGGACTGTGCTTGCTTGTTGCATCTAATGTATATTATGTTTCACTTGTTATGGATATCATTGTCTCTTTGTTTCTGGGAACTGGAGATTAGATTTGAAGAAAGAAACTATTACTTGTCAATACAGCAGTAAGCCCAGGTGGTCAAGAAGGCCAACAGCATCCTGGCTTGTATCAGAAATAGTCCAGTAGGAGTAGGGAAGTGATAGTCCCCCTGTACTCAGCACTGGTGAGGCTACACCTCAAATATTGTGTTGAGTTTGGGCCCCTCAGCATAAGAAAGACATTGAGTTGCTGGAGCATGTTCAGAGAAGGACAACAAAGCTGGTGAAGGGTCTGGAGCACAGGCCTTATGAGGAGCGGCTGAGGGAACTGGGGTTGTTTAGCCTGGAGAAGAGGAGTCTGAGAGGAGACCTTATCGCTCTCTACAACTACCTGAAAGGAGGTTGTAGTGAGGTGGGTGTCAGTCTCTCTTCCCAAGTAACAAGCAATAGGACAAGAGGAAATGGCCTCAGGTTGTGCCAGGGGAGGTTTAAATTGGATATTAGGAAAAATTTCTTCATGGAAATGGTTGTCAAGCATTGGAACAGGCTGCCCAGAGAGGTGGTGGAGTTCCCTTCCCTGTAGGTATTTAAAAGACGTGTAGCTGTGGTGCGTAGGGACGTGGTTTAGTGGTGGACTTGGCAGTGCTAGGTTAACAGTTGGAGTTGGTGATCTTAAAGGTCTTTTCCAACCTAAATGATTCTATGATTCTAATAGAAATAATAAAGACAATAAAATATATATTTTAAAGTTCAGCATTTTAGAAACTAATTGCATCTCTTTAGGGTATCACTAACCACAGTTAATTACCATTGCAGAATGTAGAATGCCATTTTGCTGCCTGTATAATGAAAGTTTAGACTCCTTCTTGAATTTTCTTTGTTCTCTGTAACCATGATTTGGTATTTATAATATTTTAAGATAACATACTCTTTTCATGTTGCTTAAATTTTTAAGGGGAAAGCCCTTAGATCTCAATATTGTAATTTTGAGACTGCAGTTTCTAATGAGAGTTTTTTAGTTCGACCTTTATAAGCATTTCTTGTTCATTAGTTCATCTGTGACTTTCAAACATTCTGGATAGAGATATTGAGATTATACCATTTCTACTTTTAGAATGTCTGTTTTATGTACTTTGCTCACTTCTCTAAATGGAGTTGAGGAGACCAAGAAGGAATTGGCATCAGTAGAGTATTTACTGTTCTTATCAGATACCTTCTC
This sequence comes from Pelecanus crispus, assembly GCF_030463565.1. Classification (NCBI taxonomy): domain Eukaryota; kingdom Metazoa; phylum Chordata; class Aves; order Pelecaniformes; family Pelecanidae; genus Pelecanus; species Pelecanus crispus. The sequence continues at coordinate 185,234,535 of NC_134643.1, forward strand.
CTGCACCATGCAATAACTGTTTTAAAAGGACTATTTTTCTAATTTCTCTCTGTGTCTCTCTCATATCCTGCATCTGGGTATGATTTCATGAGGATCTTGTCAGAGAAGGGGATTAGAAAGGATGGATAAACTGAAATAAAGGGCAACAATGACCTTTCAGTAGTGATTGTGACATAGATCTGGATTTAATCAGACATTAATAAGACTGGGCTGCAGGAAGTTGTGCAGGTTATTTCAACTCACGCTCACCAATGGCTATTGCATTAGCTGTGAACACTAATTAGGTTAAGCAAATACTAGAAAGAGTAAGACAAAAATGTGATTAGAATGGCTGTGGATGGCTTCCCATAAAAAAAGTCAGATGAAAAACTTTTAAAGCAAATAAATGCTAACCCTTACCTAGGAAACCAGAGGTCTGGAAACAGAAGAAAAATTATTCTGGAAATTATATTCCCCCCTTTCTTTTCATCTAGGAGAGGTGTGAGCGTGAATTCATATACATTGTAGCATGCCAATATAGCATACACTCTTTACCATTCACCTTAGAGAAATAAGATGTCCATTTAGCTGATATTTGGTAAAGTCACTCACATCAAAGATGTGAGGTAGGCTAGATATGTTGAAAAAAACCGTTGAACTAAAGTGACATTTGAAGAGCAAGACTTACATTCCTTCATCGACTACAATGGCCAAAAGTCTGAGAGTATCAACAGTCATATCCAAGGGAATATAAATACCCGTTTTCAGACAAATATCTATACATGTAACAAAGATCAGTAGAGTACCCTGCTGCTCTTATCTTTGTAATTTATTAAACAGAAATGGCATGAACTATGTGTTCAATGTGAGAAACACAAACATTCTGATAAGAGATTACTTCTACTGGTCTGGTCACAGAGTAAAATTTATGCCTTAAAAAAATCAACTTTTGGCACTAGATACATACGTATTGCCTCCAATACCACAAATATCAGTAAGCAAGCTTTGACAATGCAAGTATGAATTGCTAATTCCAATAATTGTTATATATGATTTGACCTCAGATACTGAAGAAATAAGAGTAATTAATTCCTCAATTCCAGATTGTCGAAAGTTAAGAAATACAATGACTGGTGCCTGTAACACCTCTTCTAGATCTGAGTGTTGTCTTGTTCCAAGAAACATAACTTAGAAAAAAAATGGCTGCATCTTTTTTATCTTCAGTAATGAGGGAAGAGTTCATTGCATTTATTGACTGAAAGTTCTTCAAGAACCTCAGTTATTTATGTAATCTGGGATGAGTCAGAAGCGTATCAATTTTGTTACTTAATAATTTAAATTATTAAAGATACATTGTATCCTTGATCAAGCAGAAACAGTAGTGTTGAAAGGCTGAAGATCCATTCTGTTAGTACTAGGCAGCTCCTATAAGGTGTTTGAGAAGTAACTTTATCTTTCAAATTTGAAAAGCTGCCATCTGGAGCTGCATTCCCACTTTTTGCTGAGTAGCACTCTCTTGGCTGAGAAGCAAAGTCATATGTTCTTCTTGGGATAGCTTATTTATGTACTCTTGAACATCCCTTCACCGAGTAATTTTCAGTGCTAGTCAATCTTCCAAGAACAGAGATTTGCAGAGGCAAATCTCCACAGAGATTGGAAGGCTTTTCATATGGAATGGTCTGGGTATATCACCTCTGCATAGCCAGTTAATCCACCATCTTTTCTTTTTCAGAGGTTTTTGGTTGGTATTTCATATATACTGATAGGAAAAATAAACTGAATGAGACTGCAGCCATAGTCCCTTGTGGAAACTGGTATAATACAGTGAGATTTGAGATAGACCGCACCTGCAACACTAGCAGTTGAGGCCTTCTAGTTGTCCATGCATGTGACATGGCTGAAATACCTACTTTAAAAAAGTATGGTTTTGCAGAGGCATCATACTGGTAAAACACTTATTTTCAGGCCAGTGGATGAAACAGTATATGAATAGCAAATCTTAAAAGAACAGCTTGGCAGCTCTCACTAGCTTTCACTGTTAAAGGCAGTCCAAGACAAAGCACCAAAATTTTCTTAATCTCAGAGGGTGTTGGGGCTTGATAGGCCATAAGTGTTTTTCATCTTATTTTTCTTGAATCAGGACATACTCCTTTTCGTGGCATACAATTGAGTCTGGAAATAAGAAAATCATTGCTGTAGTCCTGGCGTTAGTAAGGTTGCATACATCTGGCAGTATGGGGTAGTAGATATTTTAGAAGCAAAACAGAATGTTTACTATGTTTGTGCCAGAAAAGATGTTTAGCCCACAGCTATTTCATGGCAGTATTAGTGTCCAAGATCTGGGAGTAATGGAATAGATCCTGCTTGCTTGGGGAATTTTGTTGTTATTTTTGCATGGAAAATATCAGCAGAAAGAAAGTCTTAAAAGTTCTTCTATTAGAATATTCACGGCATTTCAGGAATGACACAAAGCATAATGATTTACTATACATTACTGAGGATAAACCCCTTTAAACTTACTTTCAACCTCCACCTCTTTTTCACTTGGCCTCTTTCTCACTAAGTAGCAGAGATGCAGTGGAATCCAGTAGAGCACAAGCTCAACTGATATCTATCTCAATTGATTAACTGTCTAGCAGATTTGATTTTCAGAACAGATACCCAAGGGAGCTTCAATTCATTAGCGGTCATCCACATGCGATTAGAAACTGTGGGAGGCCTAACCCCCTCTTTTAATTGATCCAATTTCATATTCCTTGTGGTCATTAAGTGTGTTAATGGTAACTTAGCACCTGCATTAAGAAACCAACTTAACAACATCCTATAAATGACTTTAAGTCAGCAGGTGCCAAATTTACAGGAAAAAAATGACATGATTGCTGCTGTAATGTTACTGCAGGAGGGATATGAAGTAATAAAATGTTGCAATTGTTTAATCCATCACAATCAAGCAGTCATCATTTGATGATAACATGATTGTTATATTATTACTATCCTTTGTTACTGATTGCCCCTTCTTCACTCAAGGGTATCATTCCTGTTTTATGTTAATAACTACGCTTTCATTTATACTGCTTTGTAAGGAAGTAAGGCTTCCCAGTTTCTTCACTATAATGAGATTGCAGATAGGAGGCTGTATTAGTTATAGGTTGGGCCAGAAAGGCTCACAATTTTTTTATTCTTGTGCTGTGTATATACAGACATTTTGCTTGAGAAATCTTTCTGTAAATCATACAAAAGGAAGCTCTCACTCTAATAATATGATATTCCTAATGTTTTCTGATTCCAACAGCATTGGTAGTACTTTAAAAATAAATTCTGAATATTAGACAATAAAGATTTTTGGAGGGATTATACTTAAATTTTCATTGTTACATTATTTTTAATGAGGGGTGTAAGAGTAAAACTTTCATTTAGAAAGGTTGTCCAAAATTTTCTCCTTTCTTCCCCCAAAATACATGTGCAGATGACTGCTACTTAAATTTCAGGGCATGGCTAAGTTCCACAAATACAAATTCTTAATATTGTACCTCTTCACATGCCAAAAGCTGCCCCATTCTGAGCAGCCATATGCCTAAACCCTGTTGGTTTCCAGAAACTAACTGAAGAAATGTCTATGCTCCCTAAAGGATTCAATCTGTGAAGCATTTTGAGACTGGTGCATTTAGCATGCACTTATTGGATTAGATTGTCATACAAAATGGAGTTACTCTAGGCTTTGGTACTGTACAACAGAGTAATTGGCAATAATTTCCCCTAATATCTGAGGAATGAAAGAGAGTTTTGAGAGAGAAGGGGAAACGGGTAAGTTTTAAGCTATTATACTGGGTACCCTATACAGTTAAAAGACAGCAGGAAATACCAGGAAGAGAACTATTCCTTGGAATTGGTTAGCATTTAAAAAAAAATAACTAGGAGAATGTAGAAGATATAGGTAAGGAGAAGAAAAGAATAGACAAGGTGAGAAGGAAAGAGAAGGGCTGAGGGTGGATGGCTAGCAGGACAACAGAGAAACATCACTCAGAAAATGGCTGAAGATTCTAATGTTTCTAATGTTACGGAAAATCAGCCTCATTGGCTTCTGGGCATCACCATAATATACAAATAAAGTAAGTACAAACTTTAAATGTTTTTCATAAAAGAAAAGAAGTGATGATTTGAAACAAAGATGTACAAACATGGAAAGATATTTCTCCTTTCTAATAACAAGTTATTAAAATTTTAAAAATTGCACACTGCACATATGTTGTGCCACTGACAAACTGCTAGACCCTAGATATACCCTAGATGGTTCCTTGAAACACCAGAACATACAGGGTCAAAGAGGAACCATCATAATGTACTGAGGGGTATTATAGAAACAGGAAGACAAGCTGTTTGGTTTAAGCTGGCAGGCAGCTGAACACCATGCAGCCATTGGCTCACTCTCCGCCTCCCCAGTGGGATGGGGGAGAGAATCAGAAAAAAAAAAAGTAAAATTAGTGGGTTGAGATAAAGACAGTTGAATAGGACAGAAAAGGAAGGGGAAATAATAACAATAACAATAACAATAACAATAACAATAATAATAATAATAATAATAATATTATAATACAAGGCAAATGATGCACAATGCAATTGCTCACCACCCACCAACAGATACCCAGACAGTTCTCAAGCAGTGATTGCTCCCCCTGGCCAACTCCCCACAACTTATATACTGAACATGATGTCATATGGTATGGAATAGCCCTTTGGTCAGTTTGGATCAGCTATTCTGGCTGTGCCCCCTCCCAGTTTCTTGTGCACCTGATAAAGCATGGGAAGCTGAAAAGTGCTTGACTAGTGTAAGCACTACTTAGCAACAACTAAAACATCAGTGTGTTATCAATGTTATTCTCAAAATAAATCCAAAACACAGCACTATGCCAGCTATTAGGAAGAAAATTAACTCTATTCCAGCTGAAAACAGGACAGATGTTCTTCAATTATGTAGCTAAAGGAAAATGTTTTGGAGCCAACTGTAAAATCCCACTGTAAAGAAATTCCAAATGTTTTGTATTTTTATGCTTTCTGACAAAAGTCCAAGAAATTGCAACCATAACTCTAGAGAAAACCACAAGCAGCAATCTGAGGGGAATAATACGGTCATGAACTTCAATAATAGTGATTAGGTCAGAAGGTGGGCCTTTGGCTTCAGCTTAGTAATGGGAAAGGAAAGAGAATGATACAAGTGTAGGCCTAAAATCATTCATAACACTTTAAAACAATGGCTAAGCAAAACTCCCCCAAATGTCTTTTTTGATTCATGGTCTTTTTTTCTGATTTTCTTTGTGCAAACTCACACAGGCTATAGTGGTAGAAATAATTAATAATTATCCTGCCTTAACCTTTAGGAAAACTTAAATCTGTTGAAACTTTACATTAGTATTTCCCTGCTTGTCTCTCTATTTCTTGATGAATTTCCCATGGGGAAAAAAATAATTATTAACTGACTAATGAATACCTGGGTCATAAATATAAATTATGAAGATTCTGTAGACAACTATTAGGTACAAAGTGAATCATTTAATTCTTCATTAACTTCTTAGCGTAAATATTCTATTATCTTGCCAAGTGTTGGTTTTATTAGTAAATTTAATTTAATGCTTATACTTCTAATAAAATATCAGAACAGATATAAAAAACAGTTACATAAATAAAAGCCTGTGTAAATAATTTTCACAGAATTCCACTCAAAATCTCAGTTAGTATAAACCAATTTTCCTCTAATGAAGTCAGTGATTAAATGCCAGTTTATAGTAGTTGAGGGCTTGGTTCTTGACATCATAGAAGCTGTACTTGTATTGGGATCCTATCTGACACTGCATCACTCAGTCGCCAAGGCGAGTAGCTCAGGGACCAGCAGGATCAGCAGCGAAGCACTCTAGTGTGGTGCACAGGGGGGGTTCCCAAACCAGGGGAGCCTCAAGGGGAGCCAAGAGAGCCACCAAGAGCCTGCAGCTCACATGACAGCAGCTGACAAGACCTGGGTGGGGCCAGGAGCAACGGCAGCCAAGCCTCCCTCCAAGTATAAAAGAAGCCTTTAGGGAGTACTAGCGACCAGGAGAGCCATGAAAAAAGGGCTGGCAAACAGGGCATGGACCATCAACAAGGGTGTGGTGCAGCAGTTTGTGAGGCACTTTGCGTGGAAGGGAATGCAGGAAGGGTGCTGAAGCTCTTCCAGCTCGACCAGGGAGAAATTATATCCACCCAGCTGAAAGCCATGGTCTCTCTGAGCTCTGCACCCACCATGACTGGTGCAGCTCCCCAGACAGCACTGGTGCAAACATCCTGCCATCCAGGTGTCAGGCTGCAGGGTGTGCCCTAATCTTATGCCAGTATCAGAGGGCAGCAGTGAGCACACCTGTGGGAGGTGCACCCTGCTAGAGGAACTCCTCTGCTTAGCAGAAGAACTCCGGGAGGAGTTGAGTAGGTTGAGGAATATCAGGGAGTGCAAGAAAGAGATAGACTACTGGAATCGCACCCTACCTTCCCTAAGACAGGCCCAACAGGCAGACAGGACACATGATGTGGAGGATTCCCTATCCTCTCTCCACCTGGCTGAACACAGTGACTTAAAGGATAGGGGGCAATGGTGAAAAGTTCCTGCCTGGTGCAGCAGGTGCATCTTCTCTGTGACTACTGCACCTTCCCAGGTGCCCTTGCATAACAGGTATGAGGCTGTGCAAGTAGAACCAAACAATGACGAGGTTGAAGGTTCATCTAGCTTGGAGGTGTCACCGAGGCTAAGTCAGGTTATGCCCTGTATCAAAACCACTTCCATAGAGAAAAAAAGATGGGTCATTGTCATAGGAGACCCTTCTGAGGAGAACAGAAGGCCCAATATGCAGACCAGACCCACTTCTTGGGGAATTCTGCTGCCTCCCTGGGGCCTGGGTTAATGATGTGAAGAGAAAGCTTCCTACCCTGGTACGGTCCTCAGATCATTATCCATTATTGATTTTTCAGGTAGGCAGCGATGAATTTGCAACAAATAGTCCAAGGGCAATCAAGAACGACTTCAGGGCTTTGGGACATCTGGTTAAGGGATCAGGAGCACAAGCAGTGTTCTCCTCTTCTCTACCCTTGTTGTTGCAGGTAATGATGAGGGAAGACACAGGAAGAGCCAGCAGAACAATACCTGGCTCTGAGCCTGGTGTCACCAGCAGAATTTCAGTTTTTTTAATCATGGGTCAGTCTACATGACACCAGGCCTGCTGGCAACAGATGGGGTATGCCTGTCTTAAAGTGGGGAAAGTCTCTTTCCCAAGTAACAAGTGATAGGACAAGAGGAAATGGCCTCAGGCTGCACCAGGGGAGGTTTAGATCGGATATTAGGAAAAATTTCTTCTTGGAAAGGGTTGTCAAGCATTGGAACAGGCTGCCCAAAGAAGTGGCTGGGCTGGATCCCCATCCCTGTTAGGTATTTAAAAGACATGTAGATCTGGTGCTTAGGGACATGGTTTAGTGGTGGACTTGGCAGTGCTAGGTTAACGGTTGGAATTGATGATCTTAAAGGTCTTTTCCAACCTAAACGATTCTATGATTTGCAAATTGCTACAAGCCTGCTGCATTGATATCCTACTGTGAACGATTCAGACTGGGAGATTTTTTTTTCAGTGCAAAATGGGAAATGTAGTCTACGCTGAGAGAGCTTAGAAATGCACAACTTTAATTAGAGCTATACAATGGATGAATAATTAAGAATATATAGTAACTTCAGCTGATGTAGAAAAACATATTCTGCTGACTTTTTTTTCCTTTCAGAAAGTGTTGTTTTATTTTAAGGAATGGAAAATCCTTGATGCATGAAAATTGATGGATGAAGATAACTGTCTTACTTTATACTGTACTGTATGTTGTCCTGGTTTCAGCTGTGATAGGGTTAATTTTCAAAGAATCATAGAATCATAGAATCGTTTAGGTTGGAAAAGACCTTTAAGATCATCCAGTCCAACCATTAACCCACACTACCAAGTCTACTCTAAGCCAATCAAGGGTAGACTAGACTAAACCATGTCCCGAAGTGCCACATCTACCTGTTTTTTGAACACTTCCAGGGATGGCGACTCCACCACCTTTTCTTCCTAGTAGCAGGCACAGTGCTGTGTTTTGGATTCATCATGAGAATAATGCTGATAACACTGACGTTTTAGTTGTTGCTAAGTACTGCTTATGCTAGTCAAGGACTTTTTCAGCTTCCCATGCTCTGCCAGGCGCACAAGAAGTTGGGAGTGGGCACAGCTAAGACAGTTGATCCAAACTGACTGAAAGGGTATTCCATACCATATGACAACATGCTCAGTATATAAACTGGGGAGAATTGTCCAGGGAGCAGCGATTGCTGCTTGGGGACAGTCTGGGCATCAGTCAGCGGGTGGTAAGCCATTGCATTGCTCATCACTTGTTTGGTACATTCTTTTATCATTATTATTATTATTATTATTACTTTCTATTCATCTGCTGTCCTATTAAACTGCCTTTATCTCAACCCATGGGTTTTACTTTTTATTTTGATTCTCTCCCCCAACCCACCAGGGTGGGCAGGGATGGTGAGTGAGCGGCTGTGTAGTGCTTAGCTGCTGACTGGGGTTGAACCGTGACATATAACATAACATAAAACAAATAAGTTTTAATTGGTTACCATTTAAATATCTGCATGCTCAATATCTTATTAGAGTACTATGTTGATGTGCAGTGGAAAAAGCAGCAAACTGTCTTTATCTGCTCACAGGACTTTGAATCAGCTGAAATGCTCCTCAGGAAAGAGAAAACTGCTCTGGAGCTCAGGGTAGGGCAGGCAGTGAATGGGAAATATGACATATGCATATGTGCATTTGTTAGCACATATGAAGACATTGAAATTCAGGTGTTTGAATCTTCTACTGCATCCTACCCCTATAATTCTTTGGCAAAAGTTTGTCCTCAGCAAAGCAGCTTGCTTGACTGGTTTCTAGTCTCAGACGGGATTTTGAAATCAGGTGGACTCCAATTCCCCTGAAGGACTCATTCTAACAGGCCTTTTAAGAACAAGCCTGTCAGGAAGACTGAGCCCTTCACAACATGCAGCTGTACCTTTTCCTTTCAGAGTGTTCCAAAAAGTGTTGCTCGCTTTTTATGTGCTTACCAGTTTGAATCCTCACAGCAATTCTCAGAGCAACTACATCTATACTATTCTGCATAACAATATTTTGTCTTTGTACAACTTAATTTGTTTGGTTGAAGTCATTTAGAGCAGAATCATGTCTTATACGCACACTTCAGGAATGAGACAGTGTTTTTTTCTGTTTGGAGAAGGTGATTATTCTTAATAACTAAGCATAAATACATGATGTATTGTGATTACTATGTATGTATATGCTTTAATGATGACAATACTTTGGATGATTACATGATGTTGGGGGATTGTGGGTTTTAAGTTACATTTATGATTATTTGTCTTCTTTATGAACACCGTAATTAAATCTTGGATCTAGAGATATAACTTTATGTATCTGCTAGGCATGTAATTTTTGTCTTCATTTGCCAAATAGTTAAGATTTAAGTAGTTTTATGACACAGTGCTCCTTTATCTGTAGGTTAAAGGCTTATATATTTCTTTTTTTATGTTCATTTTTCCTTCATTCTGTCTCTTTATACTCAAAGGGAAGAAACAGGAACCAAGTGCTTTGAATTCTGCTTGAGTTAACTTGCTTTGTTAAAACCTTCATACTTAGGCAGTGTTTGTAGCAATGAACAAAGGTTTAAAAATTGCTTATGTTCTTATAGAAGCAGATCCACTATGGGTAAATGTTGGGTGGGAGCTCAGCAGGATTCTGGGCCAACAGAGCAAAGCAGGGTCAGCTACGGGGCAGATCAGGTTCCTCAGGACTTTAGGCAGTTGGGTCTTGAAAATCCCTGCAGTCTGTCTGCTTTTCTTATGAAAATTTTTTCTTTCTAGCAAATCTTAGGTTTAGCTTATGCCCATTGCATTTCACATTGTGCTTATATGATGTATTGGTGTGTGTATGTTTGGAGCTGTTTTCTTTTAAGTAATTTCACACATTTCTCTCAAAGTACTGTCAAACAGACAATTGACTTAGCAGATCTGAAAGGTAGCACCAGTTTCCTGATCAGGGCACAAAGCAGTAAGGGATTTCTTATGCTGGCTCTGTCAAAAACAAAGCTGTATTCTTCTAATAAATGTAGGAGCACACAGATATATATCTCAGAGTGCCTTTACACTGGTCATTCCTAATGGCTGCCTTTAGATATCATTTTACTGTTTTCATCCCCCCATAATTTTTCATGAAAATTCTAGAGACTTCTTTTAAAAAAAATATATTTTTTTTAACCTATTTTTATAAAGGGTTTTGCATCCTCAGGCTATGTAGTTCTTGTTGTCCTACTCTCTTACCTGTTAGGAATTTAATACTAGGAGTACAGGAGACTCTTTTCTTCAAGCTTTTACATTCACAGTGGAATACACAGATTGGAAAACATAAACTACAAATAAGCATCACTGCCCTGAAAGTTAAAATGAAATTCTAGTTTTCACAGTCCCTCCAGACTTGCTATGCCAAAGCTGAGACTTTGCTAAGGTTCTTGTTACACCAAGTAACTTCCACTTCTGCAGATGTAGTTGTGCAAAGTCACTTGATTGTGCTGTGTCCGATAGTGTTCTGCTTACCTGAGAGTTTTGTCATTTTTTTTCTTTTTTTTTTCCTTTTTTCTTTCCATGTATTTCCACATTTTCTGTATAAAAGTACTTACAATTTACTGAGTCTTCTAATTGAAGTGAAAAGCACTTGTTTGCACTTAAAAATAGCTTTCACTGAATCTGTCATGTACTGGTAATAGAAGAACCATCTTTCAGTTATTAGTGCTGCAGAATAAACCTATGATAAACCTATGGTTAATACCTTATTTACACAAACTGAGGACTTTTGTACCCATGTTTGGTGACCTTGAAGCTGCATTGTGTTCAGTGCCCTTTTTATAACCTTAATTACCAGGGAATACAGAGCTTTAAAGAAAGACTAACATTTCACTTCAACATCCACAATAATCTATTATAAAGCCAGCTAAGCCAGTCCCCAAATACAGAGAAATGTTATTACATGCTCAGCTAGTTGTCAAGGGGCCATGAGTCGGTGGCTTACAGTTATCAAAAATAACAAGGTTGTTGAGAATTTCCTCCAACAAAGCCAGCCAGCTTATGAAGGGATTAAGCTCTCTTTGATTAGAACAACTGGAACACATCCTACCCTTTTAATTAGCATTCCCTTTCACTTGGCTTAGGCTAGTAATTTAACACTCTTACTAGCCAATGCAAGAAAAGACTTGCATTTTTTGCCTACTCATAAGTATTATAGCAGCAGTATATTAGTGTGCACTAGCTAAAATGTGAACAATCTTAGAGATCATGTTCAAAATCCTATGAAAATCCCAAGGGCATAATGTCAATAGGCACAGTGTAATAATATATGAATGCAATGTGTGACAGGAGGCTCTGTGAGCCTTTAGGCACAGTATATTGCCCTGAGGTCACAATCTTTTTACCTTCTATCCTAGACAACCAAAAAGGTTTTATTTCAGGTTTATTGATATTTGAGAGGTTTACATTTTAATTTCTAACTTCATGCAAGTCAGCCATAGCGACCTCTACTTGCATTGGTGAAGAAATGAGTGAAATATATGTTCAAAAAATGAAGTGTTGGTATGAAGACAGTTTGGTGTGGAAACATCATTCTTGCCATGTTGAAGAGAAAGAGAAGAGGGTATTTCATTGGAACACAAGTACTAGTACCTTGAATTAGGAATGCCTGCCCTCACTCTGCTCTGTTCTCCTTCTCCCTGCCCTGATACCTCAGTGTTGATTAGTATTTGATAAAGATTAAGGAAACTACAGATGACCAATGTGCTCTCCTGACTGCAGTTATTTATGCAAAAGTCCGAGTGTTATACTGAATAATTAAGTGAAATGTTTGTCAGTGTTTTGCAAGTTACCTTCTTTCTCTGGTATGCTTCATTGACCTGGATTTAAAATAAACCCTACTGTATGTTGCTCCTCATTGTCTCAGATCAACTGCTTAAATGTGTACTTGAGAGTGTCCTCCTGCTTTCCCTTATGTCTTATCCTTCCCTCCTTTCTTCTGTCCTTCATTCTATACAATATTAAGTGAAAAAAAATCGGTTTTGTTCAGCACAAACAGTGGTGACAGTGAGCTAAATCTGCCTCGTGTTTCAAGAGCAGCTGCTCATCTCCTACTCTCCACCCACCAGACATTACCCCACCCTCAGATCTGCCCTGCTATCTGCTTGTGTAATCACTCCCTAACTCCGTTAAATCATAACTATCTGTGTTAGAGAAGTTTTAATTTTTAAAGAGTTTGAGCTAACTAAGATCCTGAAATAAAACATTCTGTGTTACATAAATTTATTAATTTGAATTATTTTGAAAATTGGTAATCAAATTCAATAACATATTCAAGTTTTATTTTCTGTATTTCTTATTCCTAAAAGTAAAAGAGTAGCATAGGATCTGATTTATTATATAATCTTCTGCTAGAGCACTAAAAAACTAATTTGAAAATATAGAATTTTTTTTTTAAATAAAATATCTGAAACATTTGATTTCTGCAGCTCAACAAGAATTAGATTTAATGTATTGCCTCCTAAAGCTATTATTGTGTCTCCTGTCACCTCTTTGCTGTCCTGCAGTGGAAGATTGAACCAGAAAATACAGCTCATATTTTTGCAGGTATTTAGACCTTTATTTTCAGTTCATGCCAGGATTTTTGGCTCACTAGAAATGCATAAGGAAGCTCAGTTACCACTCCTCTCAAATTTTGTAAGTTGGCACTGTTTTCTAAGGGCAACAGAGCTGATTATTTGATGTCTTATAGCAGTATTATTAGATTTAAGAAAGAATGCTGGGAATTACATAGAGTAGCCTGGGTTTTGTCCATTGGCCTTTTACTTTAAATGCTTCATCTCTTCTTGGGTTATTAGGCTGCCTACAGGCAGGAAGCAGTATAAATTAGTGTAAAAATCAGTAGCTGAAACCGTTCTTCTCTTAACACAGCTCTTGCCCGTTTCCACAGTCTGCATTTTTGTGTGACCCAATCCATTCTGCCTGACAGAAACATTCAAAGGATATAGTTGAAATTCAGTTTTCAGACCTCTACAACATCCAAAACCATTTTATAAGCTAAATTGTGCATGCTTAAAAAGTCTACATTCTAACACAGACACCCAATCCATTTTCAGGGATAGCATTTGGGGGGGTGGGGGGGCGGGAAATTCAATATGGAGAATAGTTCTGCAGATAAAACAAGTAAAATTTTTTGCCCTTGAGAATGAATGAACTTCAGAGAGCAGATTAATTTGTTTTTTGATTTAAGAAGAATTTCTGCTTTCATGAAAGAAACAATTTTGTTTCAGATTGACTGTCAAAAATAAGGTCCCGTACAATGATGTATGAAATACCACCACAATGATTTTTCTTCTTGATGTATATTTTTAAAAGATGACGGGCATGTTTTGGTTTGGGCATAGTAATTTAAGTCACGTACATCATTGTAGTCTTTTTGTAACTTGACTTCCTGTTTCTTGTTTTCCAGTGTTAGGGTTTTTTTTTTTTTTTAATGTATCTTAGAATGTCAAAATCATTTGAAAACCACGTAATTTCAGAAAGACATTTTCAAAATTAAGATTTCTTAAAGGACAAGATAAATGAAATTAAGTGAAGGAATTTCTTTTTTCTTTTTATACAGGCTGTTAAGACATTTAATGTTCTATGAAATAATATTTTTTATATTGTGGTTCTCTAATGTATTAATAACATAGAATTAAACTAATTCAATGGAAGATATAAGGTGGCCATCTTGTTTCAAGAATATTAGTATAGGAACAAGATGGATATGTTGTAGTGTTAAAGATAAAGATAATAATAGATTTCCATTTGGAAACTGGAAAAGAGGCAAACAAACAATACTCATGGATATATCCAGAATATGAGGAAAGATGAAAAGGACAAGATATGACTGTGTTTTCTGCAGTTTGTTAGCTCTTTTATACAACTGAATTGTGCACAGAGAAATACTGTGAAAAATATTGTTTGATTTCTTGTTTATGTGTGCCATGAACACCTAATAAAGAATTAACTACACAAAAAGGAAGGGTATAGTTGTCATTTGCTGGTATGACTAGAATATTTCATCTGTAAATCTACAAACATCAGATTTTTTTTTTAAAAAAAAAAGGTAGAGAAACATCCAATTGCTAGGATACTTTGCTTGTGTCCCACACACCCACATGCACATAAACAGACATAGTGTGTGCACAGACACACATACATTTGTGTATGTTTATAAAGATACACACACACATATATATACTGGGGAGAAAAATATAAGGAGACTTTTTGCTACAGGTGGAAAAATTTGTATATCTTGCCAGATACTTACTTGTGCTCAGCTGTTCCCAAACGATTGTTCATTTGCCTCATTGATGCAAACAATGCAATTTCAGGACAAACTAATAAAAGTTTTTGTGTTTATATTAACAATCCATAGCTGAACTTCAACAGCAAGAGAAGAGAAAATATCAACTATTAGTTTGTGCTGATGTAATTCTGTATTCCAGGTTGCCTTTCTCTTGCCTCTGAAGGGGAAATTTTTAAGAACATACTTCTTTTTTCTAAAAACTATTTGGAAATCTAAAGTCTGGGGTTTTTTTTCAGATGTGAATCTATACTTTTCTTTAGTTTTAAAGGAGGCCAGACTTTGGTTTTTCAATGAAGCTGATTAGAGATAAGCTTCAGCTCTAAGGTAAACAAACACTACAAAACCCTGGGGTGTGTGCATATGATGGAAATGAAGGGATACGAAAGAAAAAGGCTGGCATTAGAGTCATGTCTGAAGACTGCTAAATAAAGGAGAAAGGAAAGGAGACATTTAAAGTCAAAACAATATACCTCTCCTTAAGCTCAAATATATAACACAAATTCTTTGTTAGTGCAGTTCATAACATATGATTAGATGTTTGATGTACTTATTGATGTACTAATTTATTGTGAATCACATGTACAATAAATAATGCTAATTAAATTATGCTTGATCAAATTAATTTGATCTGGGAAGGAGGGAACTGAAATTACTTTCTTGGGAAAGCTATAAAAGCTCTGCAGAATGAACATAAAACTTTTTTATTTAGGTAGAATGGAGGAGGCTCTCATATCAGAAAAAGTTCAAAGTGAAGTTTATCACAAAAGATGATTCCTTCTACTTGTTTTAGAAAGTACTGGTATTGCTAAAGGGTATGAAAAAGACATGAATATTTAAAAGGAATACAGCATTACAAAATACTTCTGAAATAACTTTAGTTTATAATAATATAGATGCAAACTGGGAAATGCATACTACAATAATGAGACCATTTAAGGGCCTGGCAAGATGTTGAGTATTTCAGCTACGGTTAGCTTTGTATGAATATTCAAAGATGCACAAATATGTTTGGATTACATTACAAAGTGACTTTTATTAGCCAGTCTCCAAAAAATGCTTTCTTCATGAAAATACAAATACAATTGTTTCATTAAATTTTCCTCTCTTATATGACACTTAACATGCTGGTATTCCATAGGTGCTGAGATGAGCTATTGTATCTATCAAATTCTAAATTGTAACCTGCATAGTTAGTGTGGCTCAGCATGCAGATGAATTAAAAAAAAAAAAAAAGCTAAGACAAGGAAAGACTATTTTTAAGTACCTAGAAAATGCCATCTGAGCATAGCAGCAGAATTTTCATGATACTTGTTCACCAAAAATTTTATAGATCTTATTTTTGCAAACTGCAGATGGTTCAGAAAAAAATAATTAATTCTGCTGTAGTTAAGATAAATTCAAATTAAATCATATAATGATTACATTATTCTTCCTGTTACTCATTTTTAGTGATAAATTGTGCAGAAAGCAGTATAAACATAGTAGACTGGTAGACGCCTTGAGTTGATTTTGTCAGAAAAAGAACACTTTGCAAACAAATCTCATGCAAACTATTTTTTGAAAGCTCAAATACATATTGATAGAATTTATTCTACTTGCGTAAAACACTCCTGCTAGCTATAAATTTGGTAAGAATCAGAACAGTCCAGATGCTACTTAAGGAAATATTTCTCTGGTACTTATAGCCTGGCAGAAGAAAGAGATAACTGCAAAGCTCACAAGAGAGCTGATATTCTGTCTAATCATAGGCATTCACAGGTCATGTCCATGGTTTCTGAGATGTGCCACAGCGTGCCTCTGGATAATAATCATCTAGATTAACAATCTTGGGTGCTCTAGCTCCATTTAGCCTCAGTATACCTTGCAACCTTGAAAAAACCAAACGTATATGGGGTGCAGAGGAGTCTAGTGTGCTGGATAACTCCTCCCATTGAGGAATGAGAGTAGGGAAAGAGAAAGAGAAGCTGGGAAGCATTTTTGACTCCCCAAATCTGGATGTAGTGAGGGGGGCAAACTGACATTTAATTTTAGGCCTACAATTTAACCTATGGCACAGTTGATAACAGTACATATGACTCCAAATTGAGCAGTTTGGTATCACATTGAATATATGTTGAATTCTTATTAAATATACATTTTGTCTGCAAGTGACTGCAGAACTACATTGTACAGAGCTGGAAAATTTGGCCCAGCAGGCAAATATTTGGGATAAGACTCTTTTATTACATATCTGTACTTTTCAGCACTTATCTAAACTGAAAATTTTCCATATATTGTTACTTGTTATATTATTCAGAAACCAATTTTTTTAATTACTATTTTTCTGAGACAAACTTATTTGTGGAAACAGCTGCAGCACTGTATTCATAATTGCAAGTCACGTAGTATGTAGGAATAGTGCACACGATAATACAATATATGAAACAAGGTAAAATTACAGCTTTTAAGGTTCTCTTTACTAGAATTAGTTATCCCGCAGAATCAGTTCTCTGCTAACTGGCTAGTGAAGGGAAAACACATCCTACTGATATGCTGACAGACATCTTTCTGCAAAAGATTAAGTATTAGAATCGAAATAGGTTGCAAACAAATTTGGTGTCTTATAGCTTTGAAGGGATAAGATCTAGGTCCATCCTAGCAAAAGAAGAATGGCATGGTTCTTTGGCACTGAGGCCAAATAACATGGCAATAATTTTATCCATACAGCTATAATCTCTTCCACTGCAAAATAGGTTGGCTCTATTGAAATAGATAGGAACAAACATCTTAGCAATAGTGCTTTCTTGTGCTAAGTCGCAGGAATACCTGAGTTTTTTACAAGGAAGCACTGCTTGACCTAGACCAAAGCTATGCTAAGAAATGAATAGTTTAGACTTGTTCCCTGGCCAGCTCAGCATTTTAAGTAAAGGCATAGCTGACTGGTCTCTAATCCACACACATGTATACTGTACAGTGAAAGAAACAGGCAGGACTTCTATAAAAACCTGCATACTAACTTCCATCTGTATCTTTGCTATTAAAAAAAACCCCAACAACAAAACCCAACAAAACAACAAACAAAAGAATCCCAAATAAACACACCCTCCCCCCAAAACAACCCAAGCAAACAAAAAACCTGCTGCTTGCCCAGTGTTTTTCTTTTCCTGAGTGGGCTTGTCTCTCTGATCAGTATGGACAACTAAACGGGTTAGTATGAGTTTATTTATTTCTTCAATGAAATACTATTTCCCAAAATATTTGCATCCTAATCTTAACATTTCTGTTTTCTTTTCCTCTCTCTTAAAAAGCTTACTTGATCTTTTGTGACTTTGGGAAGAGAACAATTGGAGTTTTCAGTGTTTCAGTCTTTTGTGGAGTTCTATGAAAATCCTAACATTAAGCAAGAGTTATATTGATCTGCTGGTAAAATGCACTCCACATGAAGTCCACATTGGTTCTCTTCTTCTCCCAGGACAGCAGTGGTGGGAAGATGTGAGGCAGGATGATTGGCTCTCAGTGAATATCTGTTTTACCAGATCATGGACGATCAGTGTTACCTGAAATAGCTCTGGTATTTTCAAGAAGCATTTTCATTCTTCAGATGTCAGAAGTATGATTAATAAATATAGGGCCTCCTTTATTTCTGGCAGCTTTTCAGCATCAGAAGGCTGATTCCTTCCTCAGCTAAGTGTCAAATGCATGTCTCATTTAGTTTTAGTTATTTAGCTTCATATACCTAAACATACTACTAAAATGGAAGAAAAAAAAAAAATTCAAAAGGGCTACCCTCAAGGACTTCTGAAACCTGTAGCTGTTTCAAATTTTCCATATTTCTTTAATATTTCTGAGATATTTTAATAATAAAAAAGGAAACTGCTATTTTTAAAGCAGCAAAATTAAAGTTACTGAAAACAGGTTTTTGTATGTGGTTGCATATTCCAAATTAGTGTATGTCTCTCTAAGATCATTCTTTCATAAGTTTAAGAAAACTGAGAAGCATAATTATACAAAGGTATTGGCAGTAATATTTCTTTAATGTTTCTTTTTGCTCTCCAAATGAAATGGTATACATTTAAAATGTGTTGGGATTATGCTTCATGCCACTCTAAAGAACTTCATTTTCCAAGTAACCTGGTTGTACTAATCAATGATTAAATCTCTGGGTTGGAGACAGAAGACGAAATGTTGATTGTAGGAAAAGGAAAAAAAGAAAAATAAAAGAGGCTTTTTACTTCTGGATAGAGCCAGGTACACTGGCTTCATTGTGCCATTGACATTCACTGTGACATCACATTCATTGTGCCATTTTGGGCAATTCTTGAGAAATGACATGATAAAGGAAATACTCCAAAGAATGGGAGTAAAGCTGCAAGTTCAGTACATGTGTAAAAATCAGATTAGCTGGTAGATGGATTTAGGGAATCCTTCATATGCATGAGCCACAGGTTTCATTCCCTGAGTGAAGCTGTGGGGGAAAAAAAAATCAAAGAAGGAAGCATCCAGCTATTTAATAACTTTGCTTCTCTGATCTGCCTCCTACTAGGAATAACTTCCTCATATGCCAAACACTTGTCTTGTTTAAATCTTTTTAAAACTTTTTTTCCCCCCAAGAAGATCCCTTCCTTTATGGCACCAGGGGAGGTTTAGGTTGGAAATTAGGAAAAATTTCTTCTTGGAAAGGGTTGTCAAACATTGGAACAGGCTGCCCAGAGAGGTGGTGGAGTCACCATCCCTGGAAGTGTTCAAAAAACGGGTAGATGTGGCACTTTGGGACATGGTTCAGTCTAGTCTACCCTTGACTGGTTTAGAGTAGACTTGGTAGTGTAGGTTAATGGTTGGACTGGATGATCTTAAAGGTCTTTTCCAACCTAAATGATTCTATGATTCTATGATTCTATGACTTCTTTCCAAGCATGCATAACAGATTTGAAATGAACACCACCCTGGTGTATAGTTCTTTTTGCATTCAATTTGCTGAAGATTAACATAGATTGGGCTCCATTTGCCAGGGCCTGAGGGCACTCACAGGCTTCACAGTCCCTTTCCAGCTCCCCTGGGGCTCCCCTAACCCTGCCCATGCACCAAGACCCCATGTCAGCCCCCTTGGGGACATTTTTTTAAATTTTAGAAGGTTTGTGAATGTGAATGTGGCATGCAATGAATGTACATTCAATAAAGAAAAAATGGCTTCTTTGCAGACTTAGAGAGGGAAAATCCCATTCACTTAAGCTAAATTTAGGAGGACAGTACCTCTTTCTAGGAACCATCAAAGGCATATCACCTTTTCCCACTAATTTCTAAAAACCTTCACACTTATTTTAGAATGACTGGGAACCTAAAGTTTAGATAGATTGGATGCATGATAAAGCTTCACAGCAGTTTAATGGTAAAAAGTGGCATGCTTTGAATGGTGTAGAATAACTGGACAGAAGAGAAAGTCCTGATAGAACATGATATGATAGGACATCTCAGATAGCTATTGATGCGTAGGTTCAGATATCTGAAATTCAGAACTGAATTTCATCATGTCTATGACTCATCTCACATCCTTGTGCCAGCTGCCCAAGGGACGTGGCATTTCCTTTGTATATCTTCTGTGTATCGCCAAAGGATTTGGGAAACTGAATCATTTATACTGAATCACACCATTTATATTTACAAATCATAGAAAGTTATCTAAATCTGCATGGAACAGAAGATGATTTTAATTATGATAAGTCAGTATGCAGTATGTAGGCTCCAGTTAAATCCCCAATCCATTCAGAAAATAAGGACTCTTTCTCAGGTATTTAGGAAAGACAGAAATTTAATTGAAGAACTGCTGTAACTGCTATGTTTAACAGTTTTTAAAAACTGTCAGGTCTGTGCTGGTTTTGACCGGGATAGGGTTAATTTTCTTCATAGTAGCTAGTATGGGGCTATGTTTTGGAGTTGGGCTGGAAACAGTGTTGATAACACAGGGGTGTTTTCTTTATGGCTGAGTGTCGTGGTTTAACCCCAGCCAGCAACTAAGCACCACGCAGCTGCTTGCTCAATCCCCCTGCCCCCTGGTGGGATGGGGGAGAGAATTGGAGGAGTAACAGTGAGAAACACTCCTGGGTTGAGATAAGAACAGTTTAATAATTGAAACAAAATAATGTACAATAGTAATAGTAATAATAACAATATAATAATAACAACAATAATAATATACAAAGCAAGTGATGCACAATGCAATTGCTCACCACCCGCCGACCAATACCCAGACAGCTCCCAAGCAGCGATCGCCGCTCCCCGGCCAACCCCTCCCAGTTTATATACAGAGCATGACGTCATATGGTATGGAATAGCCCTTTGGTCAGTTTGGATCAACTATTCTGGCTGTGCCCCCTCCCAGCTTCTTGTGCACCTGGCAGAGCATGGGAAGCTGAAAAGTCCTTGACTAGCATAAGCAGTACTTAGCAACAACTAAAAACATCAGTGTGTTATCAGCATTCTTCTCATCCTAAATCCAAAATGCAGCACTATGCCTGCTACTAGGAAGAAAATTAACTCTATCCCAGCTGAAACCAGGACACTGAGCAGTGCTGACACAGCGTCAAGGCCTTTTCTGCTTCTCACACCACCTCATCAGTGAGTAGGCTGGGGGTGCACAAGAAGCTGGGAGGTGACACAGCTGGGATAGCTGACCCCAACTGACTAAAGGGATATTCCACAACATATGACACCATGCTCAGCAGTAAAAAAGCTGGAGAAAGAAGAAGGAAAGGGGGGACATTTGGAGTGATGTTGTTTTTCTTCCCAAGTAACCATTACACGTGATGGAGCTCTGCTTTTCCTGGAGATGGCTGAACATCTGCCTGCCAATGAGAAGTAGTGAATGAATTCCATGCTTTGCTTTGCTTGTGTGCACAGCTTTTGCTTTACCTATTAAACTGTCTTTATCTCAACCCACAAGTTTTCTCACTTTTACCTTTCTGATTCTCTCCCCCATCCCGCCAGGGGGGAATGAGCAAGCGGCTATGTGGTTCTTAGTTGCCTTCTGGGGTGAAATCATGACAGGTCTCAAAAAGGTTCTGTGGTACTAGAAGGTTGGCCATATCTGACCATAAACTTCAGCAAAATGCACTGAATGAAAGGAACCAGTTGACTATACACACGGTATTTTCACTGCTAAGAAAAATAAACAAAACTTGAAGAAATACTTCAGTTAATCCTGAATAAAGAAATGCTTTGGTTCCACAAAAATACATGCTTCTTTATTTGTTGTATAAAAATATTCCATTGATGAGTTTGCTGTCTGGAATTTTTGTTGAAATATCATGTTCTGAGCAAGTATTAGAGAATATGCCTAGACAGTGAAGTGTGAACTCATAAATGTGAGCAATTGTACTTAAAGCTATTTCTTATACTTAAAGCTATTTCTTATTCTCCTAAACTATGTTCATGCTTTGAGCACTGTTAGCTAATGTTACCATTCATAATAAAATACTCATATCACTTACTGCACTAGTCTTCCTGCCTTAATAATTACTTGCTCCACAGATCAAACATCAAATTCTAATGACATGGTTACAGCAAATGTGAATGTTAAGGTATTCAGGCTCTAGTACTTCAAATAGGAAAGTGAATTTCAGAGTCAGTAGGGCCAATACCTAACCAATGTTTTCTTCTAATTTAAACTATGAGAACTTCAGGTTAAGAACTTCAATGGACATTGTCCACCATAGCTGAAAATTGAACAGGGATTCAAAAATCCCACCAAAGATTAGTTTTAACTGTATGGGTTGACAGCAACTGCATTAGTGCTAGTAAAAACTCTGCGTCACAGATCATAAAGCATTGCTATATGCACCCATCTTGATGATGTTGCACTACCCTGTGTCTCTGAACAATATTGGGCTGAAGTTCCACAATATTAAGAACTTCCATAATTTTGTTTTTAAACATCCTATTTCTCTCACAACATCTTACAGAGGAAAAGCTTAGACTGAGTCATCTTAGATGCCCTCCAGCATTTGTTTCCAGTGACTCAGCCAAAAAGCACTGTTGTTTTTTCTCTTAGTGTCCTTAAATAAAGAATTTGTACAGTGCATAGGAATCTAACATCTTTCCTCCTATATGACTTATTATAGAATCATAGAATTGTTTAGGTTGAAAAAGACCTTTAAGATCATCAGTCCAACCATCAACCCAACACCACCATGCCCACTAAACCATGTCACAAAGTGCCACGTCTACTCGTTTTTGAACACCTCCAGGGATGGTGACTCCACCACCTCTCTGGCTGACCTCTTCTTTCTGTGAAGAATTTTTTCCTAATAATCCAATCTAAATGTCCCCTGGTGCACCTTGAGCCCATTTCCTCTCATCCTATCGCTAACTATGTGGGAGAAGAGACCAACAGCCACTTCACTACAACCTCCTTTCAGGGAGTTGTAGAGAGCAGTTAAGGTCTCCCTCCCCTCAGCCTCCTCTTCTCCAGACTAAACAACCCCAGTTTCCTCAGCAGCTCCTCATAACACTTGTTCTCCAGACCCTTCACCAGCTTTGTTGCCCGCCTCTGAACATGCTCCAGCACCTCAATGTCCTTCTTGTAGTGAGGGGCCCAAAACTGGACACAGTATTCCAGGTGTGGCCTCACCAGCACCGAGTACAGGGGGACAATCACTTCCCTGTTCCTGCTGGGCACATGACATCTCCCATGAGTCCTCTGTTTGTAAACAGCAGGTCAAGTGAGGTACCACCCCTTGTCATCTCACTTACCAGCTGTGTCAGGAAGTTATCTTCCACAGACTCCAGAAACCTCCTAGACTGTTTCCTGTCTGCTGTGTTGTATTCTCAGCAGATGTCCAGCAAATTGAAGTCCCCAACGAGAACAAGGGCTAACAATAGTGAGAATTCTGCCAGACGCTTATAGAATGCTTCATTTATCTCTTCACCCTGGTTGGGTGTTCTATAACAGACTCCCAGCAGGACGTCTGCCTTGTTGGCCTTCCCCCTCATCCTTACCCATAAGCACTCTACCTTGTCATCACTACTGTCGAGCTCTATACAATCAAAACACTCCCTAACATATAGAGCCACCCCACTGCTTCTCCTTCCCTGCCTGTCCCTTCTGAAGAGCTTATAGTCATCCAGTGCAGCACTCCAGTCATGAGAGTTGTCCCACCACGTTTCTGTGATGGCGACTATGTCATAGCCATCCTGCTGCACAAAGGCTTCCAGTTCTTCCTGTTTGCTGTCCATGCTGCATGCATTGGTGTAGATGCACTTGAGCTGGGCTACCAATTTCACCCCAAACATTGGCATGCCACCCTTAGGCTCCTTTCTAGTGAGCCTGTTTATATCCCCTTCCCCCTTCGAACCTAGTTTAAAGCCTTCTCGATGAGTCCCGCCAACTCATGAGTGAGAATCCTTTTCCCCTTTGGAGACAGCTGAACTCCATCTGCCCACCAGCAGGCCTGGTGCTGTGTAAATTTCCCTATGATCAAAAAAAACAAAATTCCACTGACAGCACCAGGCTCTGAGCCACTTGTTAACCAGCTGGGCTTTCCTGTTCCTTTTGGTATTCTTCCCTGCCACTGATGGGACAGAGGAAAACACTACCTGTGCTCCCAATCCTTCACCCAACATCCTAGTGCCCTGAAGTCCCTTTTGATCGCTGTAGCACTTCTCTCCGCAACCTCATCAGTGCCAACCTGCATAACCAACAGTGGGTAATAATCAGAGGGCCCGTACCAGATCAGGGAGTTTCTTAGTGAGGTTTCTAACCCGGGTCCCATGGAGGCTGCAGACTTCCTTGTGTGATGGGTCTGGACAGCATATTCGGCCGTCTGTTCCCCACAGCAGAGAATCGCCTACGACAGTTACCCTCCTTTTTTTCTTAACAGGGGCAGTCATAATGCATGGGGCTGACTGACTCACCCTAGGCAACACCCTGGATGGACCTTCACCTACATCCTCATTTGCCTGGCCTTCAAGTTCCAGAGCCCCATATCTGTTGTGTAAGGGCAACTGGGAAGGTGAGGGAGGCTGGGTGATTTAGCCCCAGTTCCAGTGTTTAGCCCCAGTTCCAATGTTTGACCACCCTCTTGGTAAAGAAATGCTTCCTAATGTCCAGTGTAAATATCCCCTGATGCAGCTTTGAACCATTCCCACGTGTCCTATCAGTGGATACCAGGGAGAAGAGATCAGTACATCCCTCTCTACTTCCCCTCCTCGGGAAGCTGTAGAGAGCAATGAGTTCGCCCCTCAGCCTCTTTTTCTCCAAACTAGAAAATCCCAAAGTCCCCAGCCACTCTTCATAGGACATTTCTTCTAGCCCTTTCACTGGCTTTGCTGCCCTCCTCTGGACTCATTCAAGGACCTTCACATCCTTCTTAAATTGTGAGGCCCAGAACTACACACAGCATTCATGCTGAGGCCACACCAATGCTGAATACAGTGGGATAATCACCTCTTTTGACTGGCTGGTTATGCTATGTTTGATGCACCCCAAGATGCGGTTTTCCCTGCTATCAACCAGTACCCCCAGTTCTCTTTCATCAGGACTGCTCTCCAGCCACTGCTCCCCCAATTTATATTTGTGCCTGGTATTACTCTGTCCTAGGTGCAGAATTTGGCATTTTGACTTGTTAAATTTCATCCTATTAATCATAGCCTAATGCTCCAATCTATCTAGAACCCTCTGCAAGGCTTCCTGTCCCTCAAAAAAGTCAACAGCACCTCCCAGTTTGGTATCATCAGCAAACCTGTTAATGGTGCATTCAAGTCCTGCATCCAGATCGTTGATAAATATATTGAACAGAACTGGTCCTAGAATTGAACTTTGAAGAACACTGCTGGTGACTGGTCTCCAGCCATATGTAGCCCCATTCACTACAACACTTTGAGCACTGCCCTTCAGCCAATTCTTCACCCAGTGCACCGTAAACCCACTCATCCCACAGTTGGACAACTTGTCGAGAATGATGCTGTGAGGGACAGTATCAAAAGCCTTACTAAAGTCCAGAAAAACTACATCCACCACCTTCTCTTCATCCACTAGGTGGGTGACCTTATCATAGAAGGATATCAAATTAGTTAAGCAGGACTTTCGCTTCATTAATGCATGTTGGCTATGCCTGATGATTGCATTATTCTTTAAATGCTTTTCAAAATGAAAAAAGAAAAAAAAAAAGGACAAAACTCAGTCCTCCTCTCCTTCTTTCATGTTTTCCCATGAACAATATACTGGTTTTGAGATAGGATGTTCTCTCTGTAAATAAATAATTAAAAAGCTGTGCTGACTGCCTTACCTGTTTCTAAGCTACCTATCAGAAGAAGGGAAAGGTGAATTTGATCAATTTTCTTCCACCAGCATCACGTAAAGGAATGACGGTTCACACTTTGAAAATTCCTTTGTGGGATTGGGTTTACATCATGGGATTCAAGAATTATAGAATAATTTAATAATTTCAGTTGTGAGGGGCCTGTGAAGGTCATCTGATTTAAATTTCTTCTTAGCTAGATATGACTTAGAAGTCAGAGCATGTGCATCGAGATCTTGTCCAGCTGAGTTTTGGGTATCTCTGAGAATGGAGATTCCTCAGCAATTCTGGGCAACCTGTTCCAGACTTTGACAGCTCTCATTATGAAAAACTTTTTCCTATCTAACTTATTGCAACTTTGTTCAGTGATTCTTCTCCTTCTGCTGTATAGCTCTGAAGACTGTGATTCTGTTTTCCCCATAAATGCTTTTCAAGCAACTGAAGACACCACTTGGATCCCCTCTAGCCTTCTTTTCTATCCTTTTATGTTGTGCTTCAGGCCCCTAATTGTGATAGTGTCTCTCCGTTGGATTCACTACTCTACATGCATTCTCACAAGTGCCAAATAGAGAAAAATGATCACTTCTGTTGACTTACTGGCTAGACTTTTACTAACACATGCCAGTTTGTTGTTGGTCTTCTTTGCTACAACAGCATACTTTCCTCGTGTTCAAATTACTGTCCAGCAGGATGGTGTAAAGTTGTTTTCTAGCAAGACAGTGCCCAGCTTGTATTGTTTCATCGAGTTATTCCATCCCAGGTACAGGACTTTGCATTTGTCTTTCTTGAACTTCATATGGTTTCTGTTCACAGTATCTTCAACATTTTGAGGTCCATTTGATTAGCAGCCTTAGTCTCCAGGTTATCAACAGATCTCCTCAGTTTGGTGTCATCTGTGTAATCAGATGGGACTGGGTTTTTTTGCCTAAATATAGATATCTACTGGCATTTGAGCCATCCTGGAGTAGTCAAGATATCCTAGTGGGCTAACAGATATGACACAAGACCTTCAGAAGGTATGTACCTTTTGGTACAAATAAAAGTGGACAAGAATGAGTTCCCTGTGCCACCCAGACACTTATGTGTAAACACCTGAACTGAGCAACTATAGTAAAGTAGTCTGCTTGCACGTGTTAACATGTGAGCTGTTTATGCTGTCGTTATAATCTGTGGGGATCTGGAATTTTGTTAACTTGCCACATACAGGTGTTTAATGTCAGGTGAGATCTTTAATCATGTCCAAGGTGTCTGTGTGGGGCTAGCAGATATAACAAAAGACCTGCATGGGAGACCTGTGTAGTCCTGTACTGGCACTTGAGGTCTAACAGGACATGACAAAGCTTTTCAAATGGATTGTGTGCCTATTTTGGAAAAATGAATCAAGTCTCTATTAAAGTGGAGCTGAGGAAATCTAAGGAATTATTCAGTTCAGCCTTTAG
Source organism: Pelecanus crispus (assembly GCF_030463565.1). Lineage (NCBI taxonomy): Eukaryota > Metazoa > Chordata > Aves > Pelecaniformes > Pelecanidae > Pelecanus > Pelecanus crispus. The sequence goes on from NC_134643.1 coordinate 185,261,733, forward strand.
GAGACACGTAAATGTAGTCAGCTCAACAGCTTTCTAGCCTCTATAGGCTTTATTCAATTGCTTAAATATAGGCTCCTGGTGCCATTTGAGATATGCTAGGATATCAAAGACATCCACACAGAAGTGACAGATGGTACGTGAAGCAGTCCTATATCTTCCTGGAGTGGCAGCTGGAGGATTCGCAAATGGCATGAGATAAACACATTTAAGCAAATTGTTCGAGTCTCAGTGACTGTATGGACCATAAATTTAATCAGTTGACTTAAATGTAGGCACCTACTGCAATTTCACTTGCCCTAGAGTATACAAGCCATCTCACAGGTATGGTGCTTAGGCCACAGTGCTTTCAAGAGATCTGTATAGTTCTGAAACAGAAACTGAAGAACAGACAAAAAACATCCAACACCAAAAATGACACTGATATTCTGTGTGTAAGCAGCTGAACTAAATCCTGCCTAATGTGTGTGAATCTCATTTCTACCACCATATAAGATGATAAAGTATACAGGAAAGAAAATGGAGGAGGAAAAAAGACTAATTAGAAACAGAATGACCCAAGTGAACACAATATTGATGTGGTTTTTACTAATAAATATGTAATTATGCACTGTGAGCCGTAGGTAACAGAATAAATTGTGCTTTACATTTAGCACTGTAAGGCAAGAAAAATAGAAAGAGAAAATAATGCTTATCAATCAACCTATTTAAAAATCTACAATATTTAAGCAACTACGTTTTCATTTTTCATATAAAACTTCAGAGCAATAAGAAACAATTTTTGCACACAGTTTACTATGCACAATAATGGTAAAACCGCCAAGACTTTCTGAAATGATACCTCTAACAGAGATACCAGGTGTGGTTTACAAGAGCGTAAATCTTCCATCTGCTACATATACTACTGTCTCTGCCTTCACATTTCTGCTAAGGATGATCCCAAATTCTTTATGAGAACAACTAAAATGATGGGTTGGGTACACTGGGAGAAGAAAAAAATTTTCTCTTTACATATAAATGCTGTTGAAAGTTCATAAATTGAATGTGTGTGCCTTCAAGGGGTCACTGTTAGAAATCTAGAAACATAGTAAAAGGAGGTATAAAAAAATCTAGTTCTGAATTTATACATTATATTAATGAGTATTGTAATGCTGCCACTGATAACTCACCTGTGATTAAGTTTGCAACACTTTTATAATATTATTAAATAAATAATGATATTCTAAAATAACTGTATATCCATCCATAACCACAGAATAATTCAGGTTATTAGCAGAGCTGAAATTAAATTTAGTCACCTACCAGCAACATTCCAGAGAACTTGGCCTCTGTCTATCACTTAATTCAAGGTTTGTTGCCACTTTTCTCTTTTTATCTGTGTAGTACTTATTGGTTTCAATTGTACCTTTGCCTAATTCTAGAACTTTTCCCCACTTCAGTTTTCTCATGTATGTGGAAAAAAGAATTTGTATTACTGACTTTAAAAAATCATCACTTTCTGTTCTTATGTATTTCCTTCTTGAAAGTGTATCTTCAGATTTATTGCCATCTCATCAGAGCTGGGAATAATCTTGATTGCAGCTGCAGGTCGTAATACAATAATTTGATATTCAAACAACATATATAGATCAGAACTTTAATTTATACTCTGGCTAGCTGGCTGGATTTTTTTACCATCATTTTTTCCATCTAATGCATAAATTCTTATTTTGGAATTTTCATAATCCATGTCCATCAAGCTCATTGCTTTGTTATAGTTGTTGCCTTCCAGTTTACTAACAGTGAAATAGTGTCCTATTTCCTTGCTTAGGAATGAAGATGAAGTAGCTTTGACTTGCAAATGCATTTTTTTAATAGGAAAGAGAACAATAAGAATTTTATCTAGGAAAAAAGATCAGGTTTTCAGGTACCGTGTTTAAATAATACATCAAAAATACAATGGAGGCGATGGGTGACATAAAAAAGAACCATGACGGTTCATTAATCTTGTAGGTATATCACACAATAAAGGAATGACAAAATATTCAATAATTCTGAATGAAAAGATAATATTAAATGTAAGTTTTATTTTTTGAAGAAGGTGTATTTAGACAGAGTTGAACAGCAGAAGGAAGTACAGCTTAGCTTGTTGCTTCTAAATATATATACACACATATATGTGTGTGTGTGTGTCTGTATACCTCTGACGTGTTCCTGAATTAACATCTCTGAGGCTGTTTGCAGGAGGTAAACTTTAAAGATGTATGTAGGGGTAGGTTTTATTTTAATTGACTGTTCAGAGAATTGAGTGAAGGTCAAAGTTAAGAGCTAATGAAATTCTGAGACTTTTTTTTTCAGAGGACAACTTTTCAGAGCATTATTCCTATATTTTCTAGCAAATATTGTGGTCTGTGAATTATAGTTTGTACTGAAAATTATCATTGTGTAAGCTTACATTAAGTAATTTTTAGGGATCTGGACATCTTCTGTATCACAGATTTCTTATATTACACAAGTATGTAGTTCAGAGAGCTGGCATAGTCTCTCTAGCATCTGATGTACTTATCACTCCCAGCCCAGTATTTTAACTTGTATGACTTGGTTTTCAGGGATGTTTCTTGTAGCATTTTTTCCCCCCATTTCCTTTGCCTCAAGCAGAACAACCTATTTTTTTTCTAAATTTGTTCAGGGCTCAAATATATTTTACAAGGTAGTATCCTGTTTTACTTTATTTTGGCTTGTTCTGTTAGCTGCCTATTCAACTAAAGGGAATTTGTGTTTCTGCCTACAAGCTGTTAATTTGTCCTACGTTAATCCTATCATTTTCCCTGTAGAACATTATACCATAACTTGGTGTATAAAGTCTCAGTAACCTGTAAACATGAGCGCAGCTTAGCAATCAAACTTAAGAATATCATTGGTCTTTTGATGATTTAAAATCTGAGGAGTCTAATCCATTGAAGTCCAGCTACTACAACACAAGCACTCACAAAAGGTCTAGTTGGCATATAAAAAACCATGCATGCATTAATATCACATCTAATTTTAGCATAAAGTGCAATACAGATATCCATGAGAAATAAATCTCCAGTTCAAAGAAAACAAAATATATTTATGATATCAGACTTCTTTCTCAGTATAAATTAATCTGAAATTCTTGAGCAAAAATTCAGTTGGAAGGACAATTCAGTCTGTCTCCCTAGAATATTGGATAAATAGTTAACATTTCAAGGCACAGTAAAATGGCAACTAGTCTGGAAGATAATATTGCAAACTTTATAAGTCCTCTGCTTTTCAGAGTTTTTCATAAATTCTTTAGTTTTGAGCCTTTGTATATTTCTTCTGTGAATATCTCCTAAACAGTTTATTGTCATCAAGAAATATTAATGCTGTGTTTTCATGTTGCCTGTCTATGGGGCAATCTCTCTGAAAGAAGAATGAGTAACTTCTTAGGAGTACTGAATATTCATTGAAGCATATGTTAACTGAAGTCAATAGGGCGTTCATTAGTATGCTGGAAAAACAGCGAGATGATTTCACAATCCTCTGGTTTAGATAAGTAGGTCCTCTACACTTTGTACAGAAGCATATACACATCTGCATAAGTCATGATTTACTTTTGCTTAATTTCAGATAATTCTATTCATACTTATAAATAGTAAATAAAACTGGCTGCGATTGTAATTGAAAAACAGGTGTTTCAATAACTATAATTTCAGCATGTCAGTGATGACCTGCAATAATAACAATGTGTTTCCAAACTCCTGTTTAACAGGACACTGTGACAGATTTGTCCAAGAATGTAGGACCCTTCCTTTGTTATCTAGGAAAATGTCATGTTTTGCTTGCAAACTCAGAGTAATAAACTGATATATGAGTTCAGAAACTGCATTTTCAAACCATCATATTTTAGTATGAGCTACTGACAAGCTGGAATATGAGAAATATGAAAAAGTCTATCACCAAAAAGTGAATCCAAAGGACCTTTAAAAGTAACCTTAAACTGAGTAACTGATTGTAAGCTTATGATATTGGACTGCTCCCAGCTATCTCCTAAAAGACTTCTGTAGGCTTCAAATACATTTCATAACTGTCTAAGTAAAGCCGGCTAACCCAATTTTTGCAGTATCAGACTTGCCAAGGCACCCAGATGATCTTTGCAATCATATGGATTTATGATCCAAGAAAAGTAGAAATTCCATGGGGGGAAAATAATAAGAGAGAAGCACTGAAAGAAATACCAGTTTCACACAGAAAATAGGAATCAGTTTGTGATAAGTACTTTCAGTTCAGATATGTTCATACTTTCAGAACTATTTCTTTTATAGCGAGCATCTTATTAGGCCTCCTAAAATAGTTATAAAGTAGATGCTGTTTTCCCATATAGATGACAAGCTCAGCCTAATGGGAGAATAGAGTTCATTTTTACTCCTGGGATTTTACTGACTTAAGGATATTGTGGCAGTTTGCTTCAGTTCACCATGCAGTGTAAATTCACTGGCTAAGCACCAGATCAAAGAACTACAGTACAGTTCAAAGTGCTACGAGCTACAATCTGACCTCCAGAGGCATGAAAGGAAAAGGAAGGGAAAGGCAAAAAAATAAGGTATGGTACAAATTGCTTAAGGTTATAGCACAGTGGCAAAGCCCATTGGTATAAGGAAAAAAGCAAACAACAAAGCCACACTATAACTCTCCAGTAGTAGCTTTATCTTCATTCCTATGGGGAAAAAATATTTTTAAAAAATAAAAAAAATTGATCCAAGTATTTTATAAAGCAGTAACAGTGGTATTGGAGAGACCAGGTCATGAAACAACATAAACTATTGGCTAGAACACTTTCCTGGAAGATGGGACTATTTGGTATAAATATCTTCTCTGAAACTGCAAAACCATGGATATGAACTTCAGAAAACCCAAGAAAAAATCTTGGCAGGTGACTGCCCTGACAACCAAGCTACAGAATACTTTTGAATCAGTGATGAAGTTTGTCCTTTTTCTGCTGTGTGCATTTTAAGACAGCAAATGGTATTTTTCACATATAACTTTAACAGTCTAAAGTTAAAATATTTATTTTACACTAGTTGTATTGGTACATTCTCTAAGACAGTGAGCCAACTGACATCTTGTAGTTTTTTATGGTCTGATGAAAACTTCTCTTCCTCTGTGGTATTACCTGTGGTGCGCTGACCTTGGCTGGACGTCAGGTACCACCAAGCCACTCTATCACTCCCCTCCTCAGCAGGATGGGCAGGGAGAAAATGAGATGGAAAAAACCTTATGGGTCAAGATAAAGGCAGTTTAATAAAGAAGCAAAACAAAGGACACATGCAGAAGCAAAAAGAAAAAGATTTTATTCTCTTCTTCCCATCAGCAGACGATGTTCAGCCACTTCCCAGGAAACAGGTCTTCAGTACGTGTAGCAGTTGCTCTGGAAGACAAATGTAGTTAACAAATGCCCTTTCTTCCTCCTCCTCTCTCTTAGCTTTTATTGCTGAGCTGACATCATATCGTATGGAATATCCATTTGGTCAATTTGGGTCAGCTTCCCTAGCTATGTCCCCTCCCAAGATCTTGCCCACCCCCAAGCCAAAGCTAATGGTGAGGGAGGGGGAAATTTTGGAGAGACAGCCTTGATGTTGCGTGAGCACTGCTCAACAGTAGCCAATACACTGGTGTGTTATCAACACCTTTCTAGCTACCAATACAAAGCACAGCACTATGAAGACTGCTGTGAGGAAGATTAACCCCCTCTCAGCCATACTATGTTATTGTAGTACTTTAGCTATATGAGCAACTTGGAGTCCAACTATGATTCCACTGGCTGCCAGTATGGAATCTCCTAATGGAATTATTACACCCATTGGTGCATGCTGGAGTCTAGCATGCTCTAAATCCCAGTAT